>NC_087179.1:15709379-15741879 GCF_035594125.1 Scylla paramamosain | reverse complement strand
GAGAGCGAGAGAGAGAGAGAGAGAGGAGGGGGAAGCGAATTAGGTTAGCTTTTTTCTCTCTCTCTCTCTCTCTCTCTCTCTCTCTCTCTCTCTCTCTCTCTCTCTCTCTCTCTCTCTCTCTCTCTCTCTCTCTCTCTCTCTCGCTTAAAAATCTCATGTTCCCAGTTCTCATTTTCTTTACTGATTTTATTTTATTTTCTCTCTTCTTCCTCCTTCTCCTCCTCCTCCTCCTCCTCCTTGTCTTAACCCTTTCGTCATTCATATTTTCTTTTCATCACTTTTTATTTTAATTTTCCTTCTCTATTATCTCCTTTTCTCTTCCTTTTCATTATTTTATTTTCTACTCTTCCTTTTCTTTCTCTCCTTTCTGTCTCCCTCTCTCTTGTCTTCCTCATGTCTCCCCTTCGCCTCTTTTCATCCTTTTTCCCCTCTTGCCTCTCCCACCTTCTCTGCCTTCTCCTCTTCCTATTTATCTTATTCCTCTTCCTCCTTCCTCCTTTATCTTTCCATCCTTTTCATTTTACGTTTCGTCCTTGTTCCCTCCTTCTCTATTATTTTTTTTCTTTTTTTCTCTCTTTCATCCTTATATTTCTTCGACCTCTTTCCTTATTCTCTTTTTCCTTTTCATCTTCTTGCTTCCTCATTCCTTTCATCTTTGTTCCTTCATTCTCTCTCTCTCTCTCTCTCTCTCTCTTCCTCTTTCTCCATTCCATTTTCTTTCTTGTCTCTTCTTCCTTTATTCTTTTCTTCGTTATATTCCTCTCTCTCTCTCTCTCTCTCTCTCTCTCTCTCTCTCTCTCTCTCTCTCTCTCTCTCTCTTCTTTCTCCCCATTTTTCACTCATTTTTTTCCTCATTCGCCTCCTATCCCCCATCTCCTCCTCCTCCTCCTCCTTCTCCTCCTCCTCTTCCTCTTCTTCCTTGATCTGTTGCTGTTAATCTTCCTTTGTATTCCCTCCTCCTTTTTCCTTCGTTTCTCTCCTCCCTCTCTTCCTACCCCACTTATTTTTCCTCCTCTTTCCTCAGCATGCTTCTCCTACTCCTTCTCTTTCTTTTTCCTCCTCCTCCTCCTCCTCCTTCTTCTTCATCAGCAGGTTTCCATTTGCCTTCCTCCGCTGGACGTGCGACTTACTTCCTGTTTGGGTGTCCGTGTCTCTCTCCTCAGCCTTTTCTGCGTCCTCCCTCTCCCTCTCCCTCTCTCTTACTCCCTCCCTCTGTCCGTCTGTTTTTCAGTCTGATGCGTTGCGTTAGTTATGACTGACTCCCCGCAACCTTGTTTCTGATGAGTTGTACACACACACACACACACACACACACACATACACACACATACACGCACACACATACACGCATGCGCACGTTGGTACACGACTGACTGACTGACTGACTGACACTCTCTCTCTCTCTCTCTCTCTCTCTCTCTCTCTCTCTCTCTCTCCGCATGTGGTATACCCTACACAAATAAATTAATACGGGGCAGATTTAGGGCAGCATTCTGAGACCCCAGTAACTCCCAGCAGGTGTTGTGGAGGCTGTTTTCACGAGACGAGTCCAGAGATAGCGGGACAAAAATTCTGTAACCCTAACTGAGAGAAAAAACAAAATGCATAAAATTTCTCCCAATCATCTCTGTGTCCTCTGAAAACAGAAATGGTGAAAGAGCAAAGTATAGGAAATTGTCAGACACTTGGGAGTTTTAAGATTGCACTGCCAACCACTCCAAGCTAAGGGAATGTTGCTCTTTACTTCAAAATTACCTCACCTGATTTTCCTTCATTTGTTCCTTGCCATGTATAAGATAAGGATTTTCTTTTTTTTTTTTTTTATGTGTTGGATGTTGCAGGAAAGGTGTAAAGAGAGAGAGAGAGAGAGAGAGAGAGAGAGAGAGAGAGAGAGAGAGAGAGAGAGAGAGAGAGAGAGTTTGCAAGAAGACACAGTGAAAAAGAAACAGAACAACCAGTAATGAAATGGAAATAAACTTTTTTTTTGTCTTTTCCTGACTCTTCCACTGCTACACCTTTACTTAGAAAAGACTCAATTATATGAATGCCACAAAAAAAAAAAGACAAATAAATGAATAAACAAATAAGGAATAACGAAGATCAAAATATAAAAAAAAAAGTGGTAAATAGTTTCTTTCCCTCAGTCTTTCACTATTATCGTACACAAGTACCCCCCCCAAAAAAAAAAAACCTACAATAAAACAAAACAAAAACACTAGGCGTAAATATAGCAAAAAATAAAATCAATGTACGTACGTAAGAGTAAAAATGTTAAGAATATAGCCTATGAGTTTGATCGCCCCCTCCCTCCCACCCTCCCTCCCTCCCACCCACGCTGAGAGGAAGAGGAATTTATAAATGTTTACCTCATTTTTTTTTTTTTTCTCTGAGTAATACGGATTTGGTTAGTCATCCTTTGCTCTCCCCGGACAGGCGTGCAGAATACTTGGAGCTGCGGGCGTCTAGCCAAGGTTACAGTGAGCGATACAGACGTTTTTTTGTGAGTTTGTTGTGCTAATGAAAAAAAATATATCGGAAACCTTCTCTCTCTCTCTCTCTCTCTCTCTCTCTCTCTCTCTCTCTCTCTCTCTCTCTCTCTCTCTCTCTCTCTCTCTCTCTCTCTCCATTTTTCACTTCATTTTCTTATGTTCTGTTATCCTTTGTCACTCTCATTTCTTTCCTCCTCCTCCTCCTCCTCCTCCTCTTTGTGTCTTCTCTCCTAACATTTTTTTGCTCCACTGTTTCTTTTCCTATTGCTTCAACTCTTCAGTCCCTCCCCTTCCTCTCTTTTTGTCTCTTCTTCCCTCTCCCCTCTACTGTTCATTTCCTCCTTTTTCCCTTTTTCCTTCCTTTCCTTTCATCTTTTCTTCGCTTTCTCAACCCAAATAAGATACAGCCATTATATTCTAGGAAATAAAAAAAAAAAATTAATGAAAAAGGAAATAATTGGTGAAAATTAACCTAACCTCTGTGCGACTAGAAAGTATGAAGAAAAAATAACAATTAGTGCAAGAATAAAGGGATGTGACACTGATAAAAAAGTTGAGATAAGAGGTGAACGAAAAGAAAAGCTTGATAATATACAACAAGTGGAAAGAAAATGTAAAAGAAGATCTGTGTGACAATAATCCTCCGAGCGAAAGGAATGCTTCGAAAAATGGCTGTTTACGAGGTGCTAGCGAAGAACTGAGGAAGACGTCCATAGCAGACTCCTGTGGCACTCCAAGTCACTCGTGTCACTCATCCTGCTGGAGTCTCATTAAGATTTTTCTAAGTCCATCTCATTCACAAACTCATCAAGCATCTCCTTATTCCTATTCATTTGGTCATCTAAGATACCTACATGTGCATTCATATCTTCCTTAACAATCTCTTTCTCTTGCAGTCTCTCGCAATCTTCTTCATATTACTGTACTTTCTGCAATTCTCCCTAAATGCTCCCTCACCTTCCACTGTCACGTACGCTACTACCATGACTGCCCTCTCAGGTCTGTCACACTCATTCATGTTTTCTTACCAACAGCCAATACAGGTTCACATGCATCACTGTCTCCTACATTTATTTTCCCTGCTTGAGAACAGGGTTGCCAGATTTTCCAGAGCAAAAAATGCCAAGTTGCTTCCTGTCAAGTGCCAAATAAAAAATAGTACCAAAGTTAATTATATATTATATTTTTTTTATTACAATACAGTAATGTGCAAAGTTTCAAATACATATTTTTTTTCTTGGTGATGGCGTTAATTGCATTAGATGATAACTTTAAATTAATTAGAATTTCAGAATAAAGGCTTGTAAGTAAAAAAAAAAAAATGCAAGAAAAATGCCAAGATGCCAACTCGATTTTGTGGATGCCAATCGCATTAAAAAGATTTTTAGATTTTGGCACCAAATATGCCAATCTGACAGCTCTGCTTGATTAGTATGGAATGAAGAAGAAAGAAGAGCCGTTACAAAGGTGAAACTTTCCGTGTTCTCAACAGAAGTAAGAACCAACCAATCAACAAAGTGTAGAACGCTTGAAAGGCATTTGTTTTGAAGTGATAAACATACGTGTGGTGCTGATATTAATCTTCCGCTGGTGCAGATCCCGCGGGGGAAAGGCAAAGCAGCAGAGAGGAGGAAGGAGACGATATAAGTCCTTGGAGATACAGCAGACTCAGGCCATCATTACTAATAAGGACGGTAGGACCCACTGACAAACACAACCATGGAGTGCACGAGTATAGGCGCCCCTGGGAACCCCGCGGCCCTGGAGGTGAGGTGTTTTGCTATGTTATGCTGGAGTGTGTGAAGAGTGCCACGCTATCAGTGTTGATCTGTGCCACATGATTGTAATGATACAGCGTCTTTCCCGCCCCCATATATATATATATATATATATATATATATATATATATATATATATATATATATATATATATATATATATATATATATATATATAGTAAGTTTCTACTCTTGCACCAGTCTCTTAATTCTAGATGAAACTTTTTTTCTGGTAGTTTTTGGTCCGTTTTTAATTAATCTGCATGTTGTTTTCCCATAAATCATTAGTTTTTTTTTCACCCCCAACTCCCATCTTAAACTAATGTTTTGTGGTGAAAACAATGAGGAGAATAATACAAAGCTGACCAAAATCCACTAGAAAAAAAAAATTGTTTGGCCCTCACAAATAAGTACCACAGCTGCAACACTCTCTGGCAGTATTCCTCCCAAGAGAGCTGGCTGCTGCTTGCCCATGGCCGCCAGCCAGCCGTCACCACCACCACCTAACCAAACTAATCCGACCTAATCAAACTAAACTAATCTAAGCAAACTAACTTAACTTAATCTGGAAATCACGTCCATGTAACACTTAAACACAAAACTCACATGTCACGTAGAAGGCTCGGTAACCTTATTTACCATAAATATAAAGAAATTGTGGGGCATGTGTCTAGTATGGCTGCAATAGCAGGTTTTGAGGTCAAGTGGCAAAGATTGGAAGCAGTGCATTAGTCCTGGAGGCTTGGATTGTAGAGGTATGCGCAATCTGTCCTCTCCTGTGATGCTGCAAGCCAAGTCTTTAAAGTGACACCTTCCAGAGACTCATACCAGCATCCCTTATATGTAAGAGAGAGAAAAATAAGATGGACTTTCATTCTTGTTGACTTAATTTTAATTGCCCCCATTGTGGTTTACTGTGGTTTCAGGTTGACAGTGGACTGGACCTGCTCTTCCCCCTCTACTCTTTCCTGCGCAGCACCAGCCAGGAAGCTGTCTGCCGTTTACTCATTGCAACCTTCAGTGATGCCCAGTACGTGAGGGAAAATATTGGCAAGTGTGTGAAATCACACATGACACTCCATAGTTTTTTGTGCCATATTAATCAGACAGTTAAGAATATGAGAGAAGACAAGGCCTCAAAGAAAAGTAAACCAAAAAAATCACCAAAGTCCAACCAACCATCTTGCTCAAGCCAGCAGCAGCACAACAGGTCGAATTACCACCAACACAAGCAGCAGTCTTATTTTCATGCATGTCACCCAAAAGATCAGCAGCATCCATTCCACCCACACACAAGTCAACCTCAAGCACGAGCCAAGTGCCAACAAGCAGCAGAGTGCACGGATAACAAACAGAATAATTGGCCACTGGAAATACAAAACGTGGAACAAAAGAAAAACATACTCGTCAAGCTGACCGTGGATGAGCTGCTGCAGAAAGATAAGATTGTACATCAGGTGCTGCAGGAGCTGGACCTGAACTTTGTCCTCAGCATTCTTTTACATGAGCTCATAGGTTTCAGATTGGGTGAAAAACTAAAAGATGCTCTTGGTGATTTGAAAAAGGTGAGGCTGACATTGGTCCATGCAAGGTATAACTTCACTAAAGATGACTTTAAGAATAACCTCAGTCGACTGGAGGAGGCCATGGGTGTGGTCTACGAAGAGCTGCTTCTACCGGATCAGGTGCTGCAGGAACGTGTTGAGCTGTGCCGGGCCGAAGCCGACTCTGGAAACGAGGTTCACAAAATTATGTGTAAGTACTTTTAACATGTAAATAAGTTTGAAACAATGGGGATGTAGTACTTACACTACTTGGTGTGGTTTGTCTGACAGAGGTAGCCCATGTGGTCTCAACAAGCTGTGCTGGTCTGCTTGTTAGTGGTGAAGGCAGCCTGCATGCAGAACTTAATGCTAGCAGATTTCAATGTATGATTTTTCAAAGTGGTTAAAGAAATAATTTCATTAATTTTGATTTACAAATGCAGAATATGCATCCAGAAATAGATATCTTAGAAATGTACTAAAAATATTGAAAATGCACTCAGTGGGAAAGGTATGAAATCTAAAATTTATCCTGATTTATGATTTTTTTGTTTACAAATGTTTTGAAAGTGTGAAACAGAACACACTTGTAAAATTACAAATAACCTGTAGCTGTTTTACTCCAGTGGGAAGGTTCATCCACCTACTTCTTTTCCCTTGGCTATGGGCTGGTGTCATCATAACATTAAAGACAGGAAGCCACAGGACACACAGCCTAGTGATGTGCATGAAAGTGTATGACTCCAAGTGTGTCTGTGTGTTGCAGATCACCTGGTGTCAGAGGTGCACCCACAGTACTCCCCTCCTGATCCCACCTTTGTGTCTCCAACTATTTCTTTTTCACCGTAAGTTGTTTGGCTCCTTGTATCAATATGCTTAGTACTCTTGCACCCAATCACTAGGTGACGAAGAAATCTATTCATTCATTTATTCATTATGTACTCTTGTTCTATACCAAAGGAAGTTTATTCTTCACCTCAGGCAATATTGATATTTTATGACTATTGATTTTAGAGTTTTTTTCTTTTCTTTTTTTCTTGTTTTTTCCTCGTAGATTGCAAATTTATTCCCTGGTCACACAAAGCATTTATAAATAAGCATTTCCTGATGAGCTTTACAGAGACACTGATGGTGGAAGTGAGCTGTATACACACCTCACCATGTTTCCATCAATAGTTTTGTATGTGTCCCTATACAGTGTCATTATCTTTGCAAACATTTGTCAGAAAATGTGTTTGAAAGCACTTGTTAAGTGGGCCTTGTGGTAAATTAATGTTTTTTCCCTTCAGAATGCACCACAGGGAAGTGATTGAAGATGTGCAAAAATTTATTGAGACCCAGGAGGATGAACTGGACCCCATACTGTTGTGTGGAGAGCATAAAGAAGAAAAGACTCTTGTTTTTGAGAATCTGGCATTCAAGGCTAAGAATTCTGAAAGATACAGTCTGGTACTTTACCTGAAGGACAGCCACAGCAGGAGTTACTGCCACAAGGTAACTCCAGACAAGGACTCTAAGAAAGCTGTGCAAAAATTCCAGGATCAGCTTTATTCATGTCTTAGGAACTTGGCCCCAAACACATTTTATGAGTATGGTGCAGATGCTGTCAAGACAGCAATCAGAATCTATCAGAAAAATATCTTGTTCCTAATTAACTGGAATGTCAGTGTGTGGGGTCCAGTCCAGAGTGAAATGCAGCAGGGAACCTGGGTCATGGCATGTAATGCCAAGGACCCACCCAAGGGAGGCTGGCAGATTCTAAGGCTGGAGCCTTACTCTGATCCCCAGGTGAGGGAGATGCTGCAGCACTTCCCCAATCAAGAGGACTTACTGAGGTGCTACAACTGTTTTAACAGCCAGCATATTCTTTCCTCTTTGGACATGATCCAGATATTTTGTGAAGTAAATAAAACCATCAGCTGTGGGACAGATTTTGAGGTGGTGAAAACGTACGTGTCAGAGACGGCGCGGTGTGCTGGAAGCGAGGCATGCCAGGTTGAACAGGACCTGCTGAGACTTGGCAAGCTGGCCTTCTATGCTTTCCACAGCAGGGAGTTTGCTGTGGCAGAAAGCAAAATTATTGACATACAAGAGCGTGTGTGCAATGCATTCCTGTATTGTAATGAAAATGAGGGATGGTACTTCAAGCATCCTGTTGTTAGGGATCTTCTCGCAGCCAAATATGTGGTGTCTGATCCTTCAGTCATCTGTAAAAACTGGGTGAAGACAGATCAAAATGTAGCTCCCTTTATGAGGGTCTTCAAGTTTGCTTGTTACATATGGTCTGAAGATAGCTCAAGAATAAGGGAGAGTTTGAGGTACATGGAGACATTCTTGAGAACACTCCTACATGCTCCAGACAAAAGATCACAATGCAGTGACAGGGAAGCTAAGAGTGGTGACCAAAAGTCCAACCAAAAGAAAAAAAAAACACTAGAGGAATATGAGAATAAATATAAGAATCCTTTTGACAACTGGGACTTCTTGTTAGAACTGGATTTAGCTTGTACTGAAAAACTCCTGAAGCGTATTGTTTCCGTCCTATCAGACATCCCATGCTGGCACTTTGATGACATTGAATGTCTGGATGCAAGAAAGTTGACCAGGCTGGGGAGAGTACTGAAGAAGGTGACACTAAACAAGAAGGATCCAGTAATCATAAAGCTGAAGAGTAGTGCCAATGTAGCATTGTTCACTAAGCTCTGGGGAATGTTTAGGGGCATTGATAGCCTGTATGGTTGTGTGGATTTTATGGTGACTATTGAAGGGGATGATGCTGATCACCTCAATTATAAAGATAAGTTAGAGGAGTTCTTAAAGAGCATAGCTGATACCCAAGTTGCACTCTACATCTCTAAATATAAAGGACCACTGTTCTCTTCCTGCATTCCCAGTTTTTTCAAGTGTATGTGCATGCATTACCTCAAAATTCTGGAAGTGACCGTGTACGATATTATGTCACTTCGTGAGGTAATGCTGGCTTGTAGAACTCTGCCATCATTGCAGGAAGTGTTTATAAAAGTTAATCTTTTGTTGACTGAGCAAACCAGTTTCAGACCTGCCCAATCTGTTATATCTATTGAGTTTCCTGAAATTCCAGTGCATATCACTTTTAAATATTTTTGTCAAATTCAGCAGTTGCTGGACATTTTTGAGAGGTGTGACCAATTGCGTTCCTTGAGCATCCATGGATTGTATGTTTTTGATGGGTTCAAACTGAATCTTTCAAAATATAGCAATTTGAAGAGTCTCAATATCAGATGTGAACCAAAGTGTTCCATAGAGAGACAACACACTCCAGAGACAGACCAGATGTTGATGGATGAGACAGACAGGCTGCCTCGCTGCCACTGGATGCTGCCCTTCTTGAATGGACTCTCATTGCCTCATAAGATTGAGAGGTTGCTTCTGAGAAATGTTGAATTTATTGATGACTCTCATCAAAACTTCATTATTTGTCTGCTTGAAAAGTACAACATTAATAGATTGCTCATCTTAGATACTCATCTTTCTCTCACTGGAGTGGGACAGCTCCTCTACTCCCAGACAAAAGTTGAGGAGGATTTGAAACATGACAGAGAGAGAAAATTAAGGAGACATGAGTCACAGGATATAAGGAAGCTGGCTCAGAAGAGGACCAGGATTTGCAAGGAGGAACGTGAAGCCATGAAGTGGAATAAGCCAGATGGGAAAGAAATTGTGATAACATCTGAGGGGCAGCTTTGTATTGACTGCTCCTGCTTCCCTTGCATGTGTCCCTGCAAAGTGGATTGGGATGAAGGTTGCAACTCTTTTGAGAAAATGGTAGAAGTGATCAGTGACATGTACTGCTGCAATATTCAAGCCTTCTCATATTCCTTTAACCATTGCACCATCAGGAAGGACATGTGTGGAGACTTGCGAGTGCAGTGCATAATGAAATGCCTCAATGACTCTGCTGTCCTGGAAGTAGAGTCCAGGAGGTGTGTCAAGCGCTTCTTCCTTCCACTCCTGCTGGCACAAAGTGTCAGTCTGGAAGAGACTGCTTTGTCCCCAGTGGGAGTAGCAAAAGTGGCAGAGTATTTAAAGCACATCAAAGGCACCAATGAGGTGGATCCTTTCTCACTGATTATAGAAACCAGCTGGCACCCGCCACAGAGCTGCTCTCCCTTCACAGGACTCAAGAATTTCCTGAAGATTGCAGAATATCTGTCTGTCGTCCATTTTCGTTGTATGTGTACACAAAAATGCTTCCATGTAAAGAAAACTTACAAAGGGAATGTTGAGGAAGTGACTCAAGCTCAGCGTTGAGACGTGTTCAGAGGAGGGCAGTGGATGATTCAGGCATCATCCAATGGCAAGATAGTGTTTGTGGACACCTGCTTGTGTCAAATAGTCCTGTGTCAGTGAATGAATCTCTTTCTTTTTCTTTTTTTTATGTGTAGAGGTGAGAGACACACAGTTCCTTGCTCATCACACAGACTTGTTTTTGTTTGTAAATTGTATTCTTTTTTATTTATTTATTTATATTTTATTTACTTTTATTCTTTACAGTGTGTTGAGAATATTTGTAGAGAAAGCATTGGAAATGCTTGTTCTTATCAGTACACCAAAAGATCTCACCCAGAGCTGTTACCACACAAGCTTTATTGTATACATATAGATATTATAAAATTAGCTTTCACCGTCCAACACTTAGTGCCATGTGGAGATGGGATTAAGAAAAAACCTGAATAAGGTACTGTACCTGTAATGTGGAATGGTGACCACAGCTGTCATACTTATGATGTCACAGTAAACCCTCCATATTTGTCCTTACCGTGCTTTGTGCTTCCTCCAATTTTGAGCCCCTTGATCTCCTCAGAATCTGTCAGTTGTCATGTTAAATAAGGAGACTGTCAGCTGATCAGGGGGCTTAAGGCTGAAGGAAAACAGTAAAGATGGTGGGGCATGAACAGGCTTGACCATGACTCTACCAGTCCAGAGTCTTGTGTGTGTGTGTGTGTGTGTGTGTGTGTGTGTGTGTGTGTGTGTCCAAATAGAACCTGAATCTTGAAAATTATGGGACCAAAACAATTTCATATGGCATCTCTTGAGCAGTGTTCTTCAAATTTTCTTCATCATGACTGTTTGCTTTCATGTACCAGTGTCTCCTACCTTCATGACCCTCTATGTCTGTTCTAATGTATCTTTCTTCCTTTGACATGGAAAGCAGTTTGCACACACACACACACACACACACACACACACACACACACACACACACACACACACACACACATACATTATTCCATTTTATTTACTGTTTTATATATCATGGCAACCCAGTGAACAAGACCTTGCAGCCCAGTACAAAATCCCAACCTGTGCTTTGAAGAACCCTGCTCCAGAGTAATAACAGAATATTACCTCTCCCACCAAGAAACTGCCATGAGCCACAATCACACCATTAAGTCATGTTCTGCTTCTGTCTGTTGTTCTTTGGTCTTCGTAATCTTTTACAGCTTGATTAGAAATGTATAGGACTGTTTACCTTTTGTGTTATACCAGGTTCAGTCACCAGTGGTAACCTCTCATGGCTGACTGATTCCCACATGGCTACTGTCAGCTTGATATCCCAGTGTTTCCAGAGGGGACCAAGACAGTGGGACCGTGATGAACCTGTTGGTCCATAGCTTTATTTTAGGTGTCTTTTATAAAGGAATGTACTTTTAACCTGTGCCCACTCTGTTTCCACCCAACTCCTACCTGAAACAGTTACCCCGAGGGGATCATAATATGGCTGTGAGTGGCATTTAAAAAAGAATAATTATATGTTAGACTTCTAATTTGGGTGTGAGGGAAACCTAGTTTCAGGGCAGAGCTGAAGAAAGTATTACTGCATGTAATTGGACTCATGCCACTGTAAAGGCTGTTTTCTATTTTCTATCATATATCTGAATTCATGTCAATTTTAAAGAAATATAATATTTATGAATAACTTAAAACTGTATTGAATTCTACACCCTGGGTGATATATATATATATATATATATATATATATATATATATATATATATATATATATATATATATATATATATATATAAGGAAGAGGGAGACCACGAAGACGATGGGTGACTATACGGGACGACTTGAGAGAGGAGATGGGGTGACTATACGGGACGACTTGAGAGGAAGACACGAGAGTGGAAAAAGCTGATAGGAAACCGCGACCCCATATAGATATGGGAAAAGCGAGAGGATAATAATAATAATAATAATTATAATAATAATAATAATGATATGAATTAAAAGAAAATGACGCATCCCGTTACTCACTTGTCTCAATATTTACGTTCAGGAGAATCCAGAAGAAAATCCAGAGATAAAAAGTTGAGACATGAGTGGCTGTATGTTATCAGAGGCGTGTGATCTCACCAGCACACGTTAGGCCACAGAGGGTCAGTGGTGAGCATTCAGGTCAGTGCTGGGAGGTGCCCCTAACTCTCCTCCTTACAGCGTGTAGTGAGCTGGTAAAGGAGTGGTGTGGTAAGGTCAAAGGTCGCACTCATACGTTTCGGAGTAGTAGTGTCTTATCTCAGTTGCTTCATAACGGGTGCTTGTGGAGGTACTTAGTGTTTTCGAGAGTGTTTTTATAATTCAAGTGGTAATTTCAGGTAATTTGCATCATTTGTTTTGTCTTCAAATGTTTTCAGAGAGAGAGAGAGAGAGAGACTTAACACCCAGTACACGCATAGTTTTGACAACACTATTTATAGGCTGCTATTATTGATGCCTGCTCACCTAAAATATTTATACCATACAGCACCCAGATTTATGTGTATATATTATGTATGTACCTGTGTATTCATTTGGCTCTTAGCTATACAATCCTAACGCGTTAAAATTGCAGTTTAACATCATTTAACCTATCTTTTTTTTTCCTTCTCTATTCCCAGCAAGCTTGGGGACTTGGCGGTAAAGTGAGGGAAGCCAAATTATGCCAAATATGGACATTCGTGAAAAAAAAGTCTAAGGATGAGATGCTATATTTTGAAACTTGGAAAATATCTTGCCTAACCTAACCTAATCTAACTCATTAAGGCTAAATGATTATCTGAAACTACGTTTGGATACACACGCACACACATAAAAGAAGAAAAAAAAGAGAAAAAAAATGCTCATTAATTGACCTCACCTTTTTTGTTAACATTTGTATTATGTTAATGATAAGACTTTAGGTCTATTTACCCCTTCTGGTTTTAATTGTATGTACACAGCAGCCAACACTACATACAGGGCTGTTTCCCCCAAAAAACATAATTGTTTCAGAGTGAGCCATGTTTTCCATGCTAGGCCTGGGTAGGACTGGGTTGGTGTTGGAGGCACCCCGGCCAGCAGGAGGCGTGCTGCCCCACCAGGAGGAGGAGGCCTTGACTAACCTGTGGCTTGAGATTACCAAGTGAGTTGCTGTGCTTATTACTGTGCTCTACCTTTCCTTCACTCAGCTGCTTCTTCCTGAAGTCATATCTTATGCAGGTATGCCACCTTTTTGCCTTCATCCTCCTTCTAATAACAGTTTTCCATTAACTCTTTATTTCTACATGTTTTTATTTCTATCCCTCCTCCTCTTTTTATCTGGCTTTCTACCTCACATTAATTTCTATTAGTCTCATCATACAATGCTACTCCCCATCCTTGTCCTCTTCCATCTCCTCCCTGTTCTCTTTGTTGTGTAGTAACAGCCCTCTCTCCACACCACCAGGGCAGAGGCAGGATGTTGCAAGGTGATGAATGAGGTGCGCAATTACAGAGAAGCAATGAGGGCCATCCAAGAAGCTGAGGAGAAACTACTCAAGGACCTGGGATCCTCAGGTCTGACTGCTGTCTCCCCTGAACTGCGGCAAACAACAGATGAGTACTTGTCAGTGGTGATGGAGGTGAGGCTGCAGTACTTATTTGAATTTATTCTAAGCTAATGAGCACCCAGGTTCATTGACAGTTGAGTTCAGTAGGTATGCTAATTTAAATCAGTCAGTGCTATGGTGAAGGTGTGTTGGCTGTCCCTCAGATGAAGCCCAAGACTGAGGAGGTGTCTGGGGCACTGCAGCAGACCCTCGGTGAGCCAGTGAAGCAGTACCATGCCCTCTATGAGCACCTTGATGCCCTACGCCGCCGCCGGGATGCCCAGCTGGCTGTGGTGTCCAAGTGTCAGGACAAGCTGGACCGCTTCAAGCTCAAGGTAATGTGCAAGGATGTGTGACTGCTGCCGTATGTGCTGGTGTTTCGTGTGTGTGCTGTCCCGTCTGTGTGTCTTTCTGTGAGGCTAATTGTTTATCATTCACATGCTTGATTCTTTGTTAATCATGATAGACCAATACTCTTTGCCTTCATCTATGTTATATACACAGCACATTACCATGCCAGCAAACACTTGTACCCTCCCTCATAAATAACAGTACCAATAAATTACACTTCCTATTCCTTTATACTGTCCTTATTTTTCTTTAATAATTAAAGTATTGAGGTGTAGTGAAATCAAACAGCCCCGTGAGGACCCAGAGCTCTGTTGTTGCTGCAGTCCCTTGTAATATCATGTAAAAAGAACACGAGATAATGCCACAGTGGTGGTTATGCCGGGTGCTCATTGTGGTGGTGTCATCAGGGGAAGCGGACGACTGACGTGATGGTGGAGCGGGATGGAGCGCTGCGCACGCTACGGGAACTCAATACTCAGCTGCTCAGTGAAGCCAGAAAATTCCATCAAATGCGCCACTCCTACCTCCAGCCATGCATCCAGGCGTACATTCAGACTCAGGTTTGTTTACTTCATTGGTTCATCATCTCAACAACTCAAGAAGATAGAAATCTTTCTATCTTCTTTGCCATAGTGATCTCTAACTCAAGAACTCAAACTAATGTATTTTTTTGAATGATATGAAACTCACTATCATTTATCTACCCTCAGGAACTCAAACTACATAATTAATGATTTCTCGTGATCCTTAGCTCAACACTTACTTAGCTACTTATTGGTCACTCTTCCCCCCAGGTGGACTTCTACGGCACGGCAAACTCACACTTCAGCAATCAGATTCAGGTGAGCCGCAGTGCCCACCAGATCCCCGACAGCCAGTATGAGGCCATGATGAAGGACTACTTCAGCAAAATCAAAGCCCTCAAGATTGTAGCCACCTGAGTCTGTCAAGCTGCTGTAAGTTAATGTGTTATTTAGAGCCAGTTGAGAGAAGATTGAGGGGAGGACAGAGAGTGAGATAGAGGGATGGGAATGTGGTAAAACTGCAAGGAATGGGAGTCACATAGGAAGATACAAGGGACAGAAACAAATAGAGGAGACTTGTACATGGTGCCCAGCCCTGACTCTAGG
Organism: Scylla paramamosain; assembly: GCF_035594125.1. Lineage (NCBI taxonomy): Eukaryota > Metazoa > Arthropoda > Malacostraca > Decapoda > Portunidae > Scylla > Scylla paramamosain. Next base: position 15,726,719 of record NC_087179.1, on the reverse strand, counting down.
GAAATGGCAAGAGAAGATGTGTTATATAGGTGCAGTGACAGGGCAGTCATGGCCAAACTAAATGCACTGAGGCCTTGGGAGATCAGTCACTTCACTCACTTAGCTGGGGTTGTTCTTATAGATTTATTAGTGATTAGTGTTTCTTTTGTGAATTTTGCTAAGAAAGCTGTCTCATTGCCTGACTGATCTACATTTTCTTTCGTTTTCATCATGCTGTTAAATTGTAAGAATAAAGTGAGTGGTTAAACAGTACACAGTTTTAAAAATGGTACTTTATTTGTTGTGATGAAGTTTTCAAAGATAGGTAAAACAAACAATAAAGATAGCAATACACTACACAGATGTAGAGCTAAACCTATGAATGTGACCATGATATAGATATGTCAGCCAACAAATAAACATATGTACATAATTGTATATACATGGTAGGTGGATAACATTAACTTAACATTAATGCAGGTTTGCCATGCCTCAGCAGTAGTACCAAGTAGTTGCTTCAACCACACTTAGAAGCTCATCCTTGCCTGTCTAACTCCTACCAGGCTGTTCTTCAGCGAATGTGTCACAGTAATGTGTCAACACTCACAAAATACAGCATGGGAAAAGCCTCATCACATTGCACGTTTACATTCATTATTCATTCATTATTTGAGATAAAGGTATAACAATAACAAAATCATCCATAGTCTGTTATCTGTCTTGAGATACATAGAGAAGGGGACTATTGAAGAGTAACAAAGCATTACAGTCACTGCTATCAAGTGTCATCACTATAACTGTAACCAGCAGTCATTTTCACAAGCACTGCAGTGACTCCACACACACACACACACACACACACACACACACACACACACACACACACACACACAGAGCAGCAGTTTACAGTGGCCACAGATCATAACAAGTGATCACTGTTCACAAACCACATGTGATAATAATAATAATAATAATAATATATAACAATAACCCAGTAGTTTATTGCTCCAGTGTCATGTCTTGAATGTCCTTGACTGGCCAGTGTGTCTCTGTCTCCCATGCTCTGTGGCAGCAAGACAGAGAGGGGAAACCACATCACTGCTTGAGTGTTGTGGTGAACAGTGTAGTGTCATGAGTAAGTTTGTACTGGTCCAGGTGTGGTCAAGTCTTCACCATTACTTGGCTCACCTCTGAGACAGCGGAACTTGTACTATTGTAGGTAGGAGATTTGTGTTGGTTGGGGCAAATGTTTCATATGGCTGGTGGTGTTACTGGTGTAATGTGTCACCTCAGTGGGCCCCATCAGATCACTCCATCCTGTTGCCATCTCCTCACCTCACCTCAGGACAGTGCCATCAGGGGAATGCTTCACCTCTTGAAATGCCTTGACTTGCTTCTTGAGTGAGATCAGTGTAGTCTTTGTGCTGTCTTCTCCATACCTCGGTGCGTTTATGTGGACAAGTCTCGGGTCATGTTTTATTTTTTATTTATTTATTTATTTATTTACTTTTTTTTACCTTACAGCTTGAGGAGGAGAGAGGGGAGGAGAGCCAGGAGGATGGAGAGAAGAGAAGCAGGGAGAGTCTGGCCAGATGCTGCATTCTTGTCTGGGTCCTGCTGGTTTGCCTGGTAACCCAAACTTTGAGAACCACCCATTTTGGGCATCTGGTTGTTAAAGTCATCGTCTGAGCCGTCTGAGCCGTCTGGGGGAAAGGCAGTCATTAGCAACTATACTTGGGACAGGAGAAGCAGCAGCAGCAGCAGCAGCAGAGCAAGGCATGTTCACCACTGCTGCTGCTACCGCCATGCTTTTTGCTTCTCATAAAGATTAAGTTAATCACAAGTTACAGTGGGTTAGTGTGTTCATTGTTTTAAGTTATTAGTGTGTTCATGAGTTTCATTAAACCTCATGGTAAGTGTTATTACACACCATGAGTAACTGTTATCTTTTCTATTACTACAATTACTACAAAAGAAAATATACATAAGTGATGTTTACATTGCTACAGAAGAACTAAATACCATTATATTCATTGCTGGTTAATGATTATATACTTTGAGTGAAAGCATATATATATATATATATATATATATATATATATATATATATATATATATATATATATATATATATATATATATATATATATATATATATATATATATATATATATATATATATATATATTACATATCTTTTGATTAATTGATTTGTGACAAAGTTTTAATGCATGAATAAAAATGTGAAAGATTAAGTTTACTGAGTCACCAGTATCCCAATTTTGTCTTTAGGGTAGCAGAATTGCAAAGCCGAAGCTCACAACACGAAGATCAAAAATTGAAGTGATGTAAGCACAACACAGGTTAACACACTCATTACATATTTTACTGGAAGAGTTGACGCCTTCCCTACACTCTTTGAATGCTAATGGCACTATAACACCTGGTACTTTCTCTTGTGTGACCTGAGATACTCTTACAGGTTAAAAAATAAAATTACATGCACTAAAAGGTCTAAACTATTTGGTCTCTTTTTATGGCATCTCTTATAATTTTTACTCTAAACTTGCACCAAACCATTTCATTAAGTTTGAGAAGCTGTAGCAGCCAAAAAGATTAAGTATTTAATTTGTCTATGGTGAGAAGACTTATTTACTTTTTGTGTAGTCTTATTAAATCCTATCTACTTCTCCAGAATTAGAAAATTTCTCCATCCCAATCTCATGTACAACTTTTCTAGGCACTTGAATTTCCATCTAAATATATGTTGTATGTATTCAATTACTAAGTGCATGCATTTTTATCCACTCATTTAAACTGCTTCAACACCCATATGTTTAGATCTCTCCCTCCATCATCCATTCATATTCCCCACCAGCCGTGCCTCATATGTACAAACTTCCCTGGATATATACCACATCACAGTCAGCTGCTCAAGTGCCATCAACACACAACCATGTCCTCTGCAAGCACTATCAAATACTAGCTGTAGTGAAGCAAAAATTACACCTCTTTTAACCATCTTATATTCACTTTGTTAACCTTATTGTTTAAACCATACCTCTTGCGATTGTGTCATCTACCATTCACCACTGATTTGTAATTTCCTCTATCTGAACATTCTTCAGTTTAGAAGCTTGCTTATTTCCTGTCCTGTTATAAATGATTCTTGATACACTAGATTGTCTTTTTCCCCAACAACTTTACATGATTAATATCAAGTTAGACAATTCCCAGTAAGTAAAATAATGAGTCAAGCATCACATATAGAAGGCACTGGTGTTATCACGTCAGTAAGGCAGAAGCAAGTAGTAACAGTAAGGCGGAGGGCAGTAGGTGGAATGGCAGCCAAGTTGTGGCAGCAGTCAGGGAGGGCAGGTTGGGGCGCTCTGTGTCCCAGGGCGTTTACCGACCAGGCTGGGTCTCGTCTTCTGACTCTGCCACACAAAATGACCTGTTACCTGGGCTAGACACCCACCAGGGATCAGCCACCACCCAGACAGGCCAGAAGCACCGAGGTGATAAGCATGCAAGCCTTGGCATGGACCACCGATGTGCCCGGCATGATGATCCCACCTCCTAGCCAGAGGGGGTTTGGCCTCCTGGGAAGAGGAAGGGCCACATCACCACCCGCAAGGCTCCCAAACTATTCTTGTTTTCTCACACACACTCACACACACACACACTCACACACTTTACTGCCATTAACATGCAATCTGGTAGTAAAATTTGTTAACATTGCCAGTGGACTACAGTAACATGACAGCAACATAGCACACACACACACAGTGGTGTGGTTAGAGAAGTCATGCCAAGACAACAACTCACACACAGTCTGAGAGCCTCCAAACTGACAGAAAATGTGACAAAATTTTAGTCAAAATAAAAATGAAATGCATGTACAATTCTTCCTCTTCATTTGGAGGGCTGGTGTAGTGCGTGAAGGAATGATGAATGCATCACAGCAAAGAACTTGATGACAGGTACAGAACTAGAAAGATCATAAGCAAAATGGTTGCATGTTTCATGCACAGTTCATAAAACTTTAAACTCAAATTTAAAACTACAGAGTAGAGTGAAGGAATGTGCCACTGGCAAACATGTCAGTAACTTGATGCACACACTAAGTAATGGCAAGGAAGGAAATGGAGCAAATAAATGCAGACAACACTGACAGAGTGATGCACTCTTTACTTCTGTCACTTACGAATGATCACAAATCATAAGGAGGCTGACTAGTACTGTATATATACAAATAAACAAACAAACAAACAAACAAACAAACACACACACACACACACACACACACACACACACACACACACACACACACACACACACACACACACACATTCATGAATTTAAGGCAAAGTTAAATGCTAAGAAATATAGAGATGGGACAGCACAACCCTAAGTATGGCTTTTTCCTGTACCTCACAACTAGATAATACACACACACTCATACACACAGTAGTCATGCCAGACTATGTTCACTACCATTACCAGTAATCACCAGTGGCCAGGAATCACTGTATACGTAATCTGTCATTGATGACGGTATTTTTGGTAGTTTGTTTACTCTGAATATTCGTTAAAACTAGAAGTAGATTCCTTTTGACCACTAATGATGTGCTACAGTCTACCACGGGGGCAAGCTGGGACTGGACTAGCAAGCGATGGATTAGTCACCATGCAAACAGGTAGGCAAGGCTACATTCTTATGTGACCAGGTAAATGCATTCAATAAAATCTAAGTATAATGGACATATATTGATTCCTATAGAGATAGGTAAGCATTATAATAATAACTGAAAGCAAATATCAAAATATAACTTAGGCTGCACAAGCTTTTATGGCTGACATGAAAACAGATGACTAGAGGCAAGTAATATGCCAGCGTCAAGAAAACAATAAGAGCATCAGGACCAGGCTGTGAACTGACCTGCATCTAGAGTGTCGTCCTCGTTGTCATTTGAGGGGAGGGGAGCGTAAACTGGATTTTTGTGGACGGCAGACATCTGGAAACAACACATACCTATGTTAATAGAGTAATAGATATGTGTGTGTGTAGGTAACACTCACAAGCATCTGTACAGGAATGACTCAGGAAACTGATGTCCTGTTTTGAATACTATCTTATATGTTTTCTTAGTTTTATGAATAGTGTTTGCACACATCACTTGCTCTGGTAAAGTATTCCACTAATTTGTGTGTGTGTGTGTGTGTGTGTGTGTGTGTGTGTGTGTGTGTGTGTGTGTGTGTGTGTGTGTGTGTGTGTGTGTGTGTGTGTGTGTGTGTGTGTGTGTGTGTGTGTGTGTGTGTGTGTGTGCTTATGGTTCAACATGTCATCAAATCATCACTCTATACACACCAATAAAAATTACAATACAAGACAGGTTAGGAAGTGTGGGGGACACTGACCTGTGATCCACTGGCAGGGCATCCGAACCACCAGTATCCAGCAGGGCGGGGGAAGTTAGGTTCGGCTGTGTCCACCCTGAAGGCTCTGTCATTGAACCGCCAGTACTGACCATCCTGCATGGAACAGATGAGGGAGTCAGCACACACAAGAATTCAAGCATAATCAGCTAATTGTGAACCTTCTTCCTCTGCTTCTTTCCTCCTCTTCCCCGAGTCTCACCTTGAAGAAGTAAGTGTAGCCGTTGGAGTACTGCAGGGCGTCATCAATGTTGTCAGGCAGGTTCTCCCAGTTTGAGACAGGCTTGGGGTAGCTCTCTCTGACTGGAGGCCTCTGGGTGGGGTCAAATCTCCAGTACTGAGAGTCCTGTTTGGGGAAGAATAAGATATTGAGATGCTCTGCAGCTAGACCAGTACACACATCAGTCAAGTGTGTACATACTCCTATAATTCTTTATTTTCTTTCTACCTTCTTCACGTATTTTGCATTTATTCCTTTTCCCTTTACCATTTTCCTGTCTTTCCCTCTTTCTCCTACTCCAGTTTTTTCTTTCACTCTTTCTGTATCATTATCATTTCATTGAACATCATCTGTTCCATATCATTAACTGAGAAAATATCCAAGAGAACCCAACCAGTCACTTATGTGGCCTTCAACAACTGTAATAGGAACCCATAGCATTTTACAACCTAAGGGCCACTTAACGGCCTCACCCCCCTCACCTTGAAGAAGTAGATCTTGCCATTCCCAGACCACACAAAGGCTGCATCAATGTTGTTGGGCACTCCAGCAAAGCCCTTGGAGATCTTCTTGGGGTAGCCACTGGTCCCAGTTTTGCCATTGAACCGCCAGTAGTTGTCGTCCTGGTGGATCAAGTCAAGTGAGGTCAGGAGATGGAAGGAGTTGATTGTCAGGTAATGTGACATGGGTATTGCCAGGTCAAGCTCTAGTAAGTTACAGTAAGGTAAACATGGCTTCTGACTGACTCACCTTGAAGAAATAGGTGTTGCCATTGGACCAAGTGAAGGCAGCATCAATGTTGGAGGGAAGACCTTCCCAGTTAGAAGAGATTGAGCGAGGGTAGCCTGCTGCCACACCTTTGTCTGTGAGCTCCCAGTACTGTGATCCTGAAGGTAGGTAAAAGATATCCTTCAATTTTCATACTTGATAATATGCCATTCCTTTTTTTTCATATTCATCTTTGCATTTACTTTGACTTTCACTTTGTAATAATCACATAAGAATTTAATGTGAGGTGCAAGAAGCCAGCAGGTCTACATGTGGCATCTCTCTCTCAGTCTGTCTGTCTCATTCCACTTTCCTATTTTTATTGTAATTAGTTAGTGAAATAAATATTCTGACATCCATATAGTTCAGCTCAGATCTCCATATAGGAGCAAAATTAGTAATGTTTGATAACTATGATACAATATTTGTTAAAGTTGGTATTTTCATAATCACTTCCATTGTGTTTTGTGTTTTCCCTCTATCACAAGTGCCCTGATCTCTTTGGAATCTGTCAGTTGTCAAGTTTTGTAAGGAGACTGAAGGGAGCTCAGGGGACTTAAGATTGAAGGAAAGCACAGATGAAAAAGATTGTGGGGCATTGACAAACTTCTGATTGAAACTGTACTACTCCAGTCTGTCACACTCACACTGCAGCATCTCTGCTCTCCACTCACCCTTGAACACGTAGGTCTTCTTATCGGACAAGGTGACGATGGCATCAATGGAAGCATCCCGACACAATATTCCACCAGACTCTCCACCACCACTGCTGCTGCCACCACCAGCAACACTTGTGGGTGGCTGAGTGGCTGGAGTGGGACGAGTTGTCTTCTTGCCATACAGAGCCTGGGGATGGGGGAAATGGTGAGACATCTTCCTAACTTGCATTCCCAGAGATTCTTGAGTGAAGCTTGTTTACAATGTATGAAGGAGTGATGAGAGGTAATGTGTGCTATCCTGGGTGTCCTGTCCTTATCAGCAGCTGGTCAGCCACTCACCTGGATGCCCTTGATGTCATCCTGGTCCAGTTCAAAGCTGGACTCGTAGCCACGGTAGAAGGGAGCCATGAGGGAGGAGCGCACATCCGAGTGTGAGAGTCCTAGGGAGTGACCAAACTCATGGGCTGCTACTTGGAAAAGATTCGTGCCTGCAACACAAGACAGGAGAGTTTGAGATGGCTGGTCTTTGCTTGTGTATTATGATGTGAGATCTTTCAGTGACTTGCAAGTTGATTTTGACATGGGATTTTTTATTGTCTTCCAAGATTATCATGTAAACTTTTCAACTAGTTTGGTAAGTGGATTTTAATGTGAAATTCTGATTGGTTGTGTTAGAATTTAATATGAATTTTTGACTGATTTATTAAAGTTTACTTAATATGAAGTTTTGACCAATTTTTAACTCTGCCTGTCCATCTGTCTCTAGCTCTCTCTATCTTTCTCTCTTACCTCGGTTGGATCTGAGGGTCCAGACCTCAGAGTCGTCAAAGTGAGCATCTCCGCCATAGATAGGGAAGTAAGCATGGGCCAGGGTGCCGCCAGGGCCATCAAAAGGATCACCATCGCCGTGCTCGCCCTTCTCGAACCTCACCTCAATGTGCACCTTGCCAGAGGAGGCGCGCTGGAACTGCAGGTCTGTCACATCTTCCCACACCTGTCAAGATGTCAAGGCTTGGATTACATATGATAGTATTATCTCTGCTTCTTACTTTAGCTTCATTCTTAGCCCAATGTATTGAAACACCTTGCTGTCATCAGGACTGTGTCTAAAGGCTACAGATATGATTAGACAGGATCTTAGAGGCATTTTTTTATTGATTATGTGGGATTTTTCTGAAAACTATCACTATAATTATAAACAAATCCCTGAAAACTCAATTAATCAAGAATAGAGCCTGTTAAAACTCAAGATAAGGCACTGAAATATGTGGTCCTTCATTTTATTGCCTTTGTATTCATTATGTATTCTTGTAGAGCCTATGATGTCTTCACTCATTGACTGACCTGAAAAGCAGCTGCAATCTCCCTATCAACATCATTCTTCAAGAGTCCTTGGGGGTACTTGGTGATCCTGTAGGTGATAGTCTTCACCCTCCATCGAGACCCTGTGACAAAGAAAAAGTCTTAGTAACTTGTCTCACACAACACACACACCCTCTCTCTTTCTCTCTCTCTCTCTTTTCTTCATAAAACTTACACATCTATAATCAATTCACTATCATTCCCATCCACATCTTTTTTTCCCACCATCAATCACTTATTCTGTTCTCATTCCATCACTATTCTTTGCACATGATTAGGTTAGGTTAGGCTAGGATTAGAGGCTTACCCTGGAGGGCATAACGTTTTCTCCTGGCATTGGTGCCAAAGCCAACCTTGTCCTTCACACCACAGCGGGGCAGATTCATCACTTCCAGGGTCTCTTCATCCAAAACACCTGTCAGGTTCAGTCCTGCGAATGCCTGTGTACCAGAAATACCACATTACTAAGGTTGCCAGACTAGATATGCCACATTACAAAGTCTACTCAGCTGTTGAGTAATGTGTGGCATATTCTTTCAGTGCATTGAGCTTTATTCCCTCAATCTTAAGTTCTCTGATTGGCTAAGAACTTATAAAATATCAGATTCTATATGTAAGCAAATTGTCAGCAGGTCAGTGGACTTCAGAGAGAGAGAGAGAGAGAGAGAGAGAGAGAGAGAGAGAGAGAGAGAGAGAGAGAGAGAGAGAGAGAGAGAGAGAGAGAGAGAGTTGGAAAAAAAGTGGAAATAGGTGATGTAGCTGGAAAGAGACTAAAGGGAAGACCAAAAGAAGACCTTGAGATGGTGTATAGATGAATCATTGGACATAGGAAGAATGAACGTCAGATGAAATTGTCTATAACTAAAAAAAAAAAAAAAAAAAAAATGGGACTGTGGGAGACTCATGAACTGCCCAACCCTGTACAGCAAAATTAAATTAGAATGCTAAAGTAATTTACTTGACTTTTGCCCACAACATGTCACCTCAACCATTTATGTAACTGTTGTAGTGGTATGTAATCAATAAAGTAAGTACTTAATTGGAGTTGATAGGACTACAAAGGTATTTTTATCTCACCTGAAAATCCATAATGCTGTTTCTGACTGTCTCCTCGGAAAGTAGGGCGCCAGACTGCGGGTTGAGCACTTTTGGGTTCATGTAGCCGAATCTCGTGAAGTACAGCTGTGGAGGAGAGAAAAAGGAAGGTTAATTGGATCAAATGAAGACAAGCCTCCCGCGTTCATTCTGTAGTGGAGAGCATTAAGTTAGCTGAAGTTAGGTTACGTCACACAATGCTATAACCTATATTGAAGTATCTGAACTACTACTACTACTACTACTACTACTACTAGCTACAGTAATCTATAGCATGTTTTTTTTTTTTTTTTTCTTCCGGCATATAATAATTTTGTTCTTCCGCTTTCAATGAAGTGCATTATGTATATCTCTTCGTGACGTCATTTCCTCTTCGTATTGTATCCTTCATTATAAAAGACAACACGACTCACAAATGTTCCAATAGTCAAGGACGGGCGCCCTTTTATATATCATCCCAGCGTGAATAACCTTGCGTTGCTTTCCTTACATCATTCCCTTCCTTTTCTTCCCCCCCCCCCGTCCCTCTGTGCGTGTGCGTGTGTGTGTGTGTACGTGGATTTTTTATGGAGTGTTATTTAGGGGCGCTTCTCGTGATTCATTCAGCAAGAGTAGTAGTAAAGTATAGTGCTACTCCTCCCAGCGTGCCTCCACCCACTCCCTCTTCCCCTTCAGGGTCAATGGCCGTGTTCTACTGAGAGGGAGAGAGGGGGAGGAGAGAGGTTATATATTATCTTCTAGGTATATGACGTCGGATATTGTGTAAGTCCTATACAGCAATGTGTGTGTGTGTGTGTGTGTGTGTGTGGTGGACTGGACGCGGGACAGAGCGGCGCCTCGTGGTCTGGTGTGGACTGTTCGAAATGCGGCAATCAATGGTCTCCCAGCACCAGGCCGGGGTTCCAGTGGCTTCCTCTCAGGCTGATGTAAATAAAAAGGACAACAACAAGGGAGAAAGAGGCGGGGTCGTGCCAGCAAACCAGCCCCGCCACCCAAAGCTTCCGCCCTCCCCCAATACCAGGCAATATATGGGCTGCTTCCATTGTATTACAGTCCCGGAAACAATAACTTTTGGAGGATCGTGTGTGTTGATGTGTTGGTTGGCGTCATGACTTCCAAGTATTGTGCTTTACTGTCTGCGTTTTTACGAATTTCAGTAATGATGGATTTTTTTTCCCTTCTCAGCATTTTTTTTTTTTTTTCACGATCCGATTTGTGTTTTAATAGTCACGCGGGTTATTCCAATATTATCTTAACCCTTGAACTGTTTAAACATCCTGTCTAAAACCCATTTATCACGTTAACCTTGGATAAAGTCAAACGTGAAACGTGAGTCAAAAAAAAGAAAAAAAATTTTAATCACGCGGCCTCCCTCCCTTCCCTCCCCGTGATGGACAAACTCCTTTGTGGTAGTGTTTTCTCTCCCTTGTCTCTCCCATCTCCAAATCCCATCATTGCGGTCAATTAAGCTCGTCTCTAGTAACAATGTCAAATTCTTAAGGCCGCGGTTTCTTTCCTGGGACGCTGCCAACACGCCACACAAGGACAGTCCCGATTTAAGAGTTAGGTCGTCAGAGTCAAGCACGGGAGACATGGCAGAGAGGAAGCAGGAAGGCAGTTCCCATATTTCCTAGAATATAAAGACTGGTCAGTGGTTTATGAACTCCAGAAGCACGTGGAATGATGCAGGAACTAACGACCATGGGCTGGAGGTAAAGGTCGCAGTGTTTTGTTCTTTATTTTTATGTATTATATGGAAAAATGTCTTCCGGGTTGTGGTGTCAAGTTGAGTCTCCCTCCCTCTCTTTGTTTCGCTTCCCAAACCTTTCCTAAATAATTGCAGTTAAATTTAAATCAACCTGTAGTAAATATAAGTCTCTGGGACCTAGGCTGGGTGGTTTGACGCGTGAGATAAAGACGGAGGGAATTGTAGAGGAGAAGTACAGGAAACGAGGACTTGATGAGACAGGAGGAGCGGTACAGTATTTCATGCTGGATTGACCTGGGTAATTGCGCCACCCTTCAGTCTTCCTTGTTAGCCCAAACCGACTCTCTGGTGCGGTGGCCTTGTGGTGCTGTGACGGTGAGGGTGATGGTGACAAGCAGTTTCCGTGTGTGTGTGTGTGTGTGTGTGTGTGTGTTCCGGTCAGCTGATAGCGTAGAAGTCTGGTTAGGTTAGATGTTTGTATACAAGTGGAGCAGTTTAATGTGAATAACTGGACTGTGTTTATTCCGTGTGTGTGTGTGTGTGTGTGTGTGTGATGGTGAAAGTTATTTATGTATTAGTTTATTCGCTCATTTCATAAGTTTAGTGGTTTGTGTAGAAATGGAGCGCACTTGTTTTAACTTTGCATTGGTTTGATGCATTAACGATAAAAACGTTGCAAATTTTACTCTATTTATCCATTTATCGTTAATTGTTTTCCGCCGCTTTGATGCAGATATGAAACGGTGAATTTAATTTTTTTTTTTTTTTTAATTAATCTGTTTGTCAGTATTTTTTTTTTTTATGTATTCATTTAAATAGCTTCAGTATTCGTTACCTTTTCCTAGCGCTCAGTAAAGCATGTTCATGTTACTGGTTTGTTATACGTACTGCTTTAATTAGTGTGTGTGTGTGTGTGTGTGTGTGTTCATTCAGTTAACTTTCTTCCAGCCTTGGGGAGATACCTTGAGGAAAATCGTGTCCTTATGTATACTATTTCAAGGCGTGCGATTTACACAAGCGCAACAAAAAAAAGTATAGAAAACATTGATTATTCTCAGATCGAAGGATGTGGTATATTACGTGTTACTACTACTACTACTACTACCACCACCACCAGCACCATCACTACTACTTCAATATCACACGTTATTTTCATAGTTTGTGATTAAATTGCTTCGAAGCAGGAACTGAGCCACACATCCGGTTTATCATCAGTATACGAGGAAGAAGGGATCTTAGGGAGACGGTGATTGGCTGATGAAAGTATGTAGATTAGATGGAATTTTAATAGACGACTTGTGAAGCTTCGAACTCCCATTCAGCGAAGCTTCACGTAGTCAGCGTGGAATTGAACAGTGAAGCGCTAACGACTTAATTAAAGGAAACTGTTTATCATTGTTTTGTTAAGGTTTGATGTGACGTGGGTTTATTTTACTGTCGCGATATTTATGTAGTGATTCTCTCTCTCTCTCTCTCTCTCTCTCTCTCTCTCTCTCTCTCTCTCTCTCTCTCTCTCTCTCTCTGCACCAATGAGAGCAAGCCAAGCGAACTTCTTTACTACAATACAATTGTCTTCCATTTCTTTCTCTTCCTTTCTTTCTTTCCCTCTCTTCTTTCTCTTTATTCCCGTCTTTTCTCTTTATCTTCGTCTTTCCCCTTCTGTTTTTGTCTTATCTCTTTCCTTCCTTTCCTTTCTTCCTTCCCCGCATATCTCCTCCCATTCCCTGCACGCCCTTGGTCAGGAGGCAAGGGGCGGCTGGAGAGGAGAGGGGAAGGGAGGGGAGAGCATCACAGCGCATTCTGGTGGTAGCGGGGCGAAGCTTGCACGTCCCAAGGCTCTTAACATGAAACACCTGCTTCGTATTACTGGCACAAGATGGATTTGACAGATAGATAGATTGATGGTTGGACTGATAGATAGATGGATGGATAAATACTGCTAGATAGGCAGGTAGGTAGATAGGTAGAGTAATGAAATAGATGGGTAGATGAATATATTGGTACTACTACTACTACTGCTGCTGCTGCTGCTGCTGCTGCTGCTGCTGCTGCTGCTTAGGGGCGAGGTAGTAATATAGTTTAAAAAAATCAGTGTAAGATGATGTGTTTAATGTGTTATGGAGAGAGAGAGAGAGAGAGAGAGAGACCTACGAAGTCATTCTTATCAAGGAGTCCAGCTGCAGGTGACGTGATGCTCTATTTAGAGAGAGAGAGAGAGAGAGAGAGAGAGAGAGAGAGAGAGAGAGAGAGAGAGAGAGAGAGAGAGAGAGAGAGAGAGACGAAGTAATATCTAGTTTCTGCAGGTATATTTTCAGAGATGCATAACTTATAACCTCCCTCCCTCTTTCCCTCCCCACACCATCATTATTTATTCATAGTTCTCCTCCAGCCTTTGACCCAGTGGTTGAAAATTTAAAGACCAACAACACTAGGAAATAATTACCAGATACCCGCGGAAATTAAAACCTTGTCGCACTTCACACCTGTAATTACGTACCTACACCTGGTCTGGAAGTAAGGACGCGTGCGAAAGGCTTCGTTGTTTGACAAGAAGGAACGGCCTTGTGAGAACCGTACTGGTATTGCCCTAGAGAACTTTGACGTAAGAGGGTTCAGGTTAGGAAGGAAGGGGCGAGGAGAGAAAAATGTCATGTGTTTACAATCCATTCCCGCCTTAGGAACGCCGCATACGTGGGTCTGTGTCATAAGGTTTAGGGAATAAGGAAGGGACGAGAAAGGGGAAAGATTTTTTTGTTCTTTCTTAGTTCTCCTTAGTCCAGGACCTTCGGCTTAACAACACTACTTACTATAATACATGGACCTCAATGTGCCATAATGTTGAGAGGGTACGGAAGGAAGGGACGAGAAGAGGGAAAGGTTATGTCTTCAGTCCAGGATCCTCGCCGTAGGGAGGCCACGTGTTATGATACATGGGTCTCCTTAATATGTCGTAAAAGTTAAGCAAGAGAGGTCGCTGCTGCCTCGCCTTTGTCCTCACGCCTTTGTTAGCGAGGTGTGGTGTTGGAGGGGAGAGAGAAAAACAGGGAGGAAATAATGCAAGGATAAGGGTGTACACAGAAGAGATGGAGGGGCAAGGGGAAAATAGAGAATCATTCCTTGGAAATTAGGAGGAAGATGATGAGAGTAATTAAGCAGGAGGAGGAGGAGGAAGATATGAAGATATATGAAAAGGATGAAAGGACAAGAGAAAGACGGCAATTAAGGAGGAAGAAGAGAAGGATAAGGACTCGTTATGGAGATAGAAGGAAGAACTGGTGAAAAAAAAAAACATAACTGAGGAAGAGGAGATGGAAGAAGAAGTAGAAGACCCATGGTGTGGAAGTGGAAGAAAGAAGAACTGAAAAAAAAAGAAAGAGAAGAAGAAGGAAAAAGACGACGATGCAAGTTGTGGCAATGGAAGGAGGAACAAGAAGAACTGAGGAACATAACTAAGAAAGAAGAGAAGGAAAACAAAGAAGTACTCGAGGGGGAAAAAATATTACTGAGGAAGAATAGAAGGAACATTGGCTCCTACACACACACACACACATACACACACACACACACACACACACACGTGCCACAGAGGTCGTTCTCCCGTCACCACCGCCACGCCATGGAGAACGAACTGTGCCTCATCCTGTTGTTTAGTATCTCGCCTTGCCTTATCGCCTGTGCCTCATCTCGCCCTCATTGTCCTCGAAGTAATCTCGAGCCAGACGCCGCTGTACAGTTAAGGTAGCGAGGCGGATGTGGGGAATAACCAAGAAAAGGTACAGGTGGAGCAGGAGCAGGAGCAGGTGGAGGAGGGAGAAGAGTGTGTTGCTTGGAAAGTACATACGTAAGGTTCGTTTGTCACGTCACGGACCAGAATATAACGTCCAGCTGCTTAGGTATTTCTCTCTCTCTCTCTCTCTCTCTCTCTCTCTCTCTCTCTCTCTCTCTCTCTCTCTCTCTCTCTCTCTCTCTCTCTCAGCGTTTCTTGTGGACAGATTTAATACTTTTTATTATTTTTTTTTTCATTCTCTTCTTTTTCTTATCATTATTATTAGTAGTAGTAATATTTATCCCGGATCTGCATGTATGTATGTACGTACGTACGAGATAAGAACGTATGTGACCTAACAACATCACACTTAATTGACACACACACACACACACACACACATCCGTGAACTTGACTCATACACACACACACACACACACACACACACACACACACACACACACACACACACACACACGTACACACAAAGGAAACACGCTATGATTGCGGTAACGAAATGCTGCCAGTGTCCCATCCGTGTGTGTGTGTGTGTGTGTGTGTGTGTGTGTGTGTGTGTGTGTGTGTGTGTGTGTGTGAGAGAGAGAGAGAGACACGGTCAATCTGTAACAATTATTCCCATCCGGTGTTGTGGCGTCAAGTGAAAATTTTGAACGAGGTTACAACATGAAAAATTCCCTTGGTACCCCCCCCCCCTCTTGAATGGCATCCCAATTAACCACGTTTTCTATAGCACTTACTGGTGAGTCACGGCTTTCGTCATGTTTTTTTTTTTTTTTTTTTATATATATAATTTTTTTTTTCTTTTTCTCCCAGGATTGTCGGAAGTTAGTTTGCCCTTCCTGTAATAATTTTATCTTTCTTTCTCCTTACAATTATGATTCATGCCTTCATTTCCTTATCATATTTTTTTTTTCGTTATCTTGCTGTCCATCAGTCTTTCCTGTAGTGATTTTATATATTTTTTTTTCTTTTCGTACATAGTTATGATTCATGGCTTCATTTCATTATATTTTGTCTTCTTCATCTTATTTTCTTCATTGTTTACTGGTTTGTTGGAGGTTGTTTGGTTGCTCTTTAATTTCTAATCACCTTTCTTTTCTGATTTTCTTGTGTTATATATATTCTTGTTACCACGTTTGTCTGGCTGACGTTATTTTTTCTTCAGTATCATCATTCATGTAAATACTTGTCGTTTACTTTTCACATTATTAAAATTTTTCTCATGCTCACTTTATTTACCCATAATCTCACCATTTTCTGTTTCTATTCCCGTCCCTCTCCTTTTCTCACATGCGCGTGGTCTAATTCTTGCAAAGCTTTTGAGCCGTGTTCCAAACCACATTGGAAGGAAGCCTCGAAACTGTGGAATCTTAGTATGCCTCGCCTTTGTGTCGCATCACCACCTGCCCTTCCTCCTCCTCTCCTCCTCCTCCTCTCCCTCCTTTGTTAAGATGCAGGTGGTGAGGCAGGGAGGCGATGGGAAGAGCTCTTTAAGTCCCAACAAAGCGAGGCATCAACTAGCAGACCAACACACAAGTACGTAACAGAAAGATACACTCGCCTTTGTGACAATTGACTCCAGAAACGGTCTTTTTTCAACGTCTTACTGCTTTGTCTTCCACTTTCATTAAGTTCTAGTGAAAGTTAAGTGTTTTAAAGATATTTCAATGTCTTATCTTAATTTATCAGGGGCTAGTGGACGTTAGGGGTGTTTCAAGGGTGTTTTCATGATGGTAATGATAGTTGTAGCAAGGTTCAGTGCCACAAGAGCAGGGGGGACCATGGAAACCGGATGTATTATCTCTGTGGCCTTTGCAGTATGCTGTGATGAGAGAATAAAACATTTCATAATACGGGATATGAATTGCAGTTAAGTACGTGGTCGTAAACTTGATGCATGTAAGCCTGATTTTTTTTTTTTCTGTGTATTTTTCGTTCTAAAATGGGCACTTTATTTATTTTATTTTTTTTTTTCATTCGTTTGTCTCTATTTTATTGTTGTTATCGTTTATTACTTACTGTCATAATATTTTGAGGTAGTAGTTTAGTGATATTAAATGTAAGCGCATATTTTACGTATTCGCTTAAAATCCCGGAAAACAAACAAACAAACAAACAAACAATCAAACACAAACAAACGCGCATCGATCCATTCCTGCAATGATTCATTCATTACCATCACCACCATCATCATCATCATCATCGTCATCATCATCATCATATTTTCAGGGAATAGTGAAGTATAAATATGTTAGCTAAGTAATGTTAAACGCTAATCACACAAGTTACGTATTCCCTTTACATCGAAGAAACAAACAAACAA
>NC_087179.1:15701879-15704379 GCF_035594125.1 Scylla paramamosain | reverse complement strand
TTAGCAAGATCTCAGAATAGAAACTAGACAAATGGAGAGAGAGAGAGAGAGAGAGAGAGAGAGAGAGAGAGAGAGAGAGAGAGAGAGAGAGAGAGAGAGAGAGAGAGAGAGAGAGAGAATTTATACATCCCACAAGAGTATCATCTGTTTCCAAGGATTTTTTTTTTTTGTTTATCCCTCTTCCTTTTATTATCTTTCTCTCTTCTCCTTTCGTATGTGTCTCCTCGTCCTCCTTTCTTCTCCTTTCTTTTATTTCATTGTAATTTTTTTTCTCTCTCTTGTTAATTATGCCAAGTGTTTTTTTTTTCTCTCTCTTTTCTGTCCCTCTTCTCGTTTTTTTTTTTGTGTTATTCTCCCTTTTCTCTTTCTTATGTCTCTATCAGTACTTCTTCTTTCTCCTCCTTTCTTTCACTTGATATTTTGTTTCTCTTCCTTTTTCAATTTGCTAAGGTTTCCATCTATGCCTCTTCTCTCTTCATTTCTCTTCCCTTCTTTCTTATATCTTTATCATCATCTCTTCCTCTTCCTTCTCCTCCTCCCTTTTTCCTCTTATTTTGTTTATATATAATTTAAGTCATAATTCGTTTCCTCTCGTTTTTTTTTCTCTTCCTCTAATTATCCTTTATCATTTATGTTACTTCCTCTTCCTCCTTTTCCCCTCTTCTTTCGTGTGTAAAAGTGAAGTTGCTATTCATATTTCTCTTTGTCTCTCTTCGTGTGTGTGTGTGTGTGTGTGTGTGTGTGTGTGTGTGTGTGTGTGTGTGTGTGTGTGTGTGTGTGTGTGTGTGTGTGTGTGTGAGGGAGTTGCATTTTGTTAAGGGGGGTTCGTTTCTTTTATTTCTCTTTTGTTTCTTCTCTGCTTGTTCTCTTTTATCATATTTTATTGTTTGTTTACATGTTACTTCTTTTTTTCTTTTTCTTTTCTTTCTATTTCCGACAATTTGAAACATGCGCCCTGTTTTCGTATCCTGTTATTTATTTATTATTATTTTTTTTATGTTTGTTTTCCATATCAATTTAATTTCCTTAAACAGTTAGTATTTTATTTTATTTTATTTATTCATTTATTTTATTTATTTTTATTTATTTATTTATTTATTTGTAAGCTGTGCGATGATCAATACTATCGTCGTAATCTTCTAAGTCAGTTTGCGGCATCTAATCATATTCTCCTCTCCTTGGTATAAATTTTTTAACTGTTTCTATGTTATTCTATCTATTCTATTTTTTTTTCTTTTTTTTTCCATCATCCAATGGTCCTCTGTTCTTGTTATATTTTTAGTTTCTATGTTATACTATCTTCAAGCACTCAACATTTTTTTTCCCTTACAAGACGTACGATAATTTGCATACTCGAATGGTCCTCTGTTCTTGTTGTTATATTTTTAGTTTCCATGTTATACTAACTAAACACTCGACGGTTTAGTTCAAGATGTACGATAATTTGCGTCTGGTAATCATGCGTAACTCTCCATGTTTTTTTTAGCTTCAAGTAATAGGCAGTTTTCTGAAGATGTACGATAATTTGCATCTTATTTCTTGTTTTCTCTTCAAATAATGTACATTTTTTTTTTTCAGAAGATAAACGAAAATTAGCATCTAGTGATATTTTTCTGCCGTCCATGTTTGTGTATCTAGTAATATGCAATTTTCTGAAGATGTACGCTAGGTTGCATCACGTAACCCTGCAGCCCTCCTCTCTTTTATGACATATTCAGTGTCTTTGCCTCACTCGGGGGGGACAAGCAGGTTTCAGAGCGAGGCGCCTCACACAAGTGGCTAGCATGTTGATGTGTGTGCTTAAGTTACTCCAGTCAGACTTAAATTGAAGCCTCCTCTTACTGGCACTTTTGCTTGCATGTATGTGGTCTCTCTCTCTCTCTCTCTCTCTCTCTCTCTCTCTCTCTCTCTCTCTCTCTCTCTCTCTCTCTCTCTCAGACGCGACCTTAACGTACATAATTACTCTGTGGCTTTTTTCCTCTGTTACATATGCTTATATAATCCTCCGAGTACTGTAATCACAAATGAACACAAAGGAAGAACCAACAGCAGCAGCTCTCTTGGCCCTAACGAGGCTTTGATGTTATACTGTCTGATATTGAAAGGACAGGTGTTGGGTTGTACAGGTGCATGTGTTATTATCAATAGGTGTGTCTAGTTTACTGTTACAGAAGGAAGAGTGAACAACAGCAGATCTCTTGGCCCCAATGAGACTAAAGAGTTAAGATGTGTTATTGAAATTGGTTGGTGTTGGGGTTGTATAGGTGAAGGTTGGTGCTCTGGTGGGGTGTACGAGTGCCCATTGGAATGAAAGGATATGGGGTTTAGTCATTTTCCTATTGCTTTTCCTCCTCCTCCTCCTCCTCCTCCTCCTCCTCCTCCTCCTCCTCCTCCTCCTCCTCTGACTGTCATGTTGCTTAATAACAGTAAGTGAATCAGTAAGATCTCGCGTTGGTTTTCTCCTTTCTTTTCCTTTCTTTTTTTCTCTTTTACTTTTTTT
>NC_087179.1:15594379-15694379 GCF_035594125.1 Scylla paramamosain | reverse complement strand
GTACACTTGTGAAGTATTTTTTTGAGTTCTTGGGAGTTGTGTGCAGAAAATAACCATATTTAACTTTAAAAAAATAAATAAATAAATAAGATAAAAAACACTTTCCATTGATATATACATCATTTTATATTAATATTCTTATTTTACTTAAATTATTTAATCAGCTGTAATCTTGGAGGAATATTTTAACCGCAAAAATTTTAGAATATTTTGTATAGGTACGGAACTTGTTAAAAGTGAAATATTTTCATTTTAAAAGTTTTCACTTGATAATTGGGATATGTTCCTTACTTAAATAAGAACCATTGTACGTATGCAAAATATTTGTTAGAGTTCTTAGGATTGGTGCAAAGATAATAACCGTATATTGGTTTTAAAAAATTAAGACATTAAAAGAAAACACATTTTTCGACTGACATATACTTTTTATATCAGTATTCTTCTCCTTTACATGAATTAATTATCTGCAATCTTAGAGGGAAATTTTTAATCACAAAAATGTTTGAATTTTTTGTACATGGTGTTTTCGTCATTAATTGTACAAGCAGCAGCAGCAGCAGCAGCAGCAGCAGCAGCAGCAGCAGCACTCGCCTTGCGGAAACTCTCCTTCACAACAAACAGTCTCTCAGAAACTTGCTTGAACCGATTGCCGCAACAGATTGTACCGCGTAAAGGTGTTGTAATCCTATTGACGCAGGTGTGTTGTGGGGAGAGGGTAAGTCTGCGTGACCGGGTGTGGCGAGGTGTGGCAGGAAGGACAGCTACACACACACACACACACACACACACACACACACACACACACACACACACACACACACAGAGTATCCTTGTTGCAGTTATGGTTCGCCAAACACGTGGCTTTTGTTTACAGTGGAGAGCAAGCACGTGTCGGGTGTGTTGTGGTGTTTACACTCACAGATTAGCGAGGCCTCGGGGGTGGAGGGTGGGGGGAGCGGGGTGCCAGGGAGGAAAGTTGAGAGTTATTAGGTGTGCTCATCACTCAAGTTGTTCTTACTCTTGTGTGTGTAAAGCGCCTCTCCTTGTACTTGTTTGTGGTGGTGATGGTGGTGGTGGTGGTGGTGGTGGTGGTGGTGGTGGTGGTGGTGGTGGTGGTGGTGGTGGTGATCTTCGTTGTCGTTGTTAGCTTGCTTTCTGTTTTCATTATTGTGAATTCTTCTTCTTCTTCTTCTTCTTCTTCTTCTTCTTCTTCTTCTTCTTCTTCTTCTTCTTCTTCTTCTTATTCTTCTTCTTCTTCTTCTTCTTCTTCTTCTTCTTCTTCTTCTTCTTCTTCTTCTTCTTCTTCTTCTTCTTCTTCTTCTTCTTCTTCTTCTTCTTCTTCTTCTTCTTCTTCTTCTTCTTCTTCTTCTTCTTCTTCTTCTTCTTCTTCTTCTTCTTCTTCTTCTTCTTCTTCTTCTTCTTCTTATTATTATTATTATTATTATTATTATTATTATTATTTCTATTTTCGTCCTTATTTTCTGTAGCCATCATTGTCATTATCACATTATTTTTATCACCACTAGTATCATCGTCGCCATTTCTTCTTCTTCTTCTTCTTATTATTCTTCTTCTTCTTCTTCTTCTTCTTCTTCTTCTTCTTCTTCTTTTTCTTCTCTCCGTCTTTCTCCCTGGTAGTAATAGTAACAGTTTTGGTGGTGGTGGTGGCGATGGTAATGGAAATAGTATAATAGTAGCATTGATAGTCCTGAGGCCACCCTCCGCGGGCCTAATAAGGTGGAGCGGCTTGAGAGAGGGAAGGAGGGAAGAAGAGGGACAGTGAGGGGAGAGGGTCAAGTGAGGGATACAAGGAGGCCTCTCTTGCCCTCATCCCTTCACTTTACCTGTCCTTTACCTCGCTCTCCTCCTCCTCCTCCTCCTCCTCCTCCTCCTCCTCCTCCTCCTCCTCCTCCTCCTCCTCCTCCTCCTCCTCCTCCTCCTCTTATGTCAAATATAAACTAAACTTATTTTTTTCCGTTTTTACATCCGGTTTTCCTATGCAATCAGGTCTAGGACGGTGCCTTCTAACGAGTGGATGCCCCTCCTACTCCCGCCGAACCGTGGCCAAGATTCAGACTCGTGCGCCAAAGAGCCTTTCGGTCCCCACTGCACTGTAAACGTAACTAAAGCAATTGGCAAGCTGGATCACTGCGCAACACGATGTACTGCACCAAGATATCTCGCTTTATACGTTTTTTTTTCTTTTCTTTTCTCATTTTTTTCTTCTTTATTTATTTTATTTATTTATTTATTTTTCTCCGGGCGTAAAGGCGAAAATTTCAGTAACATCCGAGAGACGTATCCAACAGTGAGCAGGTATCGGTAATTGACCCCACCCGCCCCTTCCCCCTCCTCCCTTCCCTCCTCCCCCTCCTCTCTCACCTGGCCCGGTTCACACCTGTACTTCCCTCATCAAGCAGTCTAGCACAGAGGTAAGAAAAAAAAAGTATTGCTGGTTGCTTTTCTTTACGTTTCTCCTCTTTTTCCTCCTTTCTCTTCTTGTCCTCGTTCTCCTTTTTTTTTCTTCTCCTTTTTGTTCTTTTTTTCTTGTTCTCCTCCTCTTCCTCCTCCTCCTCCTCTCCTTTTTCTCCTCCTCCTCCTCCTCCTCCTCCTCCTCCTCCTCCTCCTCCTCCTCCACTTCTCTTTCTTTATCTTCGTGCTTGCCTACTTATCCTTTCTCTTACCTCACTATATTCCCCTCTTCATCAGCGTATTAATTTTCCTCCTCCCCTCCCTCCTCTTCCTTTTTCCAGGTTTGTTTTTTCTTTGTATTCCTTCTCTTCATCATCCTCCTCTTCCCCCCTCTCTTACTCCACTTCTCTTTTCTCTTCTACTTATTAAATACGAAGAATAACTAGTGTGAAGGGGAATAAACTGGTGATTCTGATTAATTTGTTATATGTCTAGTTTTCCTTCCTCCTCCTCCTCCTCCTCCTCGTCCTTTCTTTCATAATATTTCCTCGCAGATCTATCAATGGGAGGAATGTGTGTGTGTGTATGTGTGTGTGTTTGTGGGTGGGTGGGGCGGAGGGGCGGAGGGGGGGACCGACACGCGCGTCACTGCTCTAATTACACAGGCGTCAGTGGTCGGCAGGTGATGGTAAACAAGCTGTACTGTTTGTCTTGACCACCGCCTGGCAACGCTTCACACACACACACACACACACACACACACACACACACACATACACACACGCACACGTACACAGTCTCTCTCTCAATGACGGGAAGTGGGAGAGAAGGGAGAGAAGCTTTTGATAATTTTTTTGCGGGCAACACTGAAATTATCTCTGTATTCAACATGGCACACAAAGAAAAAAAAAGAAAGAAAAATCAGGCTAGCCGAGGACACACCACCACCACCACCACCACCACCACCAAGAATTTGAAGATTAACGCTATCCTGCCCCTCCTCTTACGACCAAAGGACTCAGAAGCTCCCTTTGTGTAGGTCACGTGTCCTTCTGCTGTGTCCTAATTGTTGTTGTGGTGGTGGTGGTGGTGCAGTCTTCTTATTGTGTTGTCTTATGGTAGTGGTGGTGGTGGTGGTGGTGGTAATGGCGGTTATGTAATTATCTAAAGGACGTTTTGGTTGTTATTGTGTCATTGACCTTGTACAGGAGGAAGAAGAGGAGGAGGAGGAGGAGAGGGGGAGGAGGAGGGAGGAGGAACATTTTGTCGATTCTTCACTATAATCCTCCTCCTCCTCCTCCTCCTCCTCCTCCTCCTCCTCCTCCTCCTCCTCCTCCTCCTCCTCCTCCGCAGTAATGGAAGAAAAGTAAAAATTAATGGGTTCTCAGAAGAGGCCATATTAACACACACACACACACGCACACACACGCACGCACGCACGCACGCACACGCACGCACACATGCACACGCAACAATGAATAAACAAACGGGAAATAAAAGAAGGAATAGGAAGAAATGAAGAACTAAAAGAACATAATTTAAGAGGAAGAAGAAGTGGAGGAGAAGAAAGAAGAAGAAGAAGAGGAAGATTTTATGTCGGTTGCTCACTTAAGATTCAAACAAACAAACAAACAAACAACTTAAGGTGAAATAAACAAACTATTGCCCTAGATATAGCTCTCTCTCTCTCTCTCTCTCTCTCTCTCTCTCTCTCTCTCTCTCTCTCTCTCTCTCTCTCTCTCTCTCTCTCTCTCTCTCTCTCTCTCTCTCAGGTGTGCGTTCATTCACAGGTAACCCAGGCAGCGAATGATGACTTCACGACTAGCAGCAGCCAATCAGCGAGCAGGGCATGACGTCAGCAGCAGGAGAGCCAATGAGGAGGGAGCTTGGTGACGCCACAACTCTATGACGTCATTGGCTTGGGGAGGAGAGGGGGAGAGGGGATGGGGAGACAGTAGTGGCACGTATTTGTTGTCAGGGTCACCAAGAAGACGAGGAGGAGGAAGTAGTAGTAGTAGTAGTAGTGTTAGAAAGAAGAGAACAAATAGTGAAAGGATCTTCTTCTTCTTCTTCTTCTTCTTCTTCTTCTTCTTCTTCTTCTTCTTCTTCTTCTTCTTCTTCTTCTTCTTCTTCTTCTTCTTCTTCTTCTTCTTCTTCTTCTTCTTCTTCTTCTTCTTCTTCTTCTTCTTCTTTTGCGGCTTCGTAATATTAAATCAATCTTCTTCCCTTCTTTTTTTTTTTCTGTTTTTCGTTTCTTCATTATTTGTCCTTCATTCTTCTTCCTTCATTTCCTTCCTCATTTTTTCCCATCTTTATTTTCTCTCTTTCTTCTTAATTCTTTCGCCTGTTCTTCCGTCTCTTTCTTCCTGTTTCGTCACTTTGTTTTTCTTTCCTTTTTCCTCCCACTTCTCTTCCTCCTTCCTTCAGTTTTCTTCTTCCTCCTCTTCCTAATTCTCTTCCTATATTTATCTTTTCAGCTTTTCCATTCTCTCTCTCTCTCTCTCTCTCTCTCTCTCTCTCTCTCTCTCTCTCTCTCTCTCTCTCTCTCTCTCTCTCTCTCTCTCTCTCTCTCTCTCTCTCTCTCTCTCTCCGTTGCCAAAATATCAAAGAAAACGTTAAGTAACAGGTAACAATTATATTTTCGCATTTCCGTGCATCTCAAATAGATAAATAAGTAAATAAATAAAATAATGATCACACAACTAAAGTAAAATAATTCTTGTAAGGTAATATAGGCAAATAATATGTATTTTGTATGTACGACACTTTATTAATGGATGTACGAGAGCGCCTCTGAAATTGAATTGTAATTTTAGTCGATTTATTCATCTTTATTTATTTATTTACTAGTTTTCATTTATATATATATTTTTTTGTCAAGTAGTTTTTATTTCATTTTATTGGTGTATTTATTTATTTATTTATTTATTTATTTTTATATTTAACTCAAGCATATTATAAGTTAATGAGTGTTTGATATCGCTGTTGTGATTTGTAAGCGGCGTGTCATATTGCCTGTGTGTGTGTGTGTGTGTGTGTGTGTTATCACTAAAGCGTTGCACAATAGTGGTTGCTGTGATTGATGGTGATGGTGGTGGTGGTGGTGATAACTTTCATATTACTTTTTTTCTTTTTTTCTTTTTTATTGCGGTATATTTTTCTATCTTCTACTATTACCACCACGACCACCACTGCCAGCATCACTATTGCAGTATTACCATTTATCCGTCTATAGATCTATTAGTGTATCTATGTCAATCTATCTGTCTGCCTGTCTATCTATCTATCTATCTAAGTCTATCTATCTATCTAAGTCTATATTTATTATCTGTCTGCTTGTCTGTATGTATCAGTCTACCCATAACAAAGAGAGGTCCACTTAATTAAAAGTAAACAGCTGAGACAATATACACATTCATAAATCCTATTGTAATCATAAAAAAAAAAAAAACACCTCTACATCTGTGTATGTGTTAGTATGTTTGTGTAAACAGGTGCGAGGCAGGGAGGGCCACGTTTTTTTGTCCATTTATACGTGGCGTTACAGGTGTGTTGGAGGCTCCCGCACAGTCGTCTATTCTCGCTTCTCCAGGGACGGTGGTAAGTGTAAAGCTTGTTCTCTTATGTGTAGTAGTAGTAGTAGTAGTAGTAGTAGTATCATTATTTATTTATTTTTCTTTCGTCTTGTTTATTTTCTTTCATCATTTTTTTTTTACATATTTTTCTACATCCTTATAACTTTTCCACTACTCCTTCTATTACTTCTTGTCTATCTACACAATTTTCTTTCCCCTTCATGATAATTAACTTCGCTTTTTCCATATCATTTATCCACTGTTTAATCCACTGTCCTGCAACTTCCCTCGTATTCTGTCTTTTATCAACCACCTATGTTGTGTTACCTTCTTTTCTCTCTTCCATTTGTGTGAGCTTTGTAATCTCTCTCTCACCACCATCACCACCACCCTTCGTCATCATTATCACATTCTCCTTTCCATCACTATTCCTATAATCGTAACTTTTCCATCATTACTACCTTTCTTCTTTGTTTGTTGTTGTTGTTGTTGTTGTTGTTGTTGTGACTGTTCTTGTTTTCCTTCTCCTTCATCACTACCATCATCATACTCCTGACTTTTCTCTCACTATCATAACTAGCTTATCACCATTTTCCTCCCTCTCCACCACCACCACCGCCACTATCACCATCACGCCCCCTTCATGCGGTGGCTGTGATATGGATGTTCAACTCTTATCAAGATTAGTGAAGGGGGGAGTGTCTTATCAGTGGCATCAAGGGGGTCATCTCTGTCTGTCTGTATGTATGTCACTCGTGCCATCTCTCACTAACCAACTCCCTCTCTCTCTCTCTCTAGCTCTCTCCTGTGCTGACGGTAATTGGTGTACTGACTGTTGGTGTTGAGTGTTAGGTGTGGTACTGGTGTTGGTAGTACTGGGTTTGGTGGTGTTTACTAGTGTACAAGCTGGTGGTGTTGAGTGTTGAGGTTTGGTGTGGGCGGTACTGGTGTTCGTGGTGTTTGTGGTAAGTGTTGAAGGTTGTTTTTTTTATGTTACTGGTGTTGATTTTGATGGTACTGATAGGTCTGTCTGTCTGTCTCCACCACCACCACCACCATCATCCAAATCATCATTCTCTTTTTTTTTTCCCGACTCATAACTCGCTCATCACCATCATTCTTTTACGCTATCAAAACTTATAAAAAAAAAAAAAATGCAAGAATTCAGTAGGCCTACGTGTGGCAGTCCCTGTATGAAGTATCTCTACACATAAATTTGTCTAATCATTGAAAGCTCTCTGTTGACTCTTCACTAATATCCTGATAACTTAGTCTACTCCAGTTATAAATACATCTTATCTTATTTTAAAATATCTTTACTGATTGCACTAATTATCTCCATACCTTTTCCTCCTCCACTTCTTATTTCTGAAGCACTCGGTAATAAGCGTATTTATTGAGTTCTATACCCATAAATATATCTTCTCAAAACTCCTTATTGATTAGACTAAGAACCTCCTCCTCCTCCTCCTCCTCATCATCATCATCATCATCATCATCATCATCATCATCATCATCCACATTCGCACAAGCACACACGTCAATCACCAAACTACACCCTAACGAGCACTGTTACCAACGCTACGGTTACCACAACAAACGCCACCACCTTTACTACCACCTCCATCCTTCAACAGGTGCCGAGTCCCTAGTTCTGAGGCAGCAGCAATATGTCCCGTCTCATCCTGGTGACTGGCGGCGCTGGTTACGTCGGCTCCCACACCACGATCGAGCTCCTGGCGGCGGGGTATGAGGTGGTGGTGGTGGACAGCTGCGTGAACTGCGTGGCCGGGGAGGAGGGGAAGCTGCCACCGTCCCTTGTCAGAGTGCAGGAGCTGGCTAAGAAGAGTCTAGTTGGGTTTTATCGTGTTTCACTCACGGATGCTCTCGCCCTCGCTGGAGTGTTTGAGAAGGTAGGTGTGTTTGTTGTTGCTGTTGTTGTTGTTGTTTTGTTGTTGGGGTGTGTGGTGTGGTGGGTTAGGTAGTGTTAGAGGAGCAAGAGGAGGTGGAGGAGGAGGTAAGGTTGTTTAGTTGTAGTTAGATAAATAGGGAGATAGGTAAGGTTCTCAGATAAATAGGAAGATAGGTAAGGTTCTCTCTCCTCTCTCTCTCAGGTAAGGTTCTCTCTCCTCTCTCTTAGGTAAGGTTCTCAGATAAATAGGAAGATAGGTAAGGTTCTCTCTCCTCTCTCTCTCAGGTAAGGTTCTCAGATAAATAGGAAGATAGGTAAGGTTCTCTCTCCTCTCTCTCTCTCTCTCTCTCTCTCTCTTCACACATCCTTTGCTGTTCTCGTTGCTTCGTCTTTTTTTTTCTCTCGTTTCATCATCTCTCTCCTCTTCCGCTCTCCCTCTCTTATCCCCACCATTACACCAATTACCATCCCCACTCATCACTCTCCCTCCTCTCCTCTCTACCCACACCTTGTAAAGAAACACTTGTAGCAGAATAACAGCGATGGTGTGGGGGGGGAGACTCACTTTCCTTCCCCCACCTCCACCACATATGTTTCGAAGCTTCACGTCACGGGGTTCGATACCTTAATTGTGTGGCTTTGGTGATAGATATACGTGCCGTTTAATTTTGTATGATAAATTTAGTGTAGGTTACAGTTTCTCTAAGGTAACATTGATTTATCATTACTGAGAGAGAGAGAGAGAGAGAGAGGGGTGTAGGATAATTTTCATCATTCTATTTTATTTCTTTCCGCATCTAATTTATCCACCATTGTACGCAAGATATGTTCCTTCACCCTCTTATTCCTATATTTTCTCTTCGCCAATGTGTTGTTCTCTTCTATCCCCGCTGCGCACCGCCTTTGTTCCTCCGGTCACTGTTCACGGCACCCCACAGCACCGGGTGGACGCCGTGGTTCACTTCGCCGCACTCAAGGCCGTCGGGGAGTCTGTGGAGAAGCCCCTCGAGTACTACCAGAGCAACGTGTCGGGAACCCTCACTCTACTGCAGGTGCGTCGCTTCCTCTCCGTGTTAAGTCTTCCCATCCTCTTCCCCTTTCTCGGTGCCTTGTGGCCTCTTTCCTACCCCCTCTTCATGCTATATTGAAATTCCCTTATCCTCCTTAACTGATATGCCCTCTACTTCGAATTCCTCTTCCTCCTCTTCCCTTTTTTTTCCCTTTAGAATTATATACCAGTTGTGTGTCCCTAAGGTCTGATCATCTCTCTACCCTATCCCTTCTGTACCCTGACTAATTGAAGAGCGTGTATCACCGGCCCTTAAATTCATTTCTTGCATGATTTTACACCTGCCATTTACCCTAAATAAATCAGAACCTGTATAAACTGCCGTAACTAAACCACTGGGCACAAACCTCACCTGAAGAACGTATGTATATAGCTGACCCTCGCTCTAATTCTTGCAGATTTCCATACCTGCTACTTTTACCCCAAATAAATCATAACTTGTATAAACTACCTTAGCTAAATCACTGGACAAGCCTCAGAAAACACAGGTAAACAGATAGACATACACACCAGCGTCCAGATTCGTGTTTACCTCCGTCAGGTGATGCGGGAAGCAGGTGTGCATCGGCTGGTGTATTCCTCCTCGGCTACTGTGTACGGGGCCCCCCAGTACCTGCCGGCAGACGAGCAGCATCCCACCGGCGCCGGCCTCACCAACCCCTACGGGAAGACCAAGTATTTCTGCGAGCAGGTGATGCAGGACTTGGCGGCGTCAGACAAGGTGGGTAGCGAGAGACTGAGGAAATACGGAGAAACTAGGCAGGCAAACAGACACGAGACATACAGACGTAGGGAGAAATATACAGAGGAACATTGGCGAACAGACATAGACAGAAATATATGCAGAGAAACATGGCAAACACAGACGCAAGACATATGCACAGAGAAACAGGCAAACTCAGGCAACAAACATAGACATAAACAAATATACACAGAAACAGGCGAACAGACACGAGGCAGATACAGACATAGAGAAGCATAGCCAGACTCAAACACGAGACAGACACACACACACACATAGAAATACTCAAGGCAGATTGACAGTGGGGGAGAAAGCGGATCATGTGAAGAAAAGTGGTGAGAGAGAAAGACGAGTGTATGAAAAAGTAAGTGGCGGGAGACCGAAACACAGACATTGCACAGATACACACGGAAAAAAAAGAAAAGGACTAGACAGAAAAGAGGTAGATAGAGAGAGAACCGATGAGAAAAGTAAGATTTTTACAAGATTACTAACGATTGGAAACAGCTACTTCCTTTTAGAACCTTTGATATCACATAACAGCTATATTAGGAAAAAAAATAATAATTAGGTACTACAGGTAAATGTAATGTACGTACACACCTACTGTTGTTTGCAGGGATGTATAAATAAATGTTTGTTAATGTGTTACTGCGCTGTGTTTAATGTTATGGAGGTGCTGAGGGGGAGTGTGGTGGGTGTGGTGAGAGGGAAAGGTGTGGATTTAAGAGACTTCAGTGGGAGGAAGGTGTGAAAAGGAAGGTGTATTGGGGAGAGAGAGAGAGAGAGTGTGTGTGTGTGTGTACGTACATGTGTCGCGGTGTTGCAGGAGTGGCGGCTGGTTTCCCTTCGGTACTTCAATCCGGTGGGCGCGCATCCGTCGGGCCGCATCGGGGAGGACCCTCTTGGCCCCCCCAACAACCTCATGCCCTTCGTGGCCCAGGTGGCGGTCGGGAAGCGGGAGGAGCTCAGTGTGTTCGGTAACGACTACGACACGCCAGACGGGACAGGTGCGTACTGGGGCTGCAGGAGGAGACACGCCTGTGAGATATTTGACATGTGAACACGAAGAGATAGAAGTAGACCAGTGCACACCTCTTGATTACTTGGCAGGCGTGCGTGATTATGTGCACGTGGTGGACTTGGCGGAGGGTCACGTAATGGCGCTCGACAAGGCCTTCAGCAAGTCGTTCAGGGGCTACGCGTCGTACAATCTGGGCACGGGCCGCGGCGTGTCTGTGCTGGAGATGATTGAGGCGTTCTGCAGGTGAGGTGCCCCGGGCTGTCCCACCTGGACTGTCACCTGGTGGGAACTCAAGAGCTACTACACCTGTTTGTTTGTTTTGGTTAAGTTTATCCTTGTTGAGTTACACTGTTTATCACTTAATTTTATCCTGTTGAGCAAGTGAGGATACGGATGCGATACATGACACAGTTCCCTTCCTCCTCTTTCTCAGTATCCAGAGTACACTCATCTATTAATTCATTCATCATGACTAACAACTTGACTCTTTCTCCTAATTTGTACCACCATAAAGTGTTCAGAAACCACCTCCTTTTCTTTCCTTCCGCATACTCACCTCGCTGCTCTTCACCGCTGCTACAACAAAAATGGTACTGCAGGGCGAGTGGGAAGCCTGTGCCGTACCGCGTGGTGGGGCGTCGTGCAGGGGACGTGGCCAGCGTGGTGGCATCCTGCAGCCTGGCGGAGGAGCAGCTGGGGTGGCGGGCGAGGCGGGACCTGCAAGAGATGTGTGAGTATTGATTGATTAGATCTGTGTGTGTGTGTGTGTGTGTGTGTGTGTTGTGTTTCTGTTGATTATTATACTACAACAGCAAACACGCACTTGTCACATGTCCTCCTTTGGTCATATTCTCCTACGACTATATTTTGTTGTATCCTCTTACTCCTACACACACACACACACACACACACACACACACACACACACACACACACACACACACACACACACACACACACACACACACACACACACACACACTTTTTTTCTCCTGCACTACGCCAGAATACCATAAATCAGTCTTCCCCTGTCTTCCTTCCCACGCCAGCACAAAAACCAGTGCGTGGAATCTTTATAAGCAACCACATGAAAGACAGGGATGAGAAAGAATATATTTTGCTGTAGAGCGAGAGAGAAAAAGTGGTTAGTTGTTAAGAAAAGAGGTATCATAGCAGTAAAGGGTTAACCTACTAAATAAATCACTAACTAATTAACCTTTCTCGCCCCTACAGGTGAGGACGCATGGCGGTGGCAGAAGCTACACCCAAATGGTTTCAGGTCCTGCCAGTGACACTTTCCTACACACCCCGTCAAGTCTCCAGAGAAGCACACAGCACCTCTACCGTTAACGCTTCCCCCAACGCTCCCCTCTCCTATCTGCCCTCCCATACCGCTCGTCTTCCTGTTACTTCTGTTACTTGTTCTGCTAATATTGTTGATCTTTGTTAAGTTTTTTGTCTACGTCTTTTCTTAGTCTCCTCTCTCTCTCTCTCGCTCCCTGCTGCAAAATAATTAAATACTGAAAAAAAAAAAAAAAAAAAAAGGCAGCTTCTCATGTTTGTTATTGAGACGCGGTGCTGGCTGTGCATACTTACACTCAAATAAAAACATGCATACTGGTATTTAGACACACAAAGGATCCATGCAAGAAACAAAGGATCCATGCAAGACAAGTGACGAATCCTGTAGTGTGTACAATGAATTGATTAAAAGATGTATATAATGTGTATGTATTACCTGCAAACTGGCTGTGTGAATTATAAAATGAAGAGTGTAATTAAAAGATGTACATATTCTAACCGTGAATTGTACGAAGATGATAAACAAAGATGTCTATAGATGTAAACTATTGTTGTTTGCTTTTTTTATCCTGCTGGTGTTTAGGGAAGCACTGTGATGAGATTCCCGAGTAAGGAACGAGATTCTGACGGCTGCGCTTCAGTATTTCTTTTTAGCTTAAAAGAAAAAAAATTGTAAACTTTGTGAGGTGTACCGACAAGGTATACTTTAGGCAAACCGCCCTGACTGCTGATGAAGTAAATAAATAAATAAAGGCATAATTTCAAGAGACCACTGACAGCATAAACAGTTCCGTAACATCGCGGTGTTAGTCGCATGAATTAATTGATATACTATCATTAATATACTACCATGATCATTAAAAGCGTAGTTTCCCTCATGACAATAGTGGGCAGCTCTCTTTCTTGATGGGCAAAACAGCTTCCACAGCGCCAAGGCCAGACAGGGAGGGAACCATACAAGACTTGGGCTGCTGCAGTGGATGGAGAAAGAACTGGTAGTGAAGGGAGAGACAGGGAATCATAAGAGTAGTTGTTGAGCTAAGAGGACAACGTGGAGAGAGAAACTAGTAACGAGGCTAAACAGTTAATCATAAGAGGTTTTTGCGCTGAGAGAACTGACAGTATAAGGAGTGATCGAATAGCTGAATCCTTTAAATACCTGCAGTTCAGTAAAGCTGCATAGTAAAATGAAGAAATATTATCATTAATTATCACTGCAAGCCTCGCTTCCCTACGAGTATGATATGGGTAGCGTTTTCTCATTGTGGAAAAAGGAACTTAGTAGCAACGAGGCTAGACAGGGAAACATAAGACCTGTGGTTGTGCTGAGCTGGATGGAGAAGGGCGGGAGACAAGAAATCATAAGAGCAGTGGTTGCGCTGAAAATTGCGTGACGAGAGAACTATTGGCGAGACTAAAGAGGGAAGCACTGGGATGGTTGTGCAGGACTGGATGGAGAATCCATGCTGAGAGATTCGAGATAAATTCGAGACAGCGCGTCTTTAAATGGGGATTAGGAGCTGAATAACTGATAGAAGGTTTCGGCGAAGCTAGTTTCACTGGAATGAACAAAGAAACGATGTTGCAAGGTTAGACAGAGAATCATAAGAATTGTGGCTGCACTGCGAGC
The DNA here is from genome assembly GCF_035594125.1 of Scylla paramamosain. Lineage (NCBI taxonomy): Eukaryota > Metazoa > Arthropoda > Malacostraca > Decapoda > Portunidae > Scylla > Scylla paramamosain. The sequence continues at coordinate 15,680,713 of NC_087179.1, read as the reverse complement.
TATGAATAGAGAAGGGCTATACAAGATTGCGTTGTTTGAGTTAATCTTTGCACATAAATGCGTCGAACTAACTAATGCATTACATTATACTTCAGATCAGAATGCAAATCAAAACATGAAAATGTACATTTGTTTAAACAAGGACTCATAAGTGGTGGTTGTGTTGCAGGGACTGGGCGGAGAAGAGCCCTGATGGGGAGGCTAAGCGAAGAAAGGATTCGGATGGATAAGCGATGTAGAAGTGAGGAAAGACAGGGAACCATTAAGCTGACGTGGAGTGGACAGTTTAAACCATTAAGGAGACTGTTGATCATAATCACTCTCTCCTTGATCACTATTCAACAATTAAAGTTTTGTTCATATGAATGAATCACTTCGTTGGGCTTGATTCAATACAGAGTTTAGAAAGCAAACTAACTGTTGGTAAAACTTTATAATTGCTCATGAGTTTACTGGAGAAACAAGGAGTAGTTAACTATTTAACAACACTATTAATAAATACAGCTCTCCTTCACCTCTTCTCCCTGCCTGGCCGTGAATAACCACTATAGTTCTTCGAACGTTGTTTAATTTTATTCATTTCCTCATTTTATTCATTTCCTCAGAAACAAACTTGTTAGATACTAAATTAGTATCTAACAACACCCACGACACTTGTTATTCACACCAACAACCAGCTCGTCACATCCGTCAGTCCACACTCATTAAAACGTTTGTAATTTGTAGGGCAGTCGCCTCTAAGATCTACATATCCACCATAATGCCCTTCTAGTCCAACCTTCAGCTTGTTTGCCAATAACAATAATAAGGTGTGCCTAAGGAAAGCATTTATGTGGCGCAGAGTTTGATCTTGAAGCTCGACTTGAACTATCCCATAACTATGATCAAAATCGAAGTGGCAATTCATGAATAGGTATGAACAAGCGTGACTAATCTTGCTTTTTTACACTACGTTTCCGCATCCGTTTCGAGCCGAGTCATCCACGCGCGTGGAAACCTTTGTTCCAACTGACTACCGGCCTAACAAACGAACCTAAGTGAGTCTAGCGTGACGTAGCATATTGCCGTAGAGAAAGTTTTCCTCGCTCGCTGGACAGATGGTTCGGGACGTCGTTTTTCAAAGCTTCGAATCCAGCTTGTATTTACTTTTTCTGAGCGTCTGTCTGCCTCCTCACCTTGTTCCCGGTCTTATGTCGAGCCATTACAAACGTCATCTCGTCCACATTCCTAATGCATTCCTGCGTTCCTCTGTCCCAACCACCTATCCGTCTGACACTCTCCCCAGCCACCTGACCTGACCGCCATCTCTCCTCAGTAGATCACCCTCTCCGTGGCAACCATGAGGCGACATCCATAACAAGGCGGCTCTCAAGGAACAGCGCAAAACAAACACTCTTGGAACCTTGACCTTACAGCCTGCCGTGAAACCCAAGTCTTGACGCTCCCTGCGATAGTTGGCGGGTGTGCTGGGCGCGGCCGGCAAGTGCTTTGAGGGTTGGTTAATTTCCCGAGGCCTCACATGTCCTAATATGAAATTACACTCATTATTCCTCCTTGCTTCACTATCTCGAGAGCCGCTTCAAGGGTTTAGTTTTGAAGTGCTCCTGCTTCATAACTCTGCACACACGCGCACGCACACACACACACGAAGAAAATAAGAAATGAAGGAAGAGGAGGAGAAGGGGGAGAAAATAGAGATTCCCCTCCTCTTTAAACTAACTACAGACACACACACACCGGATAAACAGGTGTTTGAGAAGGCCATGTCAGCCTCCAAGCACGTCACAGTACGCCATTATCGTCATCCATGACTAATGACGTAAAGACAGTCATGGGACTTTCTTCCGAACTGTTATCTTATCTTCATTTTCCTTGGGGTTTTAAAGGACACACACACACACACACACACACACACACACACACACACACACTACTACTACTACCACTACTACTACTACTACTACTACTAATAATAATAATAATAATAATAATAATAATAATAATAATTGTAATAATAATAATAATAATAATAATAATAATAATAATAATAATAATAATAATAATACCGAAGCATACAAAATCGTGAATATACATAATATCGAGAAAAAAAAAAAAACGCACACACACACACACACACACACACACACACACACACAGAGAGAGAGAAAGAGAGAGAGAGAGAGAGAGAGATTAATAATGGACACATGAGTAACACAAAGGCTGTCAATGAGTATGTATGAACAAGTGAGCCAACCAAACGCTTCCTAACTGACCCACGGCCAGCTAACACCCAGACGCAGACTCGGAGGTAATAACCCAGTACATGACCCGCAACAAGCATAGTCATTGTCTCCCTGCTTGCTGACTCCTCGCTGCCTCATCGTAACCTCCCTACTTGCTCGAACCTCGCAGCCTAAGTCCATATTAAACGTCTGGGTGTCTTACAGGCTGTAGTGGAAGTTATAATAGTTTTCAAGGATGCTTTCATGATTCTAGTGACATAAACAAAAATTCTACACCGTCAGTGGAGAAGATATCCTAGAAACGCTGACGGTAAATTTGCAGTTTCATCCAATACTCCCATTCTCTTTATCTTTTTCACTGTAGCCAACAAGCATAGGGGCCTGGTGGGAATGAGGGTTTTTTGGGTGGAGAAAGCCAAAATGAGACTTTTTTCACCTGTTAAAAAGTCTAAGGGTGAGAAACATCATATTTCGCAAACGGGACATTTCTAGGCTATCCTAAATCAACATCAACGTAACTAAATGTTTAACATGAACGTAATCATAAATGAACGTAATCAACCTAACCTAACCCAACCGTTACGTTCGAAGCCCCCCGATGGACCTCACTAACCTAACAAACCTAACAACCTAACATTACCTAACGTAACCAAACCTCACATTACCTAACCTAACCTCCTAACCCCTCTTCCCCCCCCGCCCAGTAAGGTAAACTAACGTAACATAACATTTTGTAACTTCCTATATTGTCAGTCATTATTACATACTAACAGTAATTACTTAAAGAAAAATACCGTAAGAAGAAATTGAGGGAACTGGCGATAAAGTGTTAGTTCGTATACTCACAGCCAACACGCGTCTCTTCCACAGCCATAGTCTAACTGACGCAGCACAGTTCCAGGTTTTCCTTCCTCCTTTAAATACACGTGCCTATATGTGATTTCCCGACAAATTTCCGTGTGACCTGATTCGCAGCAGGTAACCCCACCTCATCATAAGTCTTAACACGTGATTCAATGTCACGTCGCCATCGAGCATGCGCACCATTGATATCAAACATGAACACACTCAGTATCACACACTCCATAGACGACTGGAGGTGGATCTAAGCTAGAATTGACTTAAACCATCGAAATTCTCATCTGAAGTTATCATTAATTTCCCACAGGGTAAAATGGGGTTAGAAACGAGATGTAGAGCCTGCGAAGAGCTATAGTTACGTACAGTGTATTGGCTGAAACTGCAATAATACCAACCTGACTAATCATCTTAGTAGCCTTTGATGCGAGAACACTGTCTAAAAGAATGTTGCTCCTCGTCATGTTTCCTTGTTTCTTCACATCGTCACAGCGTAGTCATTATCCCCTTGATAATTAACATAGTAATGATCAGCGGAAAAGAAGAAAAAAATGCTAAAAATAGGTAAAATAAAGGCTGTAGGAGAGGAAAAAGAAGAGAAGAATGACTCTCCCCGCTGAGTCAAGTTTGCTCACTGCCTGACAGTACTCACTGTCCAAACAACACTTCTGGACACGCGTCAAGGAACACTTTCAGTTCCCAGGCAGGAAGGACGCTAAACGTTCTAGTGAAAATAAAACGGTGCTAGTGTAAATGTCAAAAGCTACGGTGTAAGTTCTTCTTCTTGAATATTGTCATCCGAAGGATCGAATGACGTGGGCATATCTGCCTTCAGGCTCGCCCACAAGTGATGCTACCTTAGGCATTTCGAGATTGGTGCCAGTTGTGGAAAGGACATCCTCTCAGATATCTGGGGGTCTAACTTACCAGTATGTAGCTGTGCGTTAGATACACCCTGTGTCTATTTAAGGCTGCTTTTCGGTATTTAAGAAAAAATACAACTGAATGTTGCGCTATGCAAACAGGAGAGTTAGAAATGTACAACTACCGAAATTTGGAGTAGTGAGTTAGTTTGATAAATAGAATAAATAAATAAATAAATAAATAAATAGATAAATAAAAAAAATATGAATAAACCATACAACATGTGATAATTTACAGTTTTAAATAACTAATGTGATTATTTCCTATTTATTTTTGCCAGTTTGGTACGCATAACTCAATCATTTGCCTACTCGATATCGTGAAACACAACCTGTGTAAGACACTTGATTTAAAACTGAAGGAATCTAGGAATAAGCAAAGATCCTCATATATAATGGCTCAAAGGTTAATACTGCCTCAGGGTGAACACTTGTAGCTCCTTGAATCAGTCATGAATCCTTGCTCTAGTGCAGGTCCAGACACAAGATTGCTCAACACACATGTCAGCTCGTTTATTGAACAAGTCACTGTAAACAGTAGCCACGTTTTAACGTTTTATGCATGTGGAATAAACTTCATTGGCATTGGTATTAAGCAATGATATCTGGCGACGCCACGGGTTCAGTCTTATTTCAGTCCCTCATTTGAGCAGTCAGTGACTCACTTCCTCGAGGAAGACCGTGGTGTGCTTGAGTGATTGAATGACTGAGTACGCGGTGCAGGAGAGACCATTCTTACGCCGTGAACTCTACTAAACAAGAAAAAAGCACTACATTCACTACCCGTAACTGGACACGTCCACCCTGTAACTCTCAGTAACGCTGGGGCCACGCAAGTTACAAACCACAATACACCTAAACCTCTTTTCTCCACAAACCACACAATGATTAAGAAATGAGTAAGATTCTCGTGATAGGTCAGGCAGGACCAGACTGGGCTGAAATACGTTGCGTGGTTTTTCACTGAACTCTAGGGCTGGCAGTATAACCACCGAAAAAATTGTAAATAAATAAAAGTAAATAAATAAATAAATAAATAAATAAGTAGATAAATAAAATAAAATAAAATAAAATAAAAATAATAATAAATAAATAAATAAATAAATAAATAATGATAAATAAATAAATAAATGAATAAATAAATCATTATGATAATAATAATAATAACAATAATAATAATAATAATAATAATAATAATAATAATAATAATAATAATAATAATAAATAAATAAATAAATAAATAAATGAAAAATGGAAGCAATTTAAGTAACAAGTAAATAGATCAGTAAGTAGATAGGCAAATAAATAAATACATAAATACACAAGTACATAAATAAACGAATAAATAAAAAAAAACATGGAAGTCACAGGATTAATAATTTTCAGTAAACATTAATGATTTTACGGAGCAGTTTTACACAGTAGGCTATACCACTATCTTCAAAATTACACCAAAAGCTACTGAAAGGTGGAAAGGAAGCTCAGTTGGAGAGGAAGTTAGTTGGAGCGGAAGCCTCAACGCTCAAAGGATTAATCATTGACCGCTGCAGCTACACCACCATTACTACATCAAAATTAACAGTGCAGCAATGTCACGCACGCACAAGCCAGTCAGCCGGTCAGTCAGTCAGTTCCCAAGCCTAGTCACCAGTGCGGCTCTTTTGACCCCGTAGTCCTCTCGCCGGATATTGAGCTGTCTGCTTTCTTAACTAGGTAATCCCTGTTTATTCATCTTTGTGGAGCGTTTCGTAACAGCAGACCGACAGGCACTCCTCTGTGCACTGTTGCTGACAATGATATGCACAATGGTGATGATAAACTGACGCAACACCGCAATCTAAATGAAAGCTGTAAATTGTAGGAGAGTGACTTGGTAATTTTCAAGTCTTTTTTTTTATTATTATTATATTCTAACCTCTATGCATTGTTGTTGATAATGATACGGGCAATGATGACGATAAACTGAAGCCAACCCCGCAAATCAACGAAAAACCACAAATCATGGTAGAATGACATTGTAAAACACCTTTCAACCTCTTTAGACTGTTGGTGACAATGATAAGCACAACGATGATGATAAACTGACACCAACACCGCCAATTAACGAGAAACCACAAATTGTAGTACAGTGACAGTAAATTACAAGTCTCTAATACGTTCTAGGCTCATAAATGCTCAAACAACCTAAGATAACTACTACTACCAGAACCAGCACAAGAATAATCACACACCTTTACTCCTGTGACAATCCACCGCCCGTCTTCCTTCCGCTAATCACTCATGCATGTCCTGGCTATGATAATGATGTAGGAGTGTCTTTGGGAAGGTTAAACATAGTATCTTCTTAGTTTCCGATTCCGCAGCCGCATTACCTTCCACACCTCCACCGTGACTGAGGTGGCAATGAGAGAGAAGGGAAGGGAGGGATGGGGAGGAGAGACAGAAGAGTTGGGAAGATGAAAGGTTGGGGAGCTTAACAGAAGGAAAGGAAACTGTTTTAGTTCCTCATCCCGCTAACAGATGGGAGTTGTACTCGTATAGTCAAATGAACACTGCTCTGAATCTTCAACAAGCTTACAAACCAGATAAAACATTTATATTTAACATGAAATGGGACTGAAAAATAAAAATACCAAACCAACAATGGGAAGAAAACGAAAATCGTAAATCTAAACAGGAAATAAAACTAATAGAAGCTTAGGTAAATGTTATTATCAAAAATAAAGTAGGAAATAGGCGGAAACGATTGACTAAATAAATAACAACTTTGCAGATACCGTTGGGTTATAAATAAGCTATCTATAATTCTTAAGCTCACACACACACACACACACACACACACTGTGGCGTAACAAATAAAAGCAAAGTAGATAGATAGAAAGCTGCTCAACAGGCAGTTATAAAAATAAATAAAAAAAAACTTGTTCATTTCCCAGCACTATGATATGGCAATTTCTTCACTCTCACTCCCGCACAACACATAATTATATTCTTAATTAATTAACTGATTAATTAATTAATATATTTCATTTCACACGCCTTAATAATAGCATTGATAATTAATCTATTTCACATTTCTTCATTATTAAAGGTATGAACATTAATTTATATCCTTGCTAAAACTGTTTGGCTTATTTTTTGAGAATCAACGTATATTTACTTATGTGCTTACTAATATTCTATAATTTTGCATAGAATTGCATGTATTCTTACGAACATAACTAATCAATAGGAATTTATAAACCCTTGATTGTTATTGTAACAGAAACTATTACCAAAGGAAACTAAAACTGAAAGAACTTTTAAGGGCAGACTCAAAATGTATAGGTGAATGCGAGTAAGATAAGAGTTTTTAAATGTTTCAAGGGATCAATTGCATGTACTGCCACTGGATATGATCAGCATCACAACGTCTGCATGTATTGTTTAAATAAAAGAAGAAGAAAAAAAAAAACTAAACTGAACTGAAATACTGGAGTGGAATAGGCTTGGCCCTTGTCTTGAAACGCTTGGTTCCCTCACCACGGAGATGATTAGTTGGGTTTTCATGGGTCTTTTTTCTAACTAATGATGCAGAACTCTTGTTTAACTATCATTATCATCATTAGAACACTCATGAAAACCAGTAACATCCACAAGAACTGTTCAAAATAGTCGAGATATGAAATAACTGAGAGGAGTTTAAGGTGAGACTAGATGGACAGATACAAGCATCATACAGGGACTGCCACGTGTAAGCATCCTGCAGTTCCCCCTACGTTCATGCTCTTTTCTTTCTCTATTTCCTGTGAGGGGCGGGACTATGCTACACTGAGTTCCCCAGGTTGTCGGGGTTGCATTTGTAGGTTGGACAGCAGCGAGGGAAGTCAGCTGTTGTGTCCACCTGAATGACGCATCTGTAGGTGGTGTTGAAGATCTCAGAGTCACACCTGAAGGAGAGAGAGAGAGAGAGAGAAGTATAGTGGTGATAATGATGCCATGACCGCCGCCATCACCACCACCACCGCTACCATCAATAATAATAATAATAATAATAATAATAATAATAATAATAATAATAATTAGGAAGAATGGGAGAAGGGATAAAGACTGGTGATGATGATGATGATGATGATGATGATGATAAGGAAGAAGAAGAAAAGGAGAAAAGAAGAAGAAAAAGAAGACGAAGAAAAAAAGAAAGAAAAGAAAAAAAACAACCATTACTGCTATAACAACAACAACAACAACAACAACAACAACAACAACAACCCCCAAAAGCCCCACGCTCACCCATATCCATCAAGAACACAAAGCAATCCGACTCACGAATCCGTCTCGGTGAGGAACTTTCCCCTGAAATGGATACACTTGCGCCTGCGACACCCCTTCACGAACCACGTCTGTCCGGCGAAATAAAACCCCTCCTTAGTCTGGCAGCCTCCGGGACCTGAAGGGAAGAAAAGAATGGAAAATAACAATAGTAGAAATCCTAATAAATAAATAAATAAATAAATAAATAAAAATAAATAGAAATAAATAATGAAAATGAGAACAATAAATGAATAAATAGATAGTAAAATAAGTAAATGATAAATAAATATATATACGACTACTACTACTACTACTACTACTTATAATAATGATGATGATGATAATAACAATAATAATATGATAATGGTAATCTCAAATCTCAAAGAAATGCAATTCTACTTTTGTTGTGTAAAGAGAGAGAGAGAGAGAGAGAGAGAGAGAGAGAGAGAGAGAGAGAGAGAGAGAGAGAGAGAGAAAGCAGTTTATACCTATATGATTGATGACTTCAACATGTAATCTCTCTCTCTCTCTCTCTCTCTCTCTCTCTCAAGCTGTAACTAGATAAGAATATACATAGCCATTTCAATATTACGAGTCACTGATGAAAGAAAATGTAGTAATGATAATAATAATAATAATAATAATAATAATAATAATAAGAAGAAGAAGAAGAAGAAGAAGAAGAAGAAGAAGAAGAAGAAGAAGAAGAAGAAGAAGAAGAAGAAAACAAGAAGAGTAAAAATAGCGTGACATTTTAAAGCACCTAAATCTTGTAATAAAAACAGTCTGGGGGAGAGAGAGAGAGAGAGAGAGAGAGAGAGAGAGAGAGAGAGAGAGAGAGAGAGAGAGAGAGAGAGAGAGAGAGAGAGAGAGAGAGAGAGAGAGAGAGAGAGGAAAATGATACTCGCTTTTGATAAGTGAAAGGTTGAAGAAAAAATAAGAAAAGTAAGAAAATACGAAAAAATAAGGAGGAAAAAATAAATAAATAAGGAAAAAAAGCATTACTCATCTTGTTCTTTTGACACATTAGGAGAAAATCATATTCGTCAAATGAATAACAGATGAATAACGTAAGAGATATGAGTAAACGAGTGACACACACACACACACACACACGAAAGATGCTGTGTGTGTGTGTGTGTGTGTGTGTGTGGTCACGCCTCATGCACACAGTTAACACCATACGTCACACTTAGAGGACTGGGTAGTGGTGGTAATGGTGGTGATGGTGGTGGTAGTGGTGGTGACGGTGGTGATGGTGGTAGTGGTGGTGGTGGTGGTGATGTTGGTGGTGGTGGTGGATGATTTAGCTAGCGGGCTGAGTGGTTACTTTCACCACACACACACACACACACACACACACACACACACACACACACACACACACACCATTGGGCGAAGTAAGAGAGAGAGAGAGAAAGAGATACTGAAAAATAACTACTGCTACTACTACTACTACTACTACTACTACTACCATTACCTTCATTCTTATGCTCGTGAACTGTGGTAGTGAAGATAGCTCCATGAGTCTTGCGGTGTGGAGTTTGTGGTGGACCATTGTGGTGGGGAAGCTCGCTGTGCTGTGGTGGAGGGCTGTGGTGGGGAGGCTTGTGCGGTGGAGAGCTGTGGTGGGGCTTCTGTGGTGGTGGTAGGCTGTGGTGAGGTTTACTGTGTCGTGGAGGACTGTGGAGTTTGTGTGGCGGTGGAGGGTTGTGGTGTGGTTTGTGTGGTGGTGCGTTACTGTGGTGGTGTTTGTGACGTGATGGTGGAGGACGAAGCGGTCTTGGTTTGGGTCTAAAAATATCCTCCTCCTTGAGTCCTGAGAATGAGACAGGCCCTGAAGGATGCAGCGCCGGGGGAGGAGGGTAACTGATGTCCTTGTGAGGCGATAAGGTTCTCAGGCTAAAAGATGATCTCGGTCCTTCCTGGTGGATGAAATGGGCGTCTGAGTGGCCCAGTGGAGGTCTAGAAGCACTATCCCATGATCTGGAGTGGTCCTTGAATGGCCTTTGACTCCGGGCCACCACCGCCATGACCACCATCACCATCGCATTGACCACCACGCGCGACACCATGGTGATATGAACCCGGCGTCTCTTGGTAAAACTTAAGTGTCTCGAATCCCCTGCAGAAACTTGAAAAAACTGGAGTATCTCGTATCCTTTGCACTTCACTTGAACAGGAAGATGTATTGTGAGAAACTGAGGCTACGTAAGGGTTCAGTCCGCGTGTAAAGTCCGCGTGGTGATCTGTACGTGAGTGAGGGACTGAGTAGGTGTGTCTGTGAGGTGAGATTGGGTGGGAATGAGCGCGTGTCTCACTCAACACTGCCGCGTGCCTCCTCTTCTACTACATACTACTGCTACTTTCCCTCTTCCTCCTCCTCCTCCTATCTCTATATCTCCTCTCTTCGTTGCGTCTTTACTACTGCTCCTACTACTATCCCCTTTCTCCAGTTCTTATCCTGAAGGCACGCAAATAAAGTGCCTAAACTTTTTTTTTTTTTTTCTCGGTGTGGTGTTCCCTTAAGTCCTTTTACTTTCTCCCGCTCTGTTTTCTCTCTCTCTTCTTGGTTCGATGCCCGACAAAGAAAGTATAAGTATATATATTTTCTTTTTATGTGAATATTGTTGTTGTTGCTTTTGTTATTATTACTTTTATTATTTTCTTTTTTTTCCTTTAACGAAGCTGTTTATGAAATATTTTCTCACACTTTTCTTTCTCCCTTTTTATTCGCTCCGTCACGTCCTCCTCTGTCACCTTAGTAGTGTTGCAACGAGAGAGAGAGAGAGAGAGAGAGAGAGAGAGAGAGAGAGAGAGAGAGAGAGAGAGAGAGAGAGAGAGAGAGAGAGAGAGAGAGAATTTGGCACCTGTCTCTGTACTCTATAATACTTTCTTTACATTCACTTTCCACAACTACTTCTACCACTACTACTACTGCTACTGCCACACCACCACCACTACTACTGTTGAAGTATTACTGACCAAAGATTCACCAAAAAAACTTGTATTTTTTTTTTTTTGTCCTCTCTTCCACTACTGCTACGACTACCACCACCACCACCCCTACTACTACTACTACTACTACTACTACTACTTATATAATTATCACTACTACTATTGCTAGTGCGCTAAAAAAGGCGGAATAACATGACTGAAAACTGCATCTCTCTCTCTCTCTCTCTCTCTCTCTCTCTCTCTCTCTCTCTCTCTCTCTCTCTCTCTCTCTCTCACGGTTGTGAAATGCATGCAGACTCAAAAAAACTGAAATGTAGGTTATATTGCAATAGCTACTTGTGAGGATCATCTCTTCATCCTCTCCTTCTTTCTTTTGGCTACTCACTACTAGATAGTTACGGTTATAAACCCAAATGCATTCTTGGAACCGTATTCTCAAACACTTCGGCAAACAATTTTCACTCTTTCTAGCAAGCTCACGCGGAGGCTATAAGGGTTTTGAAGGGTATTTTCAGGATTTTAGTGATGGTCTGACAAGGATTCCGTAACATCACTCGCAATAATACCCGTAAGAACCTGACTACATGTAATCATCTTAGTGGCCTTGGAAACCAGTCCTCTCGAGTGAATAAGTGTTTCAAAATATGTCTTGTATGTTGTGTACATGATCGTTATTATATGTTGGGTGTGCTTTATATTCTCCGTTCCGTGCATTACTGGGCAGCGAGAGGCAAGGAAGGGGCGGCGAAGGTTGAAAGAGTAAATTAAACTTTCTCCAGCAAGCGAGAGTGAGGGAGGCAGTGATGTGACGGGCTGGCATCTGCTGCATCTCCCCGCCCACTCAAGCATTGCCTCTCCGAGTTTTGCACATGACTACGTGATTATATGTCTGCCTGCAGTAACCACTAGCAATGATGAATGAATGAGTATTCTTATTAAGACACTCACCCTTATAACAAATGCATGTCAGGCTCCATATCTTTTTTTTCCACTTTTTTTTTCAAATGCCACACAAATATTAACTGGGTTTTCATTTTTTTTTTTTCTCATAGCTGATACTGAGTTCTTATTTAACTATCACTAGAATAATGAAAGCGCCCTTGAAAACAACAGTAACTTTCACTACAACCTGTTAAAAGTAAAGAAATGTTTGAGAATGCAGCGTCAGCACTTTTCCTTTAAGATACTGAACATTATATCAAAGTGTGGTAACAATGTAAGTGTTAAGTATATAGTAGGCTTGTCTATAGTCATCGGTGAAACCCAGGAGCGAGTGACTGCCTGACCACGGTCGTGACGGTGTCTGGAAATGAGGTTCACCTGATTATCGTGTTTACCTGAACGTGCAGCCACTGGAGCGAGTGTGGCAGTCACTGTTTAATTTCTTTCACTTAAGCAAAATCGTGATGTAGTGTTCGATGACTTTCAGAAAAAAGAGTATAGGGAAAGTTGCAGGAAGCCAGTAGAACTGCACCTGACAATTTGTTTAGTACATAAAAATGTCCATGTTCCATGTTCATTCAGTACTGTCTTATTACCAAGTCCATTCCAGTCATTTACCACTCTGCAGAAGACCAATTTCTTATCTCCTGAAGATCTAACCATATTGATCTATTCCTTGTACCATTCAAGATATAACCATATTGAGCTATTCCTTGTACAATCACGATGTTATAATGCAGAAAGATGGGTTAGTACAATAATTAATACCCTCCATCAATGAGTAGCTATATATGTAATGTAAGGTAACTTAGCTATGATAGAAGGGCATGACATACAGCAATAGATGGAGAGAAAAGTTAGCTGGGATGACTGACTAGAAAGGCAAGATAGAAGGCAGAAGCAGATGGAGAGGAGAGTTATAAGGTCATACTGAGATACCCTGGAATAGAAACAAGGTAGGGTGGACAGAGCCAGAAAGATATGAACTAAGAAACGTAACTGAGGCGAGATGGATGAGAAAAATTGGGGAGAAGTTTTATTAGGATGCCTTGGGAAAGATGGACAGTTGACAGAAAAGTTGTGTCCTGCAATAGGATCAAGCTAAAAATGATGATGTTGAGGAGGTGGTGGTGGTGGTGGAAGATGGGAAAAATTAGCATTTAATTAAGACTAATTCCTTCCTACCTTACTTTCTCTTCACTAATAACTATGCCACGAGGAGATAAGAAACCAGACAGCTTTTTTTTTTTTTTTATTCTTCTACTTAGGCGATGGATCCAGCATTGGAGGCAATCCTGGGCCAGAGATCAGCACACTCCTTGGCCACAGGTCCAGTGATAGCCGACCCTGCGAGGCGGACGAGACAAGACACAATAAACACAAGGAAAAGTGGAATTTATCTCATACGTATTGCCAATCATAAGAACTAAGGGCTAAATTATCATTATCTTTTGCTATCTTTTTACAGTTTCATTATAGAAGGGCAAGAGTAAACCAGTGTATGCTCTAAGGCCTTGCTGTGAATGTTTTGTGGCCAGCTGTGTTATGCCTAACTTCCTGGGTTGTGGTAGGATGGTCCACCAGGAGCTGATGTGACCAAGAATGACGTGTATGTATGGTGATTTGTCTGGGCCACCGCATGTAAGAGTGCCAGCCTGGTATATAGATAAATTTGTTTTTTAATGAGCAAGTATCATCAAGCAGTAAATGGCTGAGATTATACAGCACTAGTAAAGCACATTGCAAGGTAATGGTGATGGGTAGTGAAGAGGACACCACTTTTCTAGCCAACACAACTGCTGTGTGAGGGATCAAGTTCTCAACCTTTGGGCCACAAGTCCAACACCTTACCAGTCACCAGGTATCCCCTACGATGTGTGAGATGCCAGAATGGTACTGGGTTTGATTGTGTGCATGTGTGGTACCTTCTCCATCCTATAGCAAAGGATGTTATAGGTAGAAAAACTACAATAAATGAAAATAAATGCTAAATAGATGTCTAACCTCTTAAAACTGTCAACAGCCTCAAGGATCTAAATTCATGCACTCCATTGGGCTACTCAACACTACAGGTACACCTTATGATTGGACGGGAGGATGTTATGTTAACTGAAAAGAGGATACTGCTTCTTGCTCCCAAGTTTAAACCTTTTCCCTGCGATACAAAATTAACAGCAACAGAAGCAATGCATTAAGTCTTTATAAGCATCTACAAGAAAGAAGAGAATTAAAAAGAATGGATTTTGCAATTCTACACAGTTTAAAGAATGCAGGTAGCTGTAGAAGCAAAAGATGTCCCTGAATTATCAGCAATTATGGAAAGATACACCAAGCAGCAGTCAGGGTCAATACGATCCGAACTTCTGTATGCCATGCGACTAGAGCAACATCCAACCATACCAAACCCAAGCTGTACAAATGTGCCACTTTCCCAGCATAGCCACAGGAATGACCAGACCAACACAGCTTACAGCAAGTCAAGAAGTAGTGTGTAAGACAGGAATGTTGCAGTTAAAAAGAAATGACAAGTAAGTTTCTGTCGAGTGGCTTTGTCTTTAGTAGAGATGCTGTAGGAACTGGAATATATAGGGTTTACATGTTGAATAAGGTGGACTGTGTATTAAAAGATGACATGAGAGACAAAAGAATAAGAGAGAATGGCAAAAAGACAAAAACACCTGGAAAAAGCTCATTAACCTGTTTACTGCCATGGTCTTTTGGTAACATTGAGAGAGAGAGAGAGAGAGAGAGAGAGAGAGAGAGAGAGAGAGAGAGAGAGAGAGAGAGAGAGAGAGAGAGAGAGAGAGAGAGAGAGAGAGAGAGAGAGAGAGAGAGAGAGAGAGAGAGAGAGAGAGAGAGAGAGAGAGAGAGAGAGAGAGAGAGAGAGAGAGAGAGAGAGAGAGAGAGAGAGAGAGAGAGAAATACAAGATTAATTTTCCAATGTCTAAGCTACAAAACTAATTAATGTGTTTTAGTACAAAAAAAGTGTCTAAAAAGTTGCAAGGGATTATGGGAAAAGAATGTGTAGCAGTGGGAGGGATAAAAACAACTCCAAGAAAGGATTAAAGCTGAAAAATTGTGATATATAAAAGAAGTAAAGTGTGCAAGGTTGATATGAGGAGGGACAGCAGACTGCACATACATAGACAAAACACCTTCCCATAACCTTGCCCTGCCTCCTCACCTTTCATCTCGCCCTTGTTGTTTACGATGACTCCCGCATTGTCCTCGAAGTAGATGAAGACGCCGTCCTTCCTGCGGTACGGCTTCCTCTGGCGCACGACCACGGCAGGGTGCACTGTGGAGAGAAGGCAATGGGGTGAGACTTGCTGACTGTACTGGGACGTGGTGAGATCAATGCCAGAGATGGAGGAGGAGGAAATGAGTAGACGAGGTGGAAGATGACTGGAATAAAGGGGAGAGAGAGAGAGAGAGAGAGAGAGAGAGAGAGAGAGAGAGAGAGAGAGAGAGAGAGAGAGAGAGAGAGAGAGAGAGAGAGAGAGAGAGAGAGAGAGAGAGAGAGAGAGAGAGAGAGAGAGAGAGAGAGAGAGAGAGAGAGAGAGAGACACATACCCTTCTTCCTCAGTTCAGGCTTTCCCTTCTTGACAGTCGCAGCCACAATGTCACCCACAGCGGCGGCCGGCAGACGGTTGAGGCGCCCCTTGATGCCCTGCACTGCGATGATGTACAGGTTCTTGGCCCCTGCAAGACACACACTCCATGAAGCAACACACCCAACCATCATGCCTACTTGGTAACACTTGACAATATTAGATACATGAATAATTTAAGTAAGGTGATGAAAAGTGAAGGATAAATCTATTTCACACATACAGGGATGAATTAAGACAGGTGATTATTTTGATATGAGTGGCGGTACACTTCTGGTACCATACAATGAGTTGAAATAAAAATGCATGCTACTAAACACAAAATGAACCATACAACACACAAAGTCTATAGTAATGATGATAGTAATGAATGAATAAATAAATAAAATCAGAACCCTTTTCCAATACAACTCAGTCTGTTCATCTACCCTATTGCCATTACAACTTAATGACTGATAAACTTTTAAAACTGATAACACAAAGCACCCCCCACCACCACCACCACCGCCATCACTCACCCGTGTTGTCGGCGCAGCTCATGACGGCTCCCACCGGCAAGCCGAGGGAGATTCTAAACTTCCCTCCTGACGAGGCTCCACGTCCTGCAAGGCAAGGCACCGCCATGGTCAGGGAATGCACACAATAAACCTCAGCAACAAAATATTACAATAGTTTTGTAGAAAAACCCTGATCAGCTGATTTAGAGTATTTTTGGATAAAATTATGATGCTTCTCAATTCATGATACACAATGCAGAAATTAGATATGAAATTACCGATGTGAATTAATCTAAAAAACAATCTAGTCCTTGAATGGAAACACTAACCTTGAGATACAACACAAACTGAGAATATTATGGCCTGGATGTAAAGCAGACCAAGCATCTTCAAGCCAAAATGTTTATACTAAAGATTATTCAAGCGTCATACAGTCTGAACAAATACAAATCAAATAAAAAATAGAGTCAATATATCATACAGTTTATACTCAAAACTATCAAACATGTCTGAACTAAAAGTACACAAAACATATTAAAAACTTGAGCTAAATACACCCCACACAGTTCACCCACAACTCACACCATTGCCTACTCAGTCCGGTCCAAGTTGGTATTTCAGGATGGTCCGATTTAGACCTACCCCGTCCCACACACGTTGCAGCCTACTTAATAAAATGTGCAAAATTATCTCACACTTTCGATTACTGTCCTAGGCACCTGAAGGACACATCCACCACACACTTCCTGGCATCTATCCCTCTCATCTGGACAAACCTAACCTAACAATGCTCTCGGCACCACAATACCCACCGCATGCCCTCATCTCGTGGCCTATCATGAACAGCAACTACTTCACGGTCTTGACTGAAAACCGTCTGAAATAAACTTAAGATACAGCTGAAATACCTCACTGTCTTTAACATCAAACACGTAATATTTCAGCCGTCTCAAGATATATTTACTTCTTATTGAATACTGCTGGGTTAAACGGCTAATATATCTCACGTAATACATAGCACAATCTAGACACACGGGCATCGCAACACACCTTCCTCAGCTTAATTAAAACCACAACACACGGCCCCATCTTTCTATACACCAGCTAGGCCGCCCGGGTGCAATGTTATGGCTCAACACGTCTTCATTTATCACCATGTTCACACAACTCACAACCACCACACACAGCACTACATCTTTTTGAGGTCCTAAGGTATGGTTTGCGGGAGTGAGGGGATCCTTGGGGCTTCGGATGGAAAGGATGAAGGTTGGTAAATTTAGGATGTGTTGCTCACCTCTCTTCGACATGGTGGCGGTGTGATGAAGGAGTGACGTCACGCAGCCTGCCCGAGAATCGCCTTGTGTTGATGCGCTTGTACGGGATAACAAAATTGTAAATTCCTCTAACGCTTGAATACATTTAACATATTTTATGCATTGCTATTTTTAAATAATTTATAGAAAATTAATTAGTACATTTTTGCTGTTTTAAATACGAATATAATAAAACAGATGAGGAGTGGGCGGTATCTTTCTTCCCGCGTTCGTCTTTTATCATCAGAATCTTACGGGGCTACAAATGTTCAGTTCAGCTAATAAGTCACTTCAGGTGGTTTATTGTATATAAAAGTATTTCTTATTAATTTATACAACATACAATTTTACAATTTTGCTAGTTTAAACAAAGAGAAAATAAAGCTAAGAGCATTTATTTCCATATCAAATTCTGGTTGAAATGCACACCCATTCTTTTTGCCCTCCTTACAGTAAATAATGCATAAAATTAACTATTCAAAAAGATTATTGGATAACCTAAATAGTCATTAGGAGAGACGGGAGAACAGCAATTAAATGAGAGATGTTGAATCTACGTTCAGTCCCCGCCATTTTAGTGCCTTGTTTACTGCGTTGGGTGAGGCTCTTCACTGCATTTACCTTATTACCAGCCTTAACACACCGCCCTGACCTTGACCCTTGTACTAACTTTACCCTTAGGCACCAGGGCACGGGTTGACACTAGACAGATGTGGCGAGAAGAGGCGTTAGAGGCAATAAATGCATACTCTACGTAGATCACACAGCTGTTTCTGATCTGGGGAGGAATTGAAAAAGATCCGTGGATTTATTGAAGCTCGGGGTTGTTATTTTATCCCTCAGAGGGTGTGCTAGGGGCTGTTTAGGGTCGGAGTTAGGGTTAAGAGGTGATGTAGGCCTAGGGAGGGCTGGGGATGAAGTGTGTAGGCTTGTATATATTTGTTTAGTGGTAGTTTGTGTCTTTGTTTACCTCTGATGTTTGTAGGCTTTGCGTTTTGTTATGGTTTTAGCCTCCCGCTGCTACACACACTTCAGCCTTGCAAGATCTGTTTCTAGACGCTGTACTTGTGGGAAACTCGTTTTTTTTTATTCCTGCAGGGTTTAAATACCTAATTACTCTTCTGTCTTCCCTCTTTTCCTCTCCTGTGTCCCCAAACAAGTAACTTTAACGGGGCTAGGAAGGTAGACCAAGGAGACCCACGGCGGTAATAGGGTGAGGGCGCAGTGTTACCCCAGCCTTTCGTGTTTAGGTGGTGTCAGGGCTGTGTTTAACTCCATCTAGCTCCAGTTGTGATGTTTTGCCCTGGAAAAACTATAGGAAAAGTCATGATATTAAGGGAATTTTTAGGCAGGGGCAGCAAACATGATTAAAATATGGGCTCACAAACTTAACCTAACCTGATGTAGTCCCCCTCGGCCCCCCAAACCTATCCTAAGCTAACAGGGAGGATGCTATTGGTTACTTATTTGAATTTAAACCTAACAAAGACTTGGTAACCTGAGAAATTATACATGGATGAGATTCAGTAACCTAACCAAAAAAGAAAATTGCTTGCTTAGCTGTATTTTTTTATATTTAATCTTCATCCCTCTATGTATCATCTTGTCCAGTTTACTTCCAATGTGTGCACTGTTGTGGGGGTGATCATGCTAATACTGTATAGCTATTCAGAGTCCTCCCTTGTGTTGCAGGTGGGAGGAGGAGATGGCGCCACGAGGAAAGAAGAAGGGAGGAGGTTCCCCACGCAAGCAACTCAACATCCAACAGTTCATGTCCCCAAAAGTCAAGAATGAGAGCCCAAGGAAGCGAAAAGCAAAGGAAGAAGCAGATGAAGTGGAGATGGTGGAGGAGGTGGTGATTGTGGAGGAGAACACAGAGAGACCACCACCAACAAGAAGCCCAAGGAAGAAAGCTCGCAGGGTCGCCGAGGGTGCCAACAACAACAATAACAATAACAATGAGAAGGAGGCCGAAACAGCTACAAACAACAATAACAACAACAACAACAACAACAACAATGAAAAACCACCCACACCAGAGAAGAAGAAGAGCAGTGGCCGGGGACGCGCCAACACTTCCACCACGGCCATGAGGCAGACAAGAGGTGCACGGGCCCTGGCGGCAAAGGAGGAGAAGGGGAAGGATGCCGTGACGGTGGAGGAGGAGGACGTGAAGGATTTTGAGGCAGAGAAGGAGGTGGAGGGTGAGGAAGAAACTCCATCAGTCACTCAGCTGTCTGGTGGAGAGGAGCATGAGGAAGAAGAAGAGGATGAAGACCGGAGCACAGTTGGGATGATAGGACCAGACCCCATCCATGTGGACTCCCCAGGCGAGGACAGCCGTGATGGGACTGACTTCACCCCACCATACACCCCAGTTGGCACCACCAAGATCCTGCATACCACCCCTCCACAGCCCAAGGTGTGTTAAGGGTTGTATTGTGGTGGAGTGGACAGAAGAGTGGAAGGTGTTGCGTTTGTGTCTGTGGAATAGTTTTGTTTTGTTATGTTGTTTGATGAGAGATGTGGATGTGGATGAATCATGATGTAAAGTGCATCTGTTAGGGAAAACATGAGTAGAGTTTTGGGTTCATGTTATGATATAAAGAAATATAAAAAAGTTGAAGGGTATATTAGGGATAGATATGGTTAGAGATAAGGGTGTGAGTGAATGTGACATGGAATGTACATGAAGGTAATTCTATGAACAGAATATAGGCATGGATGAGACTAGAGGAAGACTAGGGAATAGGATGAATGGTCCAGGTGCACAACACACAAGCACTCTTCTTGATGCTCACCCAAATCCTCCTCTATTTCAGGAAGAGAAGAACAAGTTCAAGTGCAAGGAGTGTGACCAGTGGTTCCCCAACCGCTATTTCCAGAGGAAGCACACACTGATGGAACATGAGAACCAGTTGTATGAGTGTCGGGTGTGCAGCTTCAACTCGGTCAACCCAGAGAAGCTGAAAAGTCACATCATCAAGCAGCATGTCATCAAGAAGGAGCGCAGCGAGCCAGTGTCCCTGGATGAGCTCAAAGTGGACCTGGATGAGCTGATCACCAAGCACACGCCCCGCAAGGTGATGATGGAAGATGGTGTGGCGCTGGGCAGGGACGCCAGCAACAAGATGCGCTACATCTGTGCCATGTGTGACCGCATCTACACCAGCAAGTACTCCCTGGAGCGCCACGTGCGCTGCCACACGGGGGAGAAGCCGTACGTGTGTGACGTGTGCAACTTCTCCACCAGCTACCGCGAGCACATGATGCGCCACATGACCAGCGTCCACCTCATCGTGCACTCGGATGAACCCAGGCAGAAGTACATCCCCAAGAACCGCAGGAAGACTGAAGAGAAGAACGTGTCCACTGAGGAGGACCCATTAATTGTGGACGAGGCAGACAAGGAAGATGACGAGGAGAAGGATTCTGAAACTGCTGAGAGTGCTGAGGCTGCTGTGACTTCTGATAATGCCAGTGTGGTGTCCCCTACACCAGCCAAGAAGCGGAGGAACATCCTGCGCAAGCGATTTGAGTGTGCCGCGTGTGGTCTGAAGGCCACCCACAAAACAGATCTGGTGAACCACATCAAGGAGAGGCACCCCAACGCCCACATTGAGTCCCTGGACAATGGTGACGGCTCCAAGGTGCACCTCATTGTCACCATGTCCAAGAAGCCGACGCCCTCCCGCCGCATGGTTATCACCTGTCCAGACTGCTCCAAGGTGTTCCACGACACCTGGAAGTACAAGGTGCACATGCGCTCCCACACGGGCGTCAAGCCTTTTGGGTGCAACATGTGTTCCTTCTTTGCCACCAGCAAGATGACAGTGCGTGACCACATCCACCGCAAGCACAA
This sequence comes from Scylla paramamosain, assembly GCF_035594125.1. Classification (NCBI taxonomy): domain Eukaryota; kingdom Metazoa; phylum Arthropoda; class Malacostraca; order Decapoda; family Portunidae; genus Scylla; species Scylla paramamosain. The sequence continues at coordinate 15,659,213 of NC_087179.1, read as the reverse complement.
GGGCGCCGACAACCCCCGCATCCTCCTCCGCACTGTGGGGATCGATGGCACGGTGAGCCACGTGGAACTCAACATGCCAGAGCGAGAGTTCAAGTGTGACCGCTGTGGGGAAGTGTTTGAGGACAACTACCACATGAAGCACCACAAGAAGAAGGCACACTCAGACGTGGCACCATTTTCGTGCAAGGAGTGCAGCCACAGAGAATGGGCACGTGCCAACATCATCATCCACTGCCTCCAGGCCCACAAAGACAAGAGTATTGAGAACATGATTCTGCGCAATGACAAGCCCTTCAATGTGGGGCCGCTCAAACTGCCCAAGTGTCAGCAGTGTGACAAGGTGTTCCCCTACCAGTCCCAGCTGTACATCCACATGAAGCAGCACACAGGTGAACGCAACTACTTCTGTGACATCTGCAGCTATCGCACCAACTCCAAGGTCGCCCTGGAGAAACACATCCTCAAGCACCTGGAGGGGGAGAACAAAAAGACTGCCCCTATCAGTCGCAAAAGGAACCTCAAGAAGAAAGCCTCCAAGGAAGATGATGTGATTAACTTTGTGGACATCAACAACCTGCAGGAAGATGCAGACAACGCTTCAGCAGAGAAAGACAGTGGGAAAAAGTAATTGTGGAGAGCCAACGTGACAAGTTGTGTGGAAGCTTCTCTCGCTGAACCCAAGTGCCTTCCCGAGGGACCAGCCTGCTAGTGTACCGGTCTGATTGGTACAACCTGTGGACTACATTAGCAAGTAGTATCCTAAGTACAGTAACTTTGCCTGTAGACTTTGGTGCTTACTAAGTACATTCATATTGTTATGATCTGGCCGGCCAGTGTGTGCCGTATAGTGATTTGTCCGAATGGTCCTCTTGTTTCGTTGTTTTTGGTACTGGGAGCTGTTATGAATGTTTGTTGAATTTCTTAATGTTGATTTAACATTTCAAGTTCCTGTTGAACAGTCTTCAGCAACAATCAAATCAGACTTCAGACAAATTGCTATATTAAGTTTACATGCAGTATTTTAGTGTTTGTGTTCCACCACACGTCTTGCATTTAAATGGACAATTTGTGTTCACCACAATTGACAAGTATATATTTACAATTCTGATTCCAAACTATATCTTAGTCATTAGTTTGAGACTAACATCCAGAAAGAACATGTGATCTGATTTACAGGGGAGAAAATTGTGTTCTGGAAGGTGTTCATGTGGGAGCTTCAGCTGTGTTCTTCATGAATTGTTAATATTCTTGTTTGTATCACCTTAGCTTGTAAGGTTTCACAGTTTTATTTTTAATAAGTTAAAGATTTTCAAGTGTGATTAAAGATACATTTTTAGCCAATAATAACCTTAGGTCTTCCTTGAATGCCAAGATGTGCTGTCCCTGGCAGGGAGGCCACATCACCCACCGCCAGCAACGGTGCCTTCCTTCATGTGCCTTTTGATGCCTCGTGTATCAAAACTTTTAAAAGTAAAATAAAATAAAATATATTTTCATAAAGGAAGATTGAATTTTGCAGTTGTGAGGTTTGAGGAGACTCACAGTAGAACCTGTGCAAGTTGTGAACCAATTTGCTGAGAACTAACTTCCCTTGAGAACAAGTTCTTCCAAGTATTCAGTAGAATGAATGACAAGTGTGGCATGCATATGTATGGTATACTTAGTGTAAGGATCAGAATGTGAATGAAAAGTTTGACTGAAGATAGCTGTGTTGAGAGAAGTTGTTAAGGGAAAGGTATTTGGGTACAATATTAGCTAGTTTAAAAAATTAGATGTTTTTGTAATGGATGGAAGAGTCACTGTGAAGACATTTTGTGATTTTGTAATATGAGATGCAGCATTGTGTGTATTGTGATAATTTCCACGTCCAGTGAAAGCTTCCATACATTGTGTATTGCATGGTGTGTGCTAGAGTAGGTCAGCCCGGCACCTGGCAGGTTGTGCTGGGATTGCTAAACAAATATTTTATTAAGAGTCCAGTTTGTAAGAATTTATAGTGTATCTTTAATATTTTGAAATAAACATTTCATTACTTCTCACAGCTCATTTCACTGTCATTACCATCTAAAAAAAATGACCATGAGATATATTCATTAATTTATTAAATAGTAGTTGTACAGTTAAGCCACTTCTATGCTCAGCTTCAGCAAGGAGAGAGCTGCGCAATGACACTTAGAGATATGGTGTGAGAATACTGTAATACATTAAGTAGCTGTTTCTGATTGTAACCTTTCTCCAACACAAGACAACCTTGGTCACCTGTCAATGTACTAAACACCTTTCATAAAAATATAAATATACTCCACAAACACTACTCAGCACCTTTTTTCCTGCATTCAAAGACACTTCAGATACCCTGCACATAAGACAACACCAACACATTCCTTGACGTTCTGCCGACGCCTCACACCTGACTTGTGGCTTCCTTTAGTGCCCAGCCACCACTGCACTGACTGGTGGCTGTGTTTGGCACCATCACCCTGTTTTGGAGGCACTGTTGCTCCTGCACTTCACTGAATGAGAGACAAAGGCACTGTGCTGGCTGGAGACTGTAGCCATGACTCAAATTTCTATACAAGTAAATTTTCTATACTATAAACCTTTAGCAGTGACTTTTACATAAACCTTTAAAGATTAGTAAAGCTTCATAAACTATCCATATGCTTCATCATTGCCTATGCTATAGATCCTGTGATTCTATGACTGATTATACATGGTTTTTTTTCATGCCTTTGCCCGTTTACCACTGAGGGTGTGGTGCAGACCATTTAGAGCTCTCATAGCAAACACACACACACACACACACACACACACACACACACACACACAGGAGAGCAAGATTGTTGGCCTTCCATTCATGCCAAACAACACACACAGGAGGGCAAGAGTACCAGCCTTCCACTCTTGCTGGGCTGCAAGGTCCTCAGCTTGGGTTCCATGCCTATTCTCTGCTAGATGAACCCAAATTGTCTCCACCTGGCAAGGGGCTGGAACCCAGGACTTGTTGACATGAGCTAAGTGTGCTAACAGTGCACTACACCACTGGGCTGGCATACATAAAAATAGAATAATATTAAGAATGATTAAAATGCTACTCATTAAAGCACCTACAGGAACTAACTATGTACACTGACTTGACAGGATATACTACAAATGCAAACAAGTACTACCTCTTGCGCACACACACACACACACACACACACACACACACACACATACAGTATACACATCTATAACAAACACACATACACACACTCTTACATACACCAACACACACACACACACACACACCAACACACACACACACACACATGCAGACACACAGGGTTGGCACATGTCACACTGGTTAGCCAGCTAAGCTATCCTAGAGTCACTATCTGCCTACATCATTACAAAGGTTCATTAGTGCTAACATGGAGCACACCAACATGAGGAAAACGTGATAACAGTTGTGAAATTATGGATAAAATATGGCTGGATAGAATAGGTATTAAAATGTTAAAATATAAATACAATAAAAAATGGTATTAGGATGTTAAGGATTAAATATAAAAATGCCAAGAGGCACATGTCATGTAAATAAAAGAAAAAAGGAGCATGTTATCACGTGACCAATGAGTGGGAATAACAAAAAAGTAACAAAAATGAACGCCACTAACAGCTAAAAGAACACAAGGGGTGGGATAGACTCCCGGACGCTCCCTCTTTGAATTTACTGGCAAAGGACGGAGGGAGGTGCCAGGCGGTGCCCCTCGGGGCTTCAGATCTAACACTTCAGGACAGGCCAGGAAGAGGGGCAGCTTACTTGCCTCCTCCATACATTGGGTTCTTGAAGGTTGACGTGGCTTGCTTGAAGATTGGATTTTCACCCTGTGGATGGAAAGGATGGGACCATCTTCAGTAAGAACTGGTCACAAAAATAGTAGGGAAAGGAAGACTAGAAGACCTGGCTGCAAATGGTCTGGGTATGGTAAGATAGTTTACTTAATATACTTTTTTCTTTTTTCTATACATGAAGAAGACCAGCTAAGGGTACATGAAAACCAGGGAGTAAAAAAACTGTTAAGCTACCACTCCCAAAAGGCAAATAAAAAAAATTGTCCAGAGATCTACTTTATATTAGGTGTCCAATAAGGAGCAAGAAAAAATAAAAGTGTGACTGGCAGAGGAAGTTGTTTATACTGATTCTTATCTGCAGCATTTTGTGTGACATGACATCACCAGTTTGAACAACGGTAAACAGAAAAACTGCACACACACACCTAATAGTCAATTTGAACAAAACTAAATATTTCTCTGAACATTTCTAGAGTTTATAAATAATTAGTTTCTTTGATAAACTACTGGTAACATACTTCTCTGTGTGTCCTCTCAGCAGAGAGGACACAGATGCAGTACTCACAGTGTCCCATTTAGCCATCATGCGTTCCTTCTCAAAGCGTGCGTACTCCCGCCGGTCGTGTATGGTGGTGAGGACCTTCCACATGAAGAGCAGTGCCAGCCCCACAGCCACGATGGCACCAATCACACCCAGGATGATGCCTGCAAATACAACAATGAATCAGTGACGAGAGTGTTTGATATAAGGACCCCCGTAGAGCAAGGCTAAGTGACTGAGTACAGGGATGAATGTGTGAGCACTGGTCCCCTCTTTCCTAAAAGCCAAGACATGATGGAATGCTTATGAATGTGAGTGTGAACATGATGTGTGTATGTAGATGCTTTGTCTCTGTTAATGTGTATGTACAGTGGCATCAATACTCTATCATGACTGGATTTACTGTCACATGAACTACTGATGGGGTTTTATGCTCTACGGACAAAAGAACTTCATAACCTGCAGTATTTACATGTTGTTCTGAAAGTTTCCTTACACTACATGGAACATGAGATTTTTAACCTATCTGTATACTACTTTGAACTTGAAAGATATTTTTAAACCCATCTGTATTATTTTGCACATACAAGTTACCACCCTCCCTCACCTGTGAAAGACGCAGGGACAGTTCAAAGAATGATTTACTGCATGTCACCCATAACTGTTCACCTGTCTCATTACACATCACATCATTCATCCTGTGCTTCTGCTTTTTACTTCAACTGTACATCCTAGAATTTCCTTTTTACACTCACAGTTTAATTTGTACTGAAAAGTAATTTGTAAACCTTGCACTAAACCTTACCAAGGAGGTCAAGTTCTGGGGGGCACTCAAGGACTCGCTGGACACGCACCACTGGCTCCTTGTCCTCATCGTAGCCATACACAAACTTGAAGCGGCAGTCGTTCTCGTCAAAGAAGGTGCACAGGCGCTCCCCTTCCTCCTCAACTGTGGGTGTTTGGGATGGTGATGAAGGAACAGCTCACACGAGAGGCTTTAAATACACATGCAACTTGACATTCATAAATACACATGCACACAGGACTTTCTTATTAGCTGAGTAAAGAATTATGCAGATTATGATGGAGAAACTAATGAGTGTGCATAAAAATTACATAAAATCCTTTCTCTCACAGTGAAGAATTTTGCAGATTATGATAGAGAAATTACTGACTGTACAAGAAAATTAAATTAAATCCTTTCTCTCACAGCGAAGAATTATGCTGATATGATGGAGAAACTACTGGTTATGCTTGAATCAAATTATGTAAATCCTTTTCTCATAGTTTATCTTCAGAGTGAACTAAATGTGCAGAGAAAGACTGAAAAATTAATCCAATTAGACTGTTGAGATGATCTGAAGTGGGAACAAAATCATTAAAAAGATTCAACACACTTTCATCATATATGTAAGAGATTAATTCAGTTGAAAAATTACATAAACCTTATCAGGGAATAAAAATTATTTCCAAGTGATGCATAAATTGTTGAGATATTTATGCCTCTATTAATATTTCCATGCTCATCAAATTAAAGCAAAGATGGACATGCACAATGGGATCAGAGACTCAAACATTTCATATTTAGAAGAATGCAGCTCAAATATAAGTGAACAAAAAAGTGTTATAATATTCCAGATCAATGAGGCACAAAAACGTTTCTCATCGGTGAGCGACAGAAATGTTTCAAAACGTTTCAGACTGGCAAGAGGAAAACACTTTTGATCAGCAAAGGGTAAGAATAATTAAAAACATTTCAGATGAGTAAGGAACCAGCAACAACCAGAGGGCAGACAAGTTCACTTAAGGAAGATGGAAAGAAGCCGAGAGAGGAACCATGGGCCAGCCACGGCAAGGAACAGCTGCCACAACACACACTGGTGGGTCAACTCAGCTTCACTTGGATGATTATTACTGTGTGACTTGTAAGGTGGTGAGTGTCCGGTCCGAGCTTCAACTCCAGCCACTTCCTCTCAAGGCTCCCTCGTTCAGATCAATTTCTCAAGTGTTTCATAATCTCAGACATGACAGCAGTATTAGTTTCCAGTGCAGCAACTTGATGGAGACGCTTCAGCAAATACATCACGTGCGGACCAAACATGCTAGCCGATTCTCAAATAAATGTCACTACCTCTGTACAGCATAAGTATAATGAGTAGGAAAGAGCAAACAGCCAGACTGGTTTATCAGCTTCGTCGCCATCATTATCCTCTTCATCATCAACACAACACGACAATCACATCAAAGCACAAATAATGTTAGCTTCCATGAGATCATGTGGTATTACTGCAGCACAAAGCTATCCTCCAATGAGATGGCACCGGCTACACTGTGACCCTTTGCACTAGTTAAGGCACCAATTCTCTTGGCATTTGTAGCAAGTGAATATTAATAAAAGTTACCAAAGTGCCGTGTTTCTTATTCAACACAAGAACAAGCACTTGAGAGATGGAGTACATCCCAGCTTGTAAGGCAACTTATAAGGTGACTGTGAGTGCTTGGAAACACTACTTAATTTTATCATCACAGGGTTTGCATTTTTACCATTGACAGTAAAGATGATCCTGAATTATGAGTTAATTAGACTGAAAGTGCGGCATTAAGCTGGGATGTATTCCACCTTGTTCCTGGTTTATGGAGGGAATGGGATTAACTGATTGTTTGAGTGACGTAGCCAACACAAGGGCAGGAGATGAAGGAATAAAACTTCAAACAGAAAAATGGTGACAAACAAAAAAAAAAACAAGGCTCAAACCAGAGAGGTGAGGTCTGCAGTGTCTCCAAGATGCCTCTACACCATAGCACACCATGCCGCGTGAATCCAGTGGGACATAGATGGCCAAACAATGCCAACACAACCCATGCCCTTCCAACGCACAAACAGAAACACAAACGCCAACACCACAGCCAGGGAGGGTCAGAGCAAGCATCCCTTTTTTCTATGCAAGTCTCTTTCTCTCCCTGCTCAGCCACCCCTGAGTACCTTCAACATATTCAGTCACGTTAATACTGTAGTTGGCAAAAGGCTGGCCTGTGACCCGGCTGACAAGAATGGAGCAGTTGGCACATTCCTCGGGATCTTCACTCAGGGGTCCTGTCTCATACACTCGGCACTGCACGCACTCCTTAAAGTCCACGCACTTAAACTCTGTCCCGCACAGCTACCGGGGAAGGGAGCATGTCAGCATTTAAAGGCTGTGTTTTGCATGTGAAGGAGGATGTTTTTGTTAGGTGACAGCAAGCCTCAGCTGTCCCTGTAGGAGCAGGGAGGGAGCAGGAGGGTGTGTTGTGGACTCCTGCCGTCACTGTGGCTCTCATGAAGTGCAGAAGTCTCCTTCTAATGTCATTCCAAGTTTCATCCCAATTTTCAAACAAATAATAAAGATTCACATTACAATAGTAAAAGAAAACTAATAATTTAAGCGTGCTGAAAGTTAAGCTCTTAGAAATTTTACATCATTACCTGAAGTGTATTACAGACATGAAGTTACACACACACACACCTCCCTCCTTCTCTCTCTCTGTCTCCCTCACTGAGCTGCACCAATGCCTGCAAGAAATGCCACCCGATCAGCTGCCCTTGGGACACTCACCCAGATCGTCGACTATTGTGGAGTTGAACAGGGTGCAGTTGTCCAAACATTCTTCAGGCGTCAACTCACCAGTCTTGAACACCTGGCACTGCACACAAGGCTTGTAAGGCAGACACTTGCCCTTGCAGATCTGGGGAGGCAATGCACAGATGCCCAACATTCAAGCCATAGGAACTCACAATATTCACAGGAGGCTTTTTAAGGGTTTAGAGGGGAAAGATCACATGATAATCAGCCACTTGAACTACATTCATTGTTTTGTTAAGATGGGTGAAGTAAAGGTAAGTAAAATGAGAGAAGACAGAAAAATCAAAGTGATGACAGTGGGTAAAGGCAAAGATATGGGAGTGAATGTGACCATGTGTACATCTGCTGGCTACTTGCAGCTTTCATTATGTCCCCATGCAAGTTATGACATGACATGACATGACATGACATGACCTGACCTGACCCACTCAAGATGTAGCTGGGATGGCTGACCTTCATGTGATCCACAGGAGGAATATTAAGGGTGAAGGTTCAAGATGCAACAAGAGGCACTGTTTTGTTTGGTCATCTCTCACCTCTCCATCCATGCACTCTTCATGCCACACCCACCATAACAACAATGGCTAACCCTTTGATATTCACTTCTGAAACTTATAACATCAATCATATAGTGATTGGAAAAGTTCAGAATATTATAATTCCAAGTTACAGATATTCAGTGGACAGTTTTAAAGTTTGAAATAAATAAAGACATTCATGTCTACATGTACTTACCAAGCCAACAAATTCTCTGGTATACAGACTGATGTATGAGTATAGATTTAAATCATAATTCCAAAAGTTGCACTTATTTTTTGCTTTATTTTATTTTATTTATTTACTTATTTTTATTTTTTAATGAAAGAGGAATACTGGCCTAGGGCAACAAAGAGCCAACTGAGAGAGAGAAAAAAAAAGCCCACTGTAAAAAAAAAAAGCCCAATACCAATCTTTTCCTCATTAGCAAAACAAGCAACATTTCATTTGCATTTTTTGTTTATCAAAGATTGTAATGCATAAGAGGGACATGATCAAGGGGTGAGAGACACACACATGGGAAAGGAGAAGGTTGTCACGGCAGGCAGGTAGGTGAGATGGCTGGGAGAGGACATAATAAGTGTTGAATTAGTGAACACACAATACAGGTGATGACGAGCTATCACTGTTCCTCGTCAGGTGTGTGGATGCAAAGTACTGGTCAGTGAGGAGTGGCTGGCAGCACTTCACTTGGCTGGGGGAAGAGGAGTGGCTGGGAGGCACAGTGGTGGTCACAATCTGAGTAACCTTCACTGCTCATTTCCACTGTGTTTTGCATTTTCTCTCAGTTTTAAGTCTTCTTATCTGCTGCCTTGTTACAAAACCTGACAACTGGTATATTCTTGGCAGATCAAAGGACTTGAGATTGAAGGAAAGGGCAAAACATAGAGGAAGTGTGTGCAAATGGATACTCAATTTGTGATCATGACTGTACTGTTACTATACGAACATTCAACAGGTTGTGTCTTGGGATTAATGCCACAACAGGAGGGACTGGAGAGCAGGATCTGAATAACTGACTGGTTGACATACGACACAACACTAAGGTAATATAGCACTGAGTGATATAGTATGTATAATTTAGGCTGAGTGCTTTTATTTCTATAGGTAGAGAGACCAAGAGCTGAAAATATACGTGTGCAAAGAACATACGTTTCCCTTATGTGCATGTGTGATGAACAGAATATTACTGATGAATAAACTAACAACATATTTGTAAATACATATGGAGGCTGGGGAGGGGCAGGGCAGATGCCATGGAGGGGTGAATGGGAGCTACTGTATAAATGGGAGCACAGACAGATACCAATGAAGACTCCAATACCTGGCACATCCTGACGCTGACGGCTGTGCATGGAATATAATGCACGGTGGTCAGTAGTGGCTCAAGGGGTCAAGGGGTCAAGGGGACACAGGGGCACTGATTCACTGTACTGGACTCTGAGATAATACTGCATATATACTGCATATTCTTAACTTGAAGCTCCAACCCTAAACTTTTATGCTCCTAGAAATGGTGAAGTTAAATTGCTTTACTTACACCTGAACTGATTCTTAAGGACTGACAAGTAGGAAGGGAAAGCAAATTAAAGGGAGTAAAAGTCATCCAATTCACTAGTGTTCCCCAGGGTGCTGTGTAAAGACAACATCCACTCTTTTTTAGACCAGCAAAAAGAGAAAAGGAATGAGAAATAGAGAGGGAGGAAGAAAAACACTAGGAGGATAAGTAAACAGGGTCTCCAGTGTTCCTAACGGGATATCTAAATGTCTTCTTTTCTGTCCTCTTATTTTCAACTTTATGGCTTCTATATGTGTTAATTTTTTGAAGGTCCGAGGCAAAAAGACAAACCATTATAGGTCATGTTTCCTGTGTGCTACTACATAGAGGCCAATATGAACTGTGTGACATGTTAACAGCTTGTCACGGGAAGATTAACAGGCACTTGACGTCTTGAAAAAACCTAACTGTGTGTGTGTGTGTGTGTGTGTGTGTGTGTGTGTGTGTGTGTGTGTGTGTGTGTGTGTGTGTGTGTGTGTGTGTGTGTGTGTGTGTGTGTGTGTGTGTGTGTGTGTGTGTGTGTGTGTGTGTGTTTGTGCGTGTGTAAAACTGTAAATTCTCCGACTGCCAAAATAAATCCAACAACGTGTACTATACTCAGCATAAATTTGACACAGTTGACCTTCAGTTGAGATTAAGGCTTTTCCTGTTAGTGGATGAGACAAGACTGTGTACTTGTCTTTTCATCACTGCAAAACATCCGACTCTTGAAGCAAGTTGAACAAGATGCACAAATTCATTCCACATAAACCTGACACATTTAATCTCAGGTTGTCATTCATGTTTTTTCTGTTAGTGAAGGGAGATTTGACTTGTTTTATTATTACTGCAAAATCACCGACTTTCAAAATAAGTTCAAGATGCACAGACTGAGTATAAACCTGACACATTCAAGCATGGATTAGACTAAACTTCTTCCTTGCAGTTAGTTGGGTGGCTGACATAAGACATGTTTTAGTTTCAGTGCTGATTTAGAGACACTAATAATTCCAGGTCAGTAAAATAATTAGACATTCTTCTTATCATCTGCACTTCTTTTTTGCATTACCTGTCCACATAGATGAAGGAAACTTAGTATTCCACTTTTTTTTTTGCTCTTGTTTTACGGAGCTTTACCTGTCACAGTTGGGCACAGCTCTGAAAAACTGTTCTGGAGCGGCTGTGCACTATCATGAGAGACAGATGGACTAATGGGAAAACTCTAACCTGGTACAAGAAATGCATGAAAAAGAGAGAGAAAAAAAAAGGGACACTAGTGAACTATTTTGCTATTTTGACAGGATACACAAATGTTAATCCAGAATGCTAACAGGTTTGTACCAGGTTAGCATTTCCCAACAGTGCTGGTGACATGGGGCAGCTGGGGTGTCTTAATTCCTTAACATAACTGTATATTTGGGAAAAGATCAAGAGAGACACAAGCGTTTTGAGGTAAGTTTATTCCTGACTAGTTTTGTTCTTGGCTTCTTTGGGGGAACATAGGGAGCCCCAGTGTTGGCCAAGAGTGGAGCTAGTTAGGAATAAAACTATCCATAACACCTGTCTCTCTTGATCTCCACTCCCGACTTGTATGTCTCATAACCGTAAATCTAAGGCATCTTGTAGCAGCGTGAAAACATTTAACTACAAATAGCTTCCAAAGTTCCTCCCCTGAATGTTTAGACTCTACCAATGACTAAATAAGGAGTTTAACATATAATAAATACTATTCTTAAGCTTCACTTTTACCCAAATAAGTAATTCAACATTTATTATATTTCATTATATTTTTAAGCCCCATCCCCCAAAGTTCTAGGCTCCACCAACACCCAGATAAGGAGTCTGAAATTATTATACTCCATTTTCTCTTCACCCTAACTCCAAGGATCTATCCACAACCAAATAAGGAGCACAGCATTCATTATAGTTTTCAATCTACACTCTCATCCAAATATGGAGTCTAAAGTATATCATTGTTCCCTTGGAGTAATTGTCAGGTGAAAACAAGAGAAGCATAAAAAGTATAACTGTTCCTTCTCAGACTGCTACAAAAAATTGCCTTTAAAATAACATAACCAGCCTTATGGCACATAAATATCATACAAATACTTAAAGTACAGAATAAAGAAAAGCATTACTATTTATACAGAAAATCTTAGATGTTACTAAGTATTTAGGTAACGGCATGGCAGCCTTTAGTGTATGTAGTATACAATATATATATATATATATATATATATATATATATATATATATATATATATATATATATATATATATATATATATATATATATATACCTTGAATCTTAAATCTGCTTGTAATTGTGAGTAACTTCATCATCAAACAACTCCAGAGTGAGATCTGACTAAGAGCTTTCCTTCAGTGTGTGAAAGAAATGACCAAGAGTGATAAAAACTCAACTATATGAAAAGTGACTAAGTACAAGCCCATTCAAGACATCTATTTTCATAAAATTAATTAATATTCTGAAAAGACTGATAAAGAAATAGACAAAAGAAAAGAAGGACAAAAAAGAGAAAAGGCTACATTATGAACTGTATAAGAATAAGTATCAGAAAGGAAAATACTAAAGAGAAAAGATTAATAATGAACAAGTATAAAATAGAAAAGATAAAACAAAAAATGTTTTCAAATAAAAACACATGCAAAAAGAAGAAGAAATAGGAGTAAAATATTAATAAAGGTAGTACATGCAAAAGTAAATAATCACTAATGATAAATATTAACATATAATAATAATAATAATAATAATAATAATAATAATAATAATAATAATAATAATAATAATAATAATAATAATAATAAACATGCATGTGAAATAAAGAAAAAAGAAACATAAGATAAGATCAACAAACCTAATAAGTGAATAGATAAATAAAAAATCAAAAGAAAAAGAAATGCAGTAAATAGCATTCACTTACCGGGCAGTCTTCACAGTATTTTCCAGAGTAACGTCCTTCCTTGCCCTCATTACACTTGCACTGGTTGCACTCACACACACCCTGACCTGAGCACTCCTCCCCAGTTTCTGTGAAAGAGAGAGAGAGAGAGATAGGGGAGGCTTTACCAATCAGCTCTCCTTGTATCTGCATTCTTAACTCTTACTTACTTTTTAGATTAACTTCTTTCACCTTTCCTTAGGGACTGGCACCTCAATGGGACTTTTTTTCCTCTCTAATTTCTTCTATTGTTCTAGGCCAGTGCCCCTCCTACATAAAAAAAATTAAAAAAAACTATATGGAATTAAATACACTTGGTACCTCATCTTTTTTTCTGTTGCTACCTTATGTCCTCCAACTAATCACTTTTAATGAACTAATCTGTTGTCTCCACTCCTCTTCTCTTTGTTGTGTGCTAAATGAAATACAATTAATTTACTAACCTACTGTCACTAATGATTCTCTTCCCACTGCTGTTGTCTGCTAAGCTAATCAGTATTCACTACTAATCACCTGCTTCTAATCCTCTTCTTCCTGTTGCTGTTTGCTATCCAACTAATCAGTGTTCATTTCCTGATCTGCTGCCTCACTACTACTTTTCTTTTCCCTCCTGCTTACTGTTAAATCAATCACATTTACCAATCTACTGCCTCTACTCTTTCTCAAACTCATTACTGTTCACTATCAATCAGTAATACCTCATGATGAGTGAATAACATTACAGTCCCACAACAATGGTTCATCTGGCAGTGCTCATCAAAAACACAAATATGGACACACATTTAAGTACCGTAATGAGGTTCTATACACATGCTGGAGTACTACAATGGGGACTCACGTGGGTTCATGCACTGGTCTTTGCTGTCCTCACACATGCAGTCATCCCCGGTCCACCCTGGCTTGCACTGACACTTGTTGCACACACACTCGCCATGGTCGGGGCCGCCGCACAGTTGGCCATTGAAGCGGTTGCACAGGAAGTTGGTGCACTCACAGAAGGCACCCTCAACACGCTGCAGGCCAGAAATGAAGTTGTGGCTCAAGGATGATTTCATTTTTTATAGGTTACTGCACTATTATAAGACTGCAGTATAAAAGTAAGTGTTTAAAAAGTTGCAGGTGATTACAAAAAAATTTATAAGCATTGAGAGTGTTAAGCAGCCAACCACTCACCTCATCAGGATTCTCCCGCTCGTTACACTTGCACTCGCCACAGGTGCAGGTGCCACGGCCGCTGCAGATTGCTGAGGTGTTTGTCTGACGGCAGCTGGAGTCATCAAAGCTTCCACCGACACCCCAAGGAGTGCTGGAGCCACACTCACACCGGCTGCCCAGGTAACCCTTGTCGCAGTCACACACACCACACTGGTAGGTGCCGTGCCCGCTGCACTCGTCTGACGCCACCTCGTAACCCTGGAGTGCATGGAATGGATGCATCATGGTGTGTGGTTGTGGTGGTGGTGGTATTGAAAACTAGCTTGATTAGCCTCACGGAGAGGGGAAGGGTATGTCAGGCTGTGAACCTTTATGAAGGATAAAGGAATGTTGGCATTTTATAGAGAATGGTGCATGATAAAACATAATTAAATAAACAGAGGTTCTAGGAATAATGAGGACATAATGAGAAAAACACAAGTGCAAAGATTCATGACAACAGTTAAAGCAACACAATTACAACACAAAACAACTAAACAACAAGGATGTAGTCACCTCATCGCCAGGCCGCTCACAGGGACAGTCACAGATCATCTCCAGGTCAATGATGAGAGACTCACGCAGCCCCACTGGATAGATGCCGATCACCTGATTCCACTCACTGGGGTCTTCCGGACACTTATCCACCTGCAGGCAACCACGACAAAGAGAAAACTGTTAGTCTCACTGGAAAAATTGGGAAAGGAACTAAAAATCATATCAGAATCTCCCCACACATTCACACACACACCATCAAATTGTAAGACACTTTCTTAGGGTTAATGTATATCTAAGATGTACTATGTAAGTTAATATGTAACATGTGGATTTTCAGCTGTAAGGCTGCAAGATTAATAAACCAAATATCATCATCATTCACACTTTTAGCTCCATTGGCCCTCAGTGGAATGGGAAGTATCTGTATATAATTATAGCAATAAATCATTCACTTCCTTTTACACATTACAAATATAAATTGATTTAGAATGTTAGAACTTACAGTGATTTCAGCTCGGAACTCCACTTGGTCCCCGACACGCAGACCCTTGCACTCAGACGTCGCCTTCTCAGTGGTTCCCTTGCATTTGGAGAAGTACTTGATTATCACCGGGGATGTGGCATTGTCCTTCAGCTCAACCTTGCTGGTGATTTTCTACCCAGGGAAAAATACAAGTGAGTTAAGAGTGAAGTGAAGCTCTCTACTGCTGCTGTGTTGTTCTTCTGTTGGTTCACCATCCACTATTGCTTACACAGATCTCTCTCTATTAAGATGGCTATTGTTTGTGTGCTGTGGCTGGATAATAATGGATGTTCTAGACCAATATGTTATTAATGAAAGAATTTTGAGAAAGCAACCAAGAATAGTGCCAGACTGCTGCTGCTACATACTACCATAACACCAATACCACCTCAGTACTGCTCCCACAACAACTGTCATAGCCACCACCAAAATGACAACAGCCACCAGACAGACAGATAGTGCCTCCCTCACCGCATACTCATCCTTGACCAGCTGCACAACGTTAGATGAGTTTTGGGTCAGCTCTCCCTGGCTGGAACCCTCGATCATCTGAGCTAGACGGGAGTACACAGAAGACTGCTCTCGTGTGACAGCAAAGATGAGGTTGATCTTGTGCTGCTTGGCCACCTGGTTGATCTACACAAACAGAGACGGCAATGAGTGAAGTGAAGTAGTCAAAACATTTTGTGCATGGTGCCAAAATATAAAATTGCATGAGAATACAAATTATGTGAAAATGAAAGTGAAAGTAACACAAATAAGACTTAGTTCAAAATCTAAAACAATAAAAATAAATAAGTAAATAAAAGAAATAACCAAAACCTACAAATTAAACAGGAATGGATGTGAATGTACTAACTGCAAGTGAGGGTGATGGCAAGAATGAGATGAGAAAACAGCAATGACAGACAGAACACTGATGTAGAAGGTAAGTACACAGAGGCAGACAGATGAGGAGACTCACCTGTGAGACAGAGGGGTAGTCCTGCAGCACAGAGTGGGTGTACTCGCCCTGCTCGTTGAGGTGGCACTCTCCATCATTGGGCTTCACAATGCCTCCAAGCTGTGAGGGGAACAGGAGCAGGATAAAAATGAGAACAAGAATGAGGAGGACAAGGAGTGGGTGGAGTAAATGAGCAATAATCAGAATCCACAGCACTTAATGATCCTAATATCCACAGGGTTCATGAATTTTCAAAGATTACAATATCCTAAAGGCAATGAAGTAGTGAAGAATGATCACACTCCTACAGAAACACCATCATGAAGGAGAATACAGATCTCTTGTTCTTCATCCTCCCTCATACCTTTGTCTCTCTCTCTGAGTTTCCCGTCCCCAAAAATAATTAGACAAACATACACACACATCCTTTAATCCTACTATTTTTTTCTTTTACTTATGTAGGAGGGGTACTGGCCTAGGGCAATAAAAAAAATGAAAAAAAGACCCACTGAGATGCCAGTCTCTAAAGGAAGGTCAAAAAGGACAATCCAAAATTTGAGGATAATTGGCTTGAAACCTCACTGTCTCACCACTCACTCTCTCCCTTACCTTCCCATCCCCGGCATAGTGGAATCCTGCATCTGTGGAGAAGAGGAGGAGCCGCCGAGCCTCTTGCCTCCACTTGATCTGCTCCTGACACACGATGGCCTGCATGATGGCATCAAAGCCGCCCTCAGGGGCGTCCAAGTTGCCGGACACTGGTGCCTGCTGGACCTTCTCCTGTTGCCATGAGGAATATGTAAATCATACACACATGAGTAGAAATCACAAGGGAGTTCAGCTTGCAGTGTATCTTTAAATCCTATCTAGACTGTCTGATCTTACTACACTACACACTGGCTCAGGTACAGCAAAGCCTT
Organism: Scylla paramamosain; assembly: GCF_035594125.1. NCBI lineage: Eukaryota > Metazoa > Arthropoda > Malacostraca > Decapoda > Portunidae > Scylla > Scylla paramamosain. Next base: position 15,642,100 of record NC_087179.1, on the reverse strand, counting down.
AATATAACAAGGATGGGTCACTAAAGATAAAAATTAGCTATATCCAGAGAGAGAGAGAGAGAGAGAGAGAGAGAGAGAGAGAGAGAGAGAGAGAGAGAGAGAGAGAGAGAGAGAGAGAGAGAGAGAGAGAGAGAGAGAGAGAGAGAGAGAGAGAGAGAGAGAGAGAGAGAGAGAGAGAGAGAGAGAGAGAGAGAGAGAGAGAGAGAGAGAGAGAGAGAGAGAGAGAGAGAGAGAGAGAGAGAGAGAGAGAGAGAGAGAGAGAGAGAGAGAGTTACATCAAGGGTTTACTGTACTTAAGAAAAACAAGCTACAGTATAAAAGAAAAGAGGTGTAATCTACAGCTGGTATTGTTTGAGGGAGATGTAAATGTTTGTTGGCATGGTATAATGTGCCCAGTGCACGTCGTACTACCCAAACTAGGCCTCTCTTTAAGCTGGCAAGACAATGGAAGGAAGCAGGCACACACATGGTCTACTTACAGCAAAGATAGAGGCATCTCTGTTAAGACTGAGGGCGTTTTTGAAGCCATAGGGAGCTGCACACTCACTGCAGGGCTCGACAAGTCTGCAGCACCACCACAGGGAAGAGAGGGAGGGACACAGGATGAAAGTGAGGCATGAGTTATATGAAGATTACATGGTACAAAATATCTCTCTCTCTCTCTCTCTCTCTCTCTCTCTCTCTCTCTCTCTCTCTCTCTCTCTCTCTCTCTCTCTGTGAAAAAGCAATAATATATGGAAATATCAGCCACTTTTAACTTAAAAATCCTTCCTTTCCCCTTATTCAATGTACAACAATGTATTTAACAAGAGCATTACAATTACATAAGTGTATACATGTGGACTGCAGTGAATATGATGGCAGAGATTCATGGACAGAATTTTCAGTTAGTGGCAGTGTTACTACCTTCATGTGGCATGAGCTGATAAATTACACAACTGCTACTATGCATTCTTATATACACGTGTGCATGTCACATAACAAACATTTCCTTCCTAAAATATCTTTTCCTAATGGCTACATCATGTAACCCATTACTTCCAAGAGCCCTTTGAAAGACTCATGCACCCTGGGGTCCACCAAGCACCCAGCCTGACTCTCACTGCTCTGCACTAACAACTTCATGTGACCTGAGGCAGTGACATCATTACTGGGGGCCAGTGAAGCAGATCATAGGAACACAAACAAATAAAGAATATGACACTAGACCACCCACTTCACCCACACTCACTTCTGGGGCACGGTGCTCACATACGGCATCACGGTCTTGTCCACGAAGGAGCCAAACCCAAGCTTAAAGTTGCGGGTGATCTTGTCCATCTCAGTGGCCAGCTCGATGCCAAGCATGGAGAGGGAGTCCTTGTCGTCCTTCATGGAGTTGGAGAGATCCATAAGGTAGTAGAGGTCAACAGGATAATCTTCGGCCTGCCTGAAGGTCACCTGCATGTTCAGTGACTCCTCTGCCAGGGAAGGTGGAGGATAAGACATGGGTGATAGTGTTACTGTCTGGTCTAACTATGGGCCTCGTTTTGGAGTGGTTTATTCTCTCATTATTTTACCTTTTAAAAGCCACAGAGATTATCAGTCAGGTTGTTGGGTTATCAGGGATTGTTTTTTTCACCAATGATGTAGAATCATTAAATTACAACTAGAACCATGAAAGCTCCATTGAGAATCATATATATATAATAGCTTCCATTACATAAGGTCAGTGAAAAGTATATGAGATAGGACACCAGGTTTTTAGAATGTGGATCAGTGTGTGGCAGGTCTGAGTGGCACAGGTGAAGGAGGCTCATCATCTGGAGGAATAGTTACTGGAAATATAAATGAGAAAACTGAAAGGAAGATGAGGAAGAGGAGAATCAGAAGACAGTTACAATGGAAGAATGCATGAGGGAGTAAGGGCAAGGGAAGAGTAGGAGGAAAGAAACATGGAAGGGAAGAAGGGGGAAAGCTTAATGGAGGGAAGAGAGAAGGAAAGAAGATCTGGAGGAAACACTTAGAAGGAAGGAAGGAAAACAATACAGGATTGGGGAAAAAATAAAACAAAATAAAATAAATCTAAACAGATATGCAAAAAGGAAAGAATAAAAAGAAAGAAGCCAAGAATATAGGGAAATGGAAAAATATAAAAAATGAGAGAGAGAGAGAGAGAGAGAGAGAGAGAGAGAGAGAGAGAGAGAGAGAGAGAGAGAGAGAGAGAGAGAGAGAGAGAGAGAGAGAGAGAGAGAGAGAGAGAGAGAGAGAGAGAGAGAGAGAGAGAGAGAGAGAGAGAGAGAGAGAGAGAGAGAGAGTAAAAGAAAACACTCACGGACTCTGAGCTGCATGCTGACACGCTGGGGTTTGATCTGCACCACTCGTTCCCCATAGCTGCCTGCTGCGCCAGCACCCCCTGCAGCACTGCCACTTCCGGCCAGCACTCCGGCCTGTGTCAGCTCCTGGTTGATGAGCACCTCAAAATAGTTGGCCGGCTCATTGACATTGTTCCCACATGCCTGCCGCCACTCACTGGCAATGCTGTCTGTGTGCTGGATGCACCGAGGCAGACTCTTCCCTTCCGCTCCAGTGAAGTTCTAGGGGACATAAGAAGTGTTGGAGTGAGGGTAGTTTGGTTAGATTAGGAATAACTTCCCTCTAACACTACAGGTAAGGTTCTGGAGGACAAAGGTATTGGAGTGACACTAAAGCTACAAGTGAAATTCTGGGAAACCAAAAAGATAAATTTCTCAGTGCAAAGAGTGTTTGCTAAGAATACACAAACCTAATGTAACACAACACTTACTCCAGAGCGACCACACCACATGCAGTTGGGGGTCTGGATGCAGTCAGAGCAGGAGTACTTGTTGCTGCATCCTGACGAGGCCCAAGCAACGCTGCACACTACTGCCGCCACCATCACCCACACCGCCACACGACTCAGCCTCAGCCACATTGTCACTGGTCACCTCTGGCACCTGTGAGGGGACAACCACAAGTCACTAGTGACAATCTATCCTTCTGTCTGTACACTGCACCAAACTAAGATTTCAAATGAAAGGTGGACAGCTGAGTCAAAACATCATGACTTTGTTCACACTTCTAAATGGTCAATTCTCTTACCAAGATTATTTTCAAAGGTCACACAGATGATGATTTAAGTTGCATATTTGATTTTTCTCCCAGTGATAATGCATAATCCATTTAAACTTTCCATGGAATCATAAAAGCATAAAATTTATGTAAGAGTTTGTGGTTCCTTGCCACAGTGGAAATAAAATAAAAAGGAAAATGTTTCCTGTCTTGTCATTGTCACTTTAAGTTAACTTATACAAAGTACAGGAAATATGGCAACAGTTCTTTGTCCTCCCACAGGGAGTAGTAGTAGTAGTAGTAGTAGTAGTAGTAGTAGTAGTAGTAGTAGTAGTAGTAGTAGTAGTAGTAGTAGTAGTAGTAGTAGTAGTAGTAGTAGTAATAGAAGAAGAAGAAGAAGAAGAAGAAGAAGAAGAAGAAGAAGAAGAAGAAGAAGAAGAAGAAGAAGAAGAAGAAGAAGAAGAAGAAGAAGAAGAAGAAGAAGAAGAAGAAGAAGAAGAAGAAGAAGAAGAAGAAGAAGAAGAAGAAGAAGAAGAAGAAGAAGAAGAAGAAGAAGAAGAAGAAGAAGAAGAAGAAGAAGAAGAAGAAGAAGAAGAAGAAGAAGAAGAAGAAGAAGAAGAAGAAGAAGAAGAAGAAGAAGAAGAAGAAGAAGAGCAAGAGTATCAATAGTTTTATTTTGTCCAGACATAGAGATCTTAACATTAAAACAATGAATACAGAGCAGTGGTTCTCAAACTTTTCATGAGCGACCCTATTTGGAACATTTCATTCCTTCACGACCCAGAGTAAAGTAAAGAGAAAGAAAATGTACAATGATATATACACTTTATTTTGGAAAAAAATTAATAATGTGTACAGCTTGTGTACAGCAGTCAGAGACACCATTATGTGGGGCCCAGGAGGAGGGAGGTGGGGGGAAGATGAACATACATAACAAAAGTAATTTGTGGTTAAAGAAGAATAATTCAATTATGTAACTGAAATACACTGAAACACTGAAAGCATGATAATGTTCCTGTGTCCCTGCAACCCATCAAAATTGATCTAGTGACCCAACTTTGGGTCGTGACCCATAGTTTGAGAACCACTGATATAGAGTAAAAGTAACCAATTCTACTGACATATCCATTTCCCCAGTGTAACACCTCACTAGCAAAGGGGTGGCTGCAGCAGTCTCCATCCTCCCTAACTCAGCACTCCCTCCCTACATTCAAGCACTCCACCACTAGCAACTCTCTCACACATTCTCCTTCACACTGTTGTTTTAAATAAAACCATGTTTATGAAATACAAACTGGGAACACAAACTAATTGTGACTATTTATGTCTATCTATCTATATACCAAGCCAGTAATCACACACAGGGTGGGCCACACAAAGCACTAAATGCATCATTCACACTCTTAGCCCACTGCTGGAAAGGGAAAGTCTTGAGGACCACCAGGAGTTTAGGCATAGCACAGCTGGTCACACACATCCATAGCAAGGCCTGACACCATACATTGCTTTACCTATGTCCTTTGAGACTGTTCCTTACTTGCACTTATTCCAAACACTAAACACTGAAACTTAACTCCAGTACACCAAACACAGACTAAGGAAACAAGTGGGTGACAGTGTAAAGACAAAGTACATCCTGCTTTTTCTAAACTGCTAATAATGGTAAGTGCACAATAATTTTCATTTATAACTTCCTTTTCAGCATATTATCTTGTTTTATCTTTTGATCACTTGACTTCTTTCCTTCCCATTACTTCTATTCTTTTTTTTATTTCCTTCCTGCATACTCTTCATTTGAGGCAAGAGAGAGAGAGAGAGAGAGAGAGAGAGAGAGAGAGAGAGAGAGAGAGAGAGAGAGAGAGAGAGAGAGAGAGAGAGAGAGAGAGAGAGAGAGAGAGAGAGAGAGAGAGAGAGAGAGAGAGAGAGAGAGAGAGAGAGAGAGAGAGAGAGAGAGAGAGTGGATATACCAAAACGTTTCATACAATATAGCAACACTACTATAATTGTCTACAGACCCCCCTCCCTACCTTCCTGGCCTCAATCTCTCTAGTATAACATGCACCAAACTCACACAGGAAATGCTTATCACCACACACAACATCTGACTGCACAGCCCGTTCAAACTTTAACACATGGAGTCACCAACATTCTGATAAGTGTGTGTATGTAAATGTGTTTTATCACGGTATACTTAAGGCAGCAGTAATTATATGAGTGGCATACATATACATAATTCCTTCATGCAGACTTGAAATGAGGTGTATGTATGAGAATATGCGATTACTTTGAGTTTTGTTAGTTACAGCATTCAAGCTTACTTCTTTCAAGGCTTTGCAAAATGTCATGATTCACATTTTCATTGTATATGCAACAGTTCATAACACTAAAGGCAGTGTACAGAATCTTTATGTGCATGTACAAAAAGGGAAAGGATACAAAGAGTACATTTTGCAATTTCTAGGCAGTACAACATTGGCACATGGTTGAGGAACAAGGAAAGATGTCTCAGAGAGGTTAATAATTAAAGACATGCCAAATAGTAATGAAAGGATTAGAAAAGATAAAGTAAATCACAGTAATATAAGAGAAAATTACAGAGTAGTGAACATGTCAGCCAATCAGTACTCAGTCTCTTAAAACTTACAAAGTCTCAGTCACTTAAAAAAAAAAAACAGTAATGAGTAAATGTGTCTTGCCAACATTATCAGGTATTTCATTAACCTATTCAATTTTTTGGAATATTTTTTCTTTCATACAAGTTCTGGATTTTGTTATAGTTATTCTCTTGATTTTTTTTATGAAATGCTATGATGATTAAAGCTAAATGGTTGATAAAAGCACAAAATAAGTGCAATAAATTGAGAGAGAGACTACTAAAGCTGGCCAGGTGACTGTCCTCATTCCCCATGTCTGCTTTGTAATTCAATACTGCACACACACACACACACACACACACACACACACACACACACACCACAATATGATCTGGAACTAATGTAGGTTGTATTACCCTCACTTCCTCTGCCCAACCTGTACTTAAATCCCCTTCTCTCTCTCTCTCTCTCTCTCTCTCTCTCTCTCTCTCTCTCTCTCTCTCTCTCTCTCTCTCTCTCTCTCTCTCTCTCTCAACCATTCAATGATGCTATCTGTATCATCACAAATAAATATGAAAAAAAAGTGGTGTATTCAGTGTGATGACAAGGCAAACAGAGTCCAGCCTGTATACTGTAGCAGGACTCAACTCACAGAGGAGGAGGAAGCATCACAAACAGAAGGATTAGGAAACAACAAAAAACGATAAGGATCAAAAACATTTCCTGAGCCTTATCTAGTGTGAGGGGCTTAACACGTTCACCGCCACAAGTCACAGTCTGAAACAACTTACATGTCATTGCTAAGAATCATTTATTGCCTCCCCCACCCCCCTCTCTCTCTCTCTCTCTCTCTCTCTCTCTCTCTCTCTCTCTCTCTCTCTCTCTCTCTCTCTCTCTCTCTCTCTCTCTCTCTCTCTCTCTCTCTCTCTCTCTCTCTCTCTCTCTCTCTCTCTCGCACAATAAACAAATAACATAAGATGAAGTGCAAGTAACACAGGTAAAGGCCACAGGACACATACACATCATGTACCTATCTATTCACCAAGACACATCACCTACCTATCCATTCACCAGGCTGGCATACACTATACAATGGCTATGTTCAGGGTCACTTTGGTTTGACACACTGTGCAAATCAACACATCCCAACTGAGGGGCTTTAATCTACACATCCCTCATACAACTTGTGAAAAGAGTACCACCTAGTAGTAGACACAAGGTGCACTGGTGAAGAAACCTGGTACAGTATTCAGATGAGCACTACTTGGGGCCTAGACATCCTAGACATAAACAGACTGATTCATTAATTTTGCGTGACATAAAAAAATAAATAAATAAAAAAACAAGACTTCATTCTTCTCTTTTTCTTTCATTTCAAAGTAACTCACTTATTTAACACCAAGAAAATAAAGTACGCAAGCTGAAAATCCTTACCTTGTCAAATAAAAGCACACACACACACACACACACACACACACACACACACACACACACACACACACACACACACACACACACACACACACACATACACACACACACAAGCCCAGCAACCAATGAATAAACTACACACAATGAAAATCTTTACCTTCTGAAGTAGCAGCAAACACACACACCACACACTCACACACACACACACAACAACCTTAGAATGAACCTCCCAGCAATCGCTCCAGCACAGGTGACTCAGGCAATTAAGATAAGATGCTTTAATCTCTCTCTTCCGGAGACAGCAATGCAAATGAAAGGATAAGAGATGACTGCGGACCCTGATGAAGTGATATGAAGCTTGATGAGATGAACTGACTTTGAAAGGAAATGCATAGAAATGTTAATTTAGAGAAGTGTACTATTTAATGCTCTCTCTCTCTCTCTCTCTCTCTCTCTCTCTCTCTCTCTCTCTCTCTCTCTCTCTCTCTCTCTCTCTCTCTCTCCATACCCCTTGATCTCTCGTAAGTGGAAAAAAAAACCTTCCCACAGAACAAACAAATCATGAACAAAGAAAGCAACATATAACCAATAAAATACACACAATAATCATAACAATTAACTAGCCCACACATAATCTCAAAAATATTTAGCAGATGACCTTTAACAAGCCAACAGAGCAGATTTTTATCATTGGCAAACACTGTCAACCAGCCTAGTGACTCATGAAAGGGAGATAGGAAGTTGAGACTGGTAGAAGAGGGGGGCAGAAAGATTAGAAGCCTGGAGCAGAGACAGGAAAAGGTGTGGTGGTAAGGCAGTGTGGTGTGGGGGTAGGCAGGAAGATAAGGTAGAAGGGGACAAAGGAAGAGGGCAAGATAAGATGACTTGGGCATGGAGGGGGAGGAGGCTGTAGGAGGTAAAATAAAGACAAGTAGTAAAGCAACATACTAGAGTGAGTGATGGCAAGAGAGAGTGTAGGACGTAAAATAAAAATAAAGTACGTAAAATAAAGTACGTTAGGGAAGAGTATAGGATGAAAGATAAGGTGATAAGGGGGATGGTCATGAAGACTATGAGATAAAAATGACACAGAGATAAAAAGGACACAGTCAAGAGCCAGTAATAGAGATAAGGAAATAAGTCAAAGACAGTTACAATCTATCACTTCTGACACAGAGAAGCGGATATGAGTTTCTCTACTTCCTGACAAGAGAGTTAAGATATCTCAGGAGCGGGAAATGTGGGGACAGGAAATACATCCCCCAGGTACACAACCAAATAAGGTGGCCAGGTGGAGGGGCGCTGCTGATAACACAACACTGAGAAAGGAAAGGCTTGGAATTTTACTTGGCATGACATAGAAACCCTGCCAGTACTTCCTTTGATAATATATCTTTCACTTCAATACATATTTCCTCTAGTAAGTGAATAGATATGAATGGATGAATGAATGAGGGAATGAATGAAAAAATGTGCTGGTTGGGGCAGTATGTACGTAGTGTTGAAGGAAAAGTTTTGTTCTTAATGACAGGACTTCACAAACAAAATACAGGAAAAGGAGACACACACACACACACACACACACACACACACACACACACACACACACACACACACACACACACACACACACTTAACAAAAATAACCCAGAACATTTTTTCTTCCCTAAAACCCCTAACAATAAATATTCTGGTCCCCCAAATGTTATAAGACCATCAGGAAACTGTGGGTGCCATAACTTTGGCACCCATTATGGAGGGGGAAAGGGGGAAGGGAAAAAGGAAGGGGAAAAAGAAGGGGAAGGTGGAAGGTGGAAGGTGGAAGGGGGAAGGGGGTGGGGGTGGTGGCTAGGGAGCTGGGAGAGTAGATGGGATATGGGGGGAATAGGGGGAGGAATTGTAGAGAGAACAGTGCCACACCCACACACACTATACAAGACCTCATTATGCTGAGTAGAGGAGGAGGAGGAGGAGGAGGAGGAGGAGGAGGAGGAGGAGGAGGAGGAGGAGGAGGAGGAGAGAGAGAGAGAGAGAGAGAGAGAGAGAGAGAGAGAGAGAGAGAGAGAGAGAGAGAGAGAGAGAGAGAGAGAGAGAGAGAGAGAGAGAGAGAGAGAGAGAGAGAGAGAGAGAGAGAGAGAGGAAATGGTTTGAAGGTTGGAAATGAGAGACTGCTTTTAATACTAATCATAAAATCAATATATGTATGTATGTATGTATGTATTTATGTATGTATGTATGTTCTTTCTCACATTGTATTTTGTGTATGTATACATAATTAAATGTGGATTTCTAAGAAGCCTGAATGGTCAGTCTTCACTACATTCACTGTACACTCATGTAATATCCTCTCTTCTCCTACTCTGACCCATTTCCTCTTCCAAACAAACACCCACACATTCACACATTCCATAGAACATGGGAGCAGTAATACCCATGTGTCATCAGGGTTTCTGGGGGTCACTTTGTTGTTTGGGGATCTTTTATTATTATTATTATTATTATTATTATTATTATTATTATTATTATTATTCTTGTATATGGAAAAGAAGCTTGCTGAGGGTCATGGAAATGGTTCAAATGAGAAGTTTGTTTAAAGTAATTAATCCATGTGTTATAAAGTTTTCTAAGAGTCACGTAGTCATTTGGGGCTATTTTCTTTTTATCCCTATATATGGAAAAGCTAGTTGAGGGTTATGAAAATGATACATAAAGAGAAATGGTTAGTACAATATTGCTTCCCTGGCTGTGCCAATGGTTCTGTTTGAGAAGTAGATCCTGAGAGATAAAGCTAGCAAACATTACTCATTTTATTGCAAGAGAGAGAGAGAGAGAGAGAGAGAGAGAGAGAGAGAGAGAGAGAGAGAGAGAGAGAGAGAGAGAGAGAGAGAGAGAGAGAGAGAGAGAGAGAGAGAGAGAGAGAGAGAGACGAGAGAGAGAGTTTTTTATAAATTTAAATAAATATATCACAATGTAATCCTTTCCACTATCAAAATGAAAATATTGACTTGGTGCTATAGTTCTTAAAAAAAAAAATTCTAGTAGAAAATATTATAAAATAAGTAATATCAAAAGAACATGACACACAAAACTCAAGTTAATCCTGTAGAAAATTCCATTAAGTACACAATACTTAGATACATAAGGTAAGTAAATAATCACTCTAGGAGTGTGAACATGGACTGAAGACAACAAAGGAAATAATCTGAAAAACTTTCTAATACAGGAAAGTTTGCCATATCAAGCAGCACATTCGTTACCTGACAGGCCAGGTGATGAGGGGTATTTAGCAGTACAGCAGGTGAAGTGAAGAGCAATTGGGAGCAATGAGAAGCAGACTGAACCATGAAGGAAAAGAAAAATGAGTCACTGGCACAAGAAACTGATTTCACACAACAATTATTAGGTGACCAGGTGATGTGGGACTCACAGCACAGTGGGTGAGATGAGGAGCAGGTGAACCGAGACGAGCAGCAGGGGAACTAACCAGCAGATGGATCACCACCACTTTTGGACAGACCAATTCCCACGCCCACTACACACACCCACGCCCTACTATACACTCACCACGCCCTTCACACACACCACACTAACTCCTCACTGCTCCGCCGACACTACACTGAAAGGATGTCCAGTGAGTGACGCCAATCCTGAGAGAATCTGAGTCAGCTTCCAAGAAAAGACGAATAGGAAATGTGTGAGGTGCGAGAGGCGGTCACTCGCTTCCCCCGCAAGTCCCTCCCTCGTCCCTCCCAGATGACCTCATACCCGCTTATTTCTCCCTTACTGAGACTCTTCCAGTCCTCTTCTCGCTTACCTGCTGAGTCTAGGATGGGGAAAATGGTGTTCAAGGTCGTCTACAGGTCCCGAACGAGCATGGTAGGCAGTAAAAACAGGGAAATAAGAGAGGGATGCGAAGTGCTCCCGAGCTAAAATTGGAAAACAAACATCGAGAGGTGACGTCAGACCCGCATGCTGCTGAAAGGCTCTGCCCTGCTTTCCTTTATTCCTATCTACAGGATGCTTTACTCTTTCATATGAAAGAAGAGGTGTCTCTTTTTTACTTCAGGATGCTGTTTATTATGGCTACTAATATGGTAACTCGCTACATAAGAGAAAAAAGGAAAGGCCATCACCTGTATCGTTTTCTGTGCATGATGCTGAAAGGGTAACCTCTTCCTTTCCTTCTTCGTCTTATTGTCATTTACAGTTTTCTTTTCTTCCCCATATGAATGAACATCTATGTTTTTTATCTATAAGATATTAAAGATGGTGGTTGAAAACATTGAAAAGCAGCTAAAGGAGAGAGAGAGAGAGAGAGAGAGAGAGAGAGAGAGAGAGAAAAAAAAGATCATGCATCAGTACTCGTTTTCTCTGAGTGCCTCTGACTCATCTTCCTTCTTGTCTTGAAGTCGTCTTCCTCTTCACAAATTTTCATGCTAGTGCTCTTTATCTTTTAATGTGACAAAACACCTACAATCTTTACTGTAATATAATAAACACTTAAATGAATAATAGTTATTTTTGGAAAACAGAGCGATTTGAAGTACACCGACAATCCGATTCCTTATTTTTCAGGGGAGACCTTTATATTGTTTCTAGGGATCCGGGATACTTTTTATTCTTGACATCTAAACTGAATTATAGCTACACAAGTGCTTTACTTTCATCTAAAAAACCTAGTGTCATAATTTGCTTGTACTTTTGGCACGGTGACAGGCCAGTTAGCAGCAACCACCGCCGCGAAATTTGTTGCGAGATTTTCACGCCCAACCTTATTGTTTTATAGTTCATTACCTCACACTTGTAGTATGTATTTCTTTACATGAGGAAGAACAATAGAAAAAAAAAATGTTGCATTAACCCCGTGCCCCCCTCGAAAAACAGCTTCATTTATGGGTATTTTCTGGGACTGGGCATCAGTAACCTGACCCTTCATTCAGCGAATCAACAGACTGAAGTTGTTAGGGACATAATCGCAGCTCTTAAGAAGGGAAAATGTTGCCTATGAATAAAATGGAAGGCAACAGCAGATATATCAGCTTTCATTTTTCAAGTTTATAATGAATATTACCCTTTAATTTCAATACATCTAAGGACTGTATCCACATCATTTCATTGAAGTGGGTTTTTGGTTTCTAATCTTTTAATCTTCATATATATATATATATATATATATATATATATATATATATATATATATATATATATATATATATATATATATATATATATATATATATATAATTAAAAATGCATGAATTTATAAATGCAGTCCAACACACCATGAACTGTTTGCTGAGATGGATAAGGAAGGACACAATAAAAAGCACAAGATTACTGCCTGTGTTTAGTTTGGTATGAATGAGGATGAGGATTGCACAACACGATCCGATGAGAGGCAGTCGCCAAACAGCCCTTTGATTAGCAGCACAACGAGAAGCCTGATGATAAGAGGAACAGAATGCAGTGACAGTGAGGATGAGTCATGAGGTAATGATCCTTAAACGCTACGTTGGGAGACAGCAAACAGTGCCAATGGATGCAGTGCTGTGCTCCCTTACACAGCACCGCAAGTATGGGTGATCATGCCTTCTTTCCCATAACACCACACATAAAACTGTCCACACCTTGCCAAGATGGGACAAATGAAACATCTTGCTATAGAAGTTGTGTGCTCAGACCCTCAGAACAACATAGTTTTATCATTCTCTCTAAGGAAGACTTGTGGTTGAAATGTAAGAGAATACAGTACTCCTGCTTCAGTCTTGTAGTAGATGAACACTCAGGGCAGCTGTCAGCGATCTCTAAGGCCCACATGGATGTTGTCTGGCCTTGACTACCCTACTACTATGGCCTATGATAATAGAACACATTGTTTCAGCCTTGTAGTGGGACAAACAAGGCCAACCAACATTACCGAATGAACTTTAAATGATCACCAATGCCTAGGTTTATACTGTTTAGCCTTGACTGTCCTGCAACTGAAGTCTAAGATAATGGTGTGGTAAATCTGTTTCAGTCTTATAGTAGCAGGACACTCACAAGAAACCAATGTTATCAAGTAAGCTAGATGTGATCACCAAGCTCCATGTGGATACTGTTAGCCCTTCACTGTCTTGCCACTGAGTTTCCCTGCCACCTTTCCTGCTCATCATCTAGTCAGTCAAGTCCTCTCTTTGCCAACCTGGTCTGAGCAAACCTCCAAATGTATGACATCTCATTTCTTTGTTTCCTGAATCATGAATTACAGAAAGAAAGGTCACATCACTCACGTAGAAAAGAACAAGCAAGGCCTGACTATTTGTTATAAGTAAGCCTCTTGTCAGGCTAAAAGAGGCAATGAGATTACCTGTATACCTTTGTGGAAAAAAAGATACTATACACAATATATTCATTTGTATATATATATATATATATATGTATATATATATTCATCTATATCTTAAGAGTAAAATGATTATCACAAGAGCAGCATCAATAAAATAGAGATTCCTGTGTCAGATCAACAGTGAACTGGTTATGTCCTCTTGGAGGGTGATGCTTGAGGTGCCTTTTTGGTCTCTTGCAGAAATGAAAACAAAATCATGTCTCCCCCCCCAGAAAAACAGCTTTGCAAGATTTCAGGAGAGCTTTTCTGGTCCCACTTAAAAAGAAAAGTAAAGTGAACACATTGAACACAACTTTCAGGTGTCTTTCCTTCCCTAAAAAATTACACCCAAATATGAGCCACATGTGGGTGCACATCTCTGTCACAACAAAATTAACATGCAATTAATACACAACCATGGTATATACGAATAAAATAAATAAAGAAAAATAACATAATTAGTAATGATAATTACAGACAAATTCTGAAGTGCTTCCAAGAAAATCTGACTTGAAGGAAGAGACATAGAATGAAGGACACTACATGAAAAGTCAAAATACAACAGAGGAAGAAGAAAGATTATATCTCATTCCAAGAACAAATAACTTTTCAAGCCCAAATTAACTAAATTTACAAGAACCAGAGTACTACATCCCATTATGCCTCTCAAGAACACTTTCATAAGGGTTTAGTGAGTGTGTGTGTGAGTATGTGACCAGGAGCACTGTAACCCCTCCCTGAGTACCAGCAATGAACCAATAATGCCTTTGTTTTGTTCCTTCTAATCAACAAGTGCATCCAGGAATGTGTCATTAGAGCTAAATCAGGTTCCTGTGTGGATTCCTTTGTCATAGTGAGCTACAGAGTGTGAAGCTTACTATAAAATGTATCTAAACTAGTCCTATCAATCCTGGCTACTTCTTGACACCTCATGGAAACCACAGACCCAACAAGAGCCTGTACAATGGTACTGTACTAAAATCTCGAAATTAAAAATCATTCAAAACCTAGACGATAACAATACCAATGCTGCATACTGAGGATTCATCATCATACAGGCAATATATAAAATCTTCAGTATAAATACTAACATTACCGTGCACAGCTTTGCGTCAACCAGACACGCCACAATCCACCACCCGATACAAACACATCTGCCCGCCTCCCCCTGCAAGACTGCCGGGGTTGGGGACGTGGCGGTGCATCATGATGGGGGTGGTGGGGGAGGCAGGGACATACCCTTCCCCTGGGGTCCAAGGGTCACCTGCGTCACACCTTTAATTATCATCTCAGCCACCTGGTAAGCCATGTCCTCCTTCACCTTGTCCTCCTCACGTCCCATCAAGCGACGGATCTTCTGCAGACCCGATGACGGTTGGCGGTGGTATGGATGCGGCTCAATTTCCGCCTCAAAGCGCCCCAGCTCATTGATGAAGCCACAACTTAGTTTCCTGCAGGGTTGTGACATGTGTGAGTGTGGTAATGGTTCCCATACCTGGCTACACACTCCTCAACTTTCCCCTCCTGCTGCTGCATATTTCCAGTTTGTGTCATTTGTTCACCATTTAAAGATTAGCAAGAAAAGGTGGTTTAACTTTGATATGTAAGAGACATCAACATGAAAGAATAAAAAATGCAATGTTTCCCTCTTTTAATCCCTTCACTATTTTTCAGTTTACCCTCACTTTGTTACCTGTATAAACTTAAGACTAAAAATGTAATGCTCTTTCTCCTCCTCTTTGCTTACATGCTTTTGTTTTCCTGTCTTCAGCCTGTCTTTAATTTGTAACTGATATGAATTTAAGATTAAAAACTTAATACTCCTTTTCCTCCTTGTTTTTGTTTTCTCTCCCCATCCTTCAGTGTGTCCTTGATTCCTGGCCAAACTAGAAAGTTGTGACTCACGTGAAGGTCTTGCGGCGCCACAGTGAGTCTGGGTCGTTGAGCTGCGACTCGTCAATCCTCATGGAAGACGGGTCTGCCAGGCTTTTGACACGGCAGGAGGGTGTCGCTGAGGAGTCCATGGCTAGCAAGGTGTTCTGTGTGCTGATGCTGACACTACTGCTGCTCTGCTCACTGCTGCAGGTGCTCTCTGACCCTGCAAGGCAAAGCAGGTGTTGGCCAGGTGGCTGTGAGGTACATCTCTCAGCTCAAGGCTAAAAACACTGTGGGTTCACTCCTGGCTAGTGACAGTATTTTGTATTATGGAGGATGTGACAGTCCCTTCATATCCTTTACTGATGCCTGATGACCTTTTTTGGGTTGCCATGAATCAATTTCTAAATCATAGTTGCTACTAACCATCACAACTGGTACATATGTCTGTCTTTACCTAAAGAAGCTCAGTTACTCCTTAAGAAAGTCTGTTATTGGCTATGCCTTCATCATTTCACTGCCTGCTTGAGCAATTTCAGTATTATCATAACTACTGTTGCTCAGGTAAAGTGGAAATTCATTAACACTTTTTCTCTTCTCTCAACAATCTTTCTGGCTTGTAACTTTCCCTTATGGTGTGTAAGTGTGCGTGTGTGTGTGTGTGTTTACCTGTGCGCTTCTTCCGTCCAAAAAGCTCCACACTGCTCTTGACGGTATTGATGAGCTCACTTAAGTAGCTGATGTGAAGGCTGGATGAGAGGTATCCAGGGAGGAAGTCCTGAAGAAAGAGGAGGGATATTAGTATACAAAGTCTCTCTTATTCTCTTCTTTGGGTAAAAATATAAAGGAAGAGGAAGTGCTAAATTAAAGTGCAAGGTGCAAAGATCTTAAAAGAAGGGAGAAAGGAAGAAAAGGAAAGAAAGAAAGGAAGAAAAAATTATCAGAAGAAAGAAGAGGAAGAAAATTAAGCAAGAGAGGAAGGTAGCAACAGAATGAAGAAAATAAATTAAGAAAGAAAAGGAAGAAAATAGGAAAAGAAGGGAGGCAAGTTAAAGCAAACAGGTGAAGAAAGAATGGGCCAGCTGGAGGAAAGAAGGCTGAAGACACACACAAACACTGACCCTCTCCAGGATGTGCAGCACAATTCTGAGTGGCAGGTCAAAGCACGTGGGTTGCAGGCCATCATCTGGACAGATATTGCCTTCAATGAGGAAGCGGACCTTGTCACTGAAGCCCTGAGGACACGTGGCCTGTAGCGAGAAGTACCTGCAGCGGAACACAGATGGTGAAAACTACAGCACCTCCCACAGCAGTGTCCCAAAGTGCCTCATATCACTGGGCACACTGGCACCTTTGCTCCCACACACCCAGACACTCCCAAAGCCATATTGTAACCTTTCCCTAGATCTCTTACACCTCTCTCCCTTCCTCTCTTCTTATCCTCTCCCTTGCCATATCTCTCTCTGTGACTTTGGGTTGAACTGGCATGAAGTAATCCTTGAAAAAAATATGTAAAAAGACTATTATAAAAGACAAACCTCCATCATCACCATTTCATTCAACTTAATTTTTCCTTAAAGGATTGGATGTTTTTTTGTCTTCTGAGCAAAATGTTTCCTGCTCCAAATGCCAGAGAGAGAAAGAAGCTTATCAATATACACTCATTGTCAACCAATAGGATTTTAACACAGGACGAATGCCTCCACCAACAGCTAGGATGAGGAAAGTTAAGACAAACTCCACCTCTCATTAACATAGGATACCTCTATGGGGAGTCTACAATGGGGAAGACAAAAGGAATTCAAAGCAGGACATATACCTCCACCAACAGCCAGGAAGACACTGAGTAAGATTCCACCTCTCATTAGGTTAGACCACCTTGATGGGAGTCTACAATGTAGAAGATGAAGGCACTGATAACCTTCGGCGTCCTGAAGGGTACACTCACTTGTCATAGAGGATCACAGCATCAGCCTGAGCTTGGGCAGGGTCATAGGTCTGTGGGTCTGCCTCCAGGAGCTGCTGTCGAAAATTAGACACAGCCACCCAGAACTGCAGCATGCTCTGGCCGCCCTCCTGTTCCACATACTGCTCCCACACATCCACACAAACACAACATCATATAAGATTCAAAGTCCAGATGCAGACTATTAGTGAAGAGATCAGATATGTGAGAAAAATGGTTGCTGAGAAGGAGAGAGAGAGAGAGAGAGAGAGAGAGAGAGAGAGAGAGAGAGAGAGAGAGAGAGAGAGAGAGAGAGAGAGAGAGAGAGAGAGAGAGAGAGAGAGAGAGAGAGAGAGAGAGAGAGAGAGAGAGAGAGAGAGAGAGAGAGAGAGAGAGAGAGAGAGAGAGAGAGAGAGACTGCAGAGTGCAAGGATAAGGTACAAACTGAAACACTTTTGCAATATAGCTATCTTATGAGTTTCAGGCACTAACATCAGTGTGGTCTAAACTAAACTAAACTGATAACAAAAATGGGAAGCAAAACATGATAAACTTAGTAAATATGTATAGAGGTTACATCAGGAATGAAATTAAATCTTAGCCACTAAACAGAAATTATTCTTGATAAATGATAGTGGTTGATTCACATCTTCCTTGACAACTGACAAGAAGAGTGAGAGGCCTGGCAGTGATACCTCCATGAAGTAAGGGAAGGCGGAGTCACTGTATATGATGTCCGCTAGCCGCACCGCCCCGCTGGTGAGCACGTCAATCTGGTGCTTCAGGTAGTAGTCGCTTGACAGGAACTTGGGCAAGTACCTTGCAGAAACAAGGACAGGTGAGGTCTTTACCTTGTATGTTACATCTCATCAAAAAGCAAGAACTGTAATGGATACTTTAAGATGATTGGTTAAAAGCATGTAACACCACTAAAGAAGAAAATATCAATGAATATTGTACGTGTATAAACACAGTATTCCCTGCTGGCCACTACCTCAACTCACTCTCTCTCTAGGATCCCAATGACGGCCTCCTGAGCAGGCACAAAGCACCCAGGGTCAACGTCCTCAACAGCTGAGATCCTGCAGCTAATGAGCTCCACTATGTCCTCCTCCACACCCAAGGGGAAATCTGCATTCTTGGCCAGGTACTTCTTGAAAATGGTGAGTGCATCATCTATGATGCTCTTTCGCAGCTTCTGAGCCCTGAGTCTGCTGTCCTCTGGACTACCAGAATCATCAGCAAGGGTTTGTTCTGTCTGGACACTGAATACATTATCGTCACTGACACTGGTATCATTACTACCACCACAGTCTTCCTTCACCTCACTCCCCAGGTCCTGCCTGGGCGTGTGGCAAGTCAGGGCATCCGGCGTCACACCCTCAGGGCTACCAAGGGGTGTCACATCACTGGCATACTGAATGTTGCTCACTAGATCTGGCAGTATAAGGTCTCTTGGTGCATCCCTTGAGTGGGTCTTTGCTTTTCTTGGATGTGACTCCTCCTTGAGTCTGTCTGTAACACCTGCTGGAGTCTCAGATGTCAGAGTGGTGGATCTGGCGGGACTCGTCTGGGGAGCGCCACGAGTGATGGTGGCCGCACGGAAGCTGTTTGCCTCCAGCCAGAAGCGTGCATACTTGTCAGCACCCCAGCCCTGGAGGAACTGCACAAAGTATGGCAGTGTTGAGGGACTGTGCAGGATGTCCAGGACAGTTTTCACAAACTGTGCCTGAACCTGTAGCGGATCACTCCTCTTGGCCTCTATAATGGAACAAAATGAAGGTATATGAAAAGAACTGGGCATTTGTTTTTTCCCCCCCTGATGTAACAGCTAGACAGTGAAGGCTGGCCAAACTCCATCTGACCCATGGTGATTTTTATAAGCTGGGTAGTCAGGAGTCATTCCCGAGAATGTCTTGCTGTGGGAATAATAAGAAGTCACTCCCATCATATTTAATGCTGAGTATATTTCTCAATGTTTCAAGAAATGAGTTTAAGATGTTACACTGAAACTTACCATCACCTGAGAGAAACAGTTCTTCATCAGCCTTTGTTATGTGGTGGCGGGTGACGGTGGAGTGTCCAGGGCCAAGGGCAAATGACTCGGAGTTGAAGGAAGCAGGAGTGCCACTCTGGGAGGAACTGCTGTGGTTCCTCTGCCATTCTTCTCTGGGTCTTGATTCTGAAGAGACGCTGTTGCTCCCACTCCCTACCAAAATTAATAACAAATACAGAGGACTTAAGCTAATAAGAATATACTAATGTGTGGATGTTGTGATGGATGTGTGGATGCTGTGGTGGATGTGTGGATACTGAGGTGGATATATGGATGTTTAGGAATGTTTAGATGGATTGGTGGATGGTGAAGTAAATGTGTGGATGCTGTGGTGTCCTTAAGTGGGGCATCAAACCCCCCACTGATTAGGTTAGGTAAATATTATGTTAGGTTAGTATCCTCAGGGGAGGGCCCATGGGGAGCAAAGCCCCCTGCTTAGGTTAAGAAATTTCCCAGGTTTTCAAAATAGACTTTTCATAAGAGTTCACATTTGGCATAATTTGGCTTCCCTCACCCTAAAACTCCATTTTCCCACCAGATCCCCAAGCTTGTCAGGGGAAGAATGAGAAAAAAAATGTATTGTGTTAAACTGCAATTTCACTGATTAGGATGATGTAGCAGGAGGTAAAGGGGGCAGAGCTCCCAATTAGCAAGCTTAGTGACTTCAGAAAAGCAAATGAGACACAACCACTACCTAATAAATCTTTTAAAGCACATAAGCACTACATGGCTGAGGTCTGAGGTGTAATTTGAAAGCACGTAAAGGCCAACTTAATTTCTATTCTCTCATAACACTGTTGTATAATGAGGCAAGGCTCGTATAACTACAAGTACATTTATTGAGTCACGGGAAAGGTATTGCCACACCAAAAGAACAAAATATGCCAAGCATCAAGGAAAACTTTTAAAACTTTGGGACAAATTTTCTAATGGCCATAGATCAGCTGAAAACATACTGAAAGCAGTTTCTCATTACACTGCCATGAATGTGTGAATGTTATTGTCTTAATGTTTTGTGTGAATTTTATTGTTTCAAAGCTTTTATACTTTTGCTTTTCAACTACTTCATTTTTATTATTAATTTCTTAACTTTGTTGTTTTACATCTTTGTAATTTTAGTTTTGTTAACAATGAATTGCAGACAATTCCTTGACTGTGTGAGTTTTATTGTTTTAAATCTTTTATACTTTTTATTTTTCAACTACTGCATTCTAATTTTTATTTTCTTTAAGCATATTTGACGTTTTTTATAATTTTAGATTTATTACTAATGAACTGCATACAATTTCTTGGCTGTGTGAGCTTTATAGCTTCAAATCTTTTACATTTTTTTTGTTTTTCAACTATTATATTTTAATTTCAAATTTCTTCTAGCCTTGTTTTATGTCTTTGTTAATAATGAACTGCAAACAGTTTCTTGGATGCGTGAATTTTATTGTTTTAAATTTAAATTTTTACCTTTTGCTCTATTTACTGATATCTAGATCTGGTTCAAGCTGTTCCTCTATTGTGGTCCGAGTTGGTAGCTGTCCTGTCAGAGTTGGGGATGAGCCATTCTGGCCTCCCCCACCTTAATACTCCGCTTTCCCACCTGGTCGCAACTTTTATCCAAACTTGAACAAACCCCTGGAGAGACAAGTTTACGTTCACACAGCACCATTCTTCCTGCCAGACCCTTACCTGCCTGCAGCCCCGGTGTGTGGCGCCACTCCCTGCCCATAACTCACGTGTGCAGATTAAAAAGAGGCCATTATCGCCGACACCGGAAGTATCTTATTATTCTTTACCTCCTTCATGTTTCCGAATCAGAAGATGAACTTACGTATAAGACCTCATATCTCCCTGTCACAGCATCCCTCACCCTCCCACAGTCTGGCGGGACTCAAGGATGCCTCAGCCTAACAGTTACTCACGGAATTTCCTCCAGAGAGACGACATTTCCCCTTAAATTTCATGGAAAATCAGTGTCCATGGCCCCGCTCCTCCCAGCTGACCCAGGAACACAACACTGGGGGACAATAAGTAACAGAATGTTAAGCCTGTAATAGTATTCAGTCCCATATAAGTAGTACTCGATTATATTTAATTAGAATTGCTTAATACTTATAAGGTGTTAGGTACTATTACTGAGAGCCGGTGTTATTGCCTATACTCCTAAATGATGTCTAATGTTACTTCAATTTCAAATGATGCAGGAACACAAGAGATGCAGGGAGTCAGTAGCCTTACACTTGGCAGTCCACGTGTAATGCGTGTACGTCTATATACAGCTATCATTTCTGTCCGTAAATGTGTCGAGTCGTCTCTTTCAACTTGAAATGTGAAGAGGGGGAGACTATTGCATTCATCTTTAACGTTGAAAGGAGGTTACTTCCCTACTCAAGACAGGCTTTAGGAAAAATACACTACTCCTTCCTCAAAACGCAAAATACATGTATAGACCTGAAATGACTACAAACTACCTATAATTGTGTCGCAATGCACTCTGAACTCTTTTTCGATTCCCATAGTCAATGTTTCCTTTTTTTCAGAATACAATTATATCATTGTCTATGCAAAAAAGTGTGTATGGGAGAAAATACTGAGTAGGTATATCCAGAGAAAGAAGAAAATGAGAATAAAGAAAAAAAAAGTATCAGGAGAGAACCTAGAACAAGACAAATAAATAAATAGATAAAGAGAGATAAAAACAAACAAACAAAACGAGAAGGTAAATGATAAAGTTAACCCAATTAGGAATACACTCATAACCCAATAACCCACAAAGTGAACCCGCCATGCGAGAGACACAGGTGAGGTGCGCACGGTAGGGTTCATTTGTATAATGGTGGGGGGGGTGTAAACATTGCGGCTGTCACCTGTGCGTCACCTGCCGTCACCTGGGGCTGCACGTCACAGGTGAAGCGGCCCTCATACCAAGGCTGGTGAGGGGCTGTGAGTACTGAGGTGGTGACTAGTGAATGGTAATCGTGACTAGTGATAAAAGTAATAGTTAATTAAATACCAGTAAAAAGAGTAATATTGTTGTTTATTGAGTCTACAAGCTTCTCGAGATAATTGCTTGGAATGTTTAAGTGGATATGTGGATGTTGATGTGGATTATGTGGATGCTGTGCGGATGCTTAGATGCATGTGTGTGTGTGTGTGTGTGTGTGTGTGTGTGAATGCTTAGATGGATGTGTGGATGCTGTAATGAATGTCTGGTGGATGTGTGGATGCTGTGGTGGGTGTGTGGATGATGAGGTGGATGTGTGGATGATGAGGTGGATGTGTGGATGCTGTGGTGGATGTGTGGATGATGAGGTGGATGTGTGGATGCTGTGGTGGATGTGTTGATGCTCTTGGTGAATGTGTGGATGTTGTGGTGGGTGTGTGGATGATGTGGTGGATGTGTGGATGCTGTGGTGGTTGTGTGGATACTGTGGTGGGTGCGTGGATGATGTGGTGGATGTATGGATGCTGTGGTGGATGTGTGGATGTTGTGGTGGGTGTGTGGATGCTGTGGTGGATGCGGAGATGCAGTGGTGAATGTGTGGATGCTTAGATGGATGCACGGCTGCTATGGTGAATGTATGGATGCTGTGGTGGGTGTGGATGATGTGGATGTGTGGATGCTGTGGTGGATGTGTGGATGCTGTAACCAGTGTGTGGATGTTGTGGTGGATAAGTGGATGCTGTGGTGGATGTGTGGATGATTTGATCAATGTGTGAATGTTGTGGTGGATGCTGTGGTGGATGTGTGGATGCTGTGGCAGATGTGTGGATGCTGAGGTGGATACTAAGATCTATATGCTCTCTAATAGTGAGTTATAACAAATTTAGTGTTTTCATATTTCAGGCAACAATGATCTTGCATCACAAGACAACTAGAGAAGAGAGCAACGCAAGATAAGACATTCAAGTTTGTGAAGTAACACTTAGTAGCAATAGAAATAATCAACTCTGTCACCACCACCACCACCACCACCAGGACTCTGAGAAACTTCTGTACAAGAGACAAGCCACCAAACCTCAGACCAGCTCCTGCATCCTCTCAGGACACTCACAATGGGGGTGTTTGACAAGCTGGTGTTTGCTCTCGGCCTGAAGAAGAGGGAGGCGAGTGTGCTGGTCATCGGCCTCGACAACTCAGGCAAGTCCACCATGCTCAACCACTTCAAGTCTGAGGACCAGAAGAGCACCGAGATTGTCCCCACCGTGGGCTTCAATGTGGAGAAGTTCAAAGGTGAGGATGTGTGGGTGTGGTAGGGATGGGTGGTGGCTGTCCAGCACAACACTCAATCACTCCAAAGCCACTACTTGTGTGTCACTGTGCCCATGTGTGAGACTGTACATGTAAAAAAGATTTCTGAACACTTGTCCATGTTCATTTGGTATTTGTGAGACTTGGTGGATTTGTGAACAGTAATTTGTCTGTATAGTGTGTGTATAGTTATACTTTTGTTATTTATTTCATCAAAATTTTAACCATTTTTCAGATTTTTTAAATATTCTGATATGAACTGAACTATATGTAGTCTCAGTGCATCAGTTGACATTGATAAACAAACCACAAAACATGGAGCACATACAGTATAACAGTACATGAAAATGGATATCTTGGAAAATTTTACATCATCTCATTATTTCCAAGCAACAAAAAATTCCATCCACTAAAAATCATGCTTTTGTCTTTTTGCATGAGGTTTTGGTGTGTTTGCCTTAAAGAGCACTGTCATTGAGGAGCTTGAGGGGTCCAGTAAGTATAAATGAGCGGGTCTCTCAGGTATGGTGGGTGAGGCTGATGGATGGCCGAGCAGAGTGAGTCAAACCGGGTGCGTCTGTTGCTGGCATGACTGTAATAGCTTGTTCATTCCTCTCACACACCACTGCTCAGATGGAGTCTTTGATGAGTGGCTTCTCCTAGTGACTGCTTACTCTAGTGATAGAAAAAGAGGTTCAGGAGTAAGGCTAGTGATTGCTGTAGTGAGAGATAGAAGAGGTTAGGGAATAAGGCTCATGGGATTAAATCTTTTCTTCAGAAAACTAGAGTACTTGCCTTAGCAGTTCTTGAAGCTGTTCACTGTGACAATATTAACTGTTTTGAGAGGGATAGTTTAATCTGTGACAAAGTATCAACTGTTAGTGGCAGTTGATGAAGTATTAGAAGCCCAGTGATCTCAGCTGCATGTAGCACAAGCTTGACTCAGCACTACCTTATAGGCTGTAAAAAATTCAGCAACAGATGTTCACTTTTGAGTATTTTGTTGCTGTATCTTGTTTTCCAGCAGCAATTGTGTGTGACTTGTAACTAGGTGTTGGAATAATGTTGTGACAATGGCTTTGTATCATAGTATTGATAAATAGTGGACAGTGTTTTGAAGTACTTTAATTTATCATTGTTGAATCTTTAATTTTCAGAGTATTATGTTATAGATGAGCTCACTTTGGCTGGAACTAAATATGAACAACCATTTAGTCAGAAACAGAATCTTGGTTATCCACACTCTTCTTATTCAAAAGCTTATAAATTTGCAATTTTTCCTTATACCTTGGCTCACTGTATTTTACTTGTCTTTTGAAATTTTATTTTATAAACTTGGCTTTCCTCTTCCTGTTTGTATTATGGTCATGTTCCTGTCAGTTCTATACCAGAAGCCATCGTTATATATTGTGTTGTTAATGTAACATTGTGCTTCTTATTAGCTCAGTGTCATATAACTTTTATTGTGGTGCATTAAGAATCAATCTTTCATATAAGTAAGTCGCTCACAGTATTCCATAATACCTCACTCATGGCTTCCCTGCCTGCAGCCAGGAACGTGGGCTTCACCGCCTTTGACATGTCTGGCCAGGGGCGGTACCGCAGCCTGTGGGAACACTACTACCATGACTGCCAGGGTGTCATCTTTGTGGTGGATTCCAGTGACAAGCTGAGACTCGTGGTGGCCAAAGATGAGCTGGACATGTTCTTGCAGCATCCAGAGGTGTGTCCTGTGACTTTGTTATCGTCCACTCCCTCAGATGTCCCTTACTAAGTCTGTACTCAAAATATTCAGCTCTCACTCCACTGCACCACTGTGCCCTCACTCTGAAACATTGATTCTCAAAAGAGAGAACCACATATTCCTTGTGTTTTCAGATTCGCACTCGCCGCCTGCCCATCCTTTTCTTTGCCAACAAAATGGACGTGCGCGAGGCAGTGAGCAGTGTGAAGGTGTCCGCAGCGCTTGGTCTGGAGCGCATCACCAACAAGCCGTGGCACATCACCGCCTCCAATGCCATCACTGGGGATGGTCTGCATGAGGGAGTCGAGTGGCTCACCAACCAAATCAAGGAGAACCTCAACAAGTGAACGGAGAGATGTGTTCCCTCACCTCCACACCTTCCTTAAAAGTCCCTCCTTTTTCTGCAGGTCACACTTACGTTGACATCCATGAATTGTTTCTCAGCAAAGCAGGCCGCTGATATGATAAGCTAGTGCTGCCAGTTGCATTCTTTCCTCTAGTCAGTGCAGTATTAGCGCCAGAGAATCGGAGGAGGTTCATTCTCAACATTCCGTCCAAGAGTTGTGATGTTATTGATGCCTTTGTGATGAGATGTACAATACACCTAGGAGTAAATCATCTCATGCCACAGTAAATTCTCACTCTAATAACATTGTAATTTGTGAAGGAAGCTAGTCATTAGTAAGTTAAGAGAAGTTTCAACCTTATGATTATTATAGAGGTCATTGTGTGGAGCATTTTCTCTGAAGAAGTAGGAGAGCCATCGATTGATTTATAAAGTTAAATATTCTGTAACACTTTCCTATTGTTTTTTGTGCATTGTCATTTTCCTTTTCTCAGCTGTCTGGTAATTCTTCCTTCCATTAGCTTACTTCTGTATCTGTAACACAGGAATGAAACTTGATTATTATTATTACTGTGCACTTTATTTTACTTCATTCACTGGTGTATCTCATAATGAGGGATTGATGGCATGTTCTGTTGGCTTCACAATACCCTAGATGTGCCCTGACTAGAGAAGTCTTCACATACTGGCCTTGATAGCTCTGCCTGGCCTGCTAAAGCACTTCTTGCTTTGACACACTGAATGGAGCACGTTTCAATTGCACTGCTCCTCTCATGCTTCATCTTCTGATCTTTATTGCTTTGTTTCACCACCAGCAAGTGCAGCAAGCTCTTATGAAAGCAATGCATCAGTTAGTCTTATAAAAGTATTGTGTAGGTTTTACTTAATACAACTTCTTTGTGATTTTTTTTCTGAATGTTATGATATTTTGTATTCTCTTTGCTCATTCCATATTTTACCAATGTGATGATGTAGTGGGTATATGTTAAGGTTACTATGTATTAGAGTGAGACTTTACTGTAGGTATTATTTAGCTTTCTCACAAGTAGTTAAGGTGAGCTCTACATAGGTGGCCTTCAGTTTGCCTTATTGCCAAGTAGGAACTGGCTTTGGCATGCTCAGAATAAAGCAAGTTGCAATGCATACATGATCTAGTCAGACATTGCCATGTTTCAAAATATGTCTTAAAGTGTAGGAATTAACATGTGCTTGAGGATGTGTTTATTAGATTAATAAAGAAATATTTGCAACCTCTGTACAAGAAATTGCTTCAGGATGATACAAAGGCAGCTCTCACATATAGTAGAATCTGTTGGTGGTGTAGTGAGCTGAGCTGTTCTTATTGTGCATCAGCAGTGAAAGCCACTGCAAGAATAGGGTGAGGAGTGTGTGCAGTGTGTAGCCCAAGGGAGACACAGTGGTGGTTTCAGTAGTGCCCACCAGCACATGAAGATATTGAGGCAAGGTGTGTTTGTAGTGTCTGTACATGGAGACGCCTACTGTCACCTGTTTGACGTGTAGAAGGTTGCTCTTGTCCTCAGATCAGCTTGTAAAGTGTTAATTTTCATGGTAGGTACAACAGAATTTAATGAATTGCAAGATTGGTAGGTACAGTGTCAGATCCATTACTTGACCTATATGCAGCAAATTAGGTACATGCTATTAGTCTGCTTGTGGCTACATATTGCTCCGGAATTTGAATGTATTAGGGCAAGCTGTTGTTTTAATGTTTACAGCCATGTTTAGAAATGCTCTCTCACTGTTGAAGCAATGCATTATTAGAAAACTGCAATAAAAAATAATGCTGGTGAAAGAATGCTGTAATGGACAGCGAGTGAGCTTACTGCTGTTGTACTTACAAAAGACAAAGTGTAGGAAGGGAAGCTGATCTCATAGTTTAGAGCCACCTTACTGCTTACCCTGCTGTCATTCCTTACATATCTAGTCTCTAAGCTAAGGCAGATTATGTATCGCAAGAGCCATTGCCAGAGTGGCTCATGAGTGCCTGAGGTAAGCTAGTCATGTCTTAAAACTTATTGGGAAGAGAAATATAGGACATATTTTTTAACATTGGTTTTTCTAAAAGTTTGGTTTAAGGATAGTGTATACATTTTATAGACAAAAATTCAATTCTGTCCAGATGCACAATAAAGCATAATTTATGTATACGCTGGGCATTTAATTTTCCTTGTTCAAATGCAGATCTACAGTATTTTATAAGTACAGAAAATCTACACACATTACAGTATCACATTCAAAAGTAAGACACACTAATACATCAAGGGTTATTTCTTCAGCTTAACTTTAAAGAGGACAGTAGAGGGACTTGTGACGTCCGCTACAGCAATCTCTATTCCATCCCGCAGCCCAAGCTCTGTGTAAAGAAAAATTAGCACATCATCATTCACTGGCATCCAACTTGTCTTGTTATTAAAAGAGAACATGGGAAGAGAGCAGGTGGAGGCAGCACAATTCACACTCATACTACCATAACAAATTCAAACTCCTTAATACTGTATGCTCCTGTACATTCTTGCTACACTATACATATGCTCCTTATTGAAGAGGATGCCATAGTGACATCTGATGGCTGGCACTTCTTTTAAGTCATTTCAATTATGGCTGCACTGCAAGGCGATACCAGTGGCTCTGAGGCAGCAGGATCAAGTCAATGAGCAAGACACCACAAAAATCACTGGCTAGATGTTGTCTACACCAACTCTACATCCATGTAATGTATATTATACTATCAGTCACATTTGCAATAACCAGACCAAGGCATGCAATTCAAATTAACCTTAATACAATGGGAAAAGAAAAGAAAAAAAAAAAAAAAAGGCAATGACAATCTCATCCACAGACTACACCATACTTAACTGTCCACTCAAAATCAAGCCTTTCCCAAGTGAGTCCTAAGGCTGATTTTTGGAAGAATTGAATAAAATGCTTAAAATCTATATAGGAACCTAAAACAAAAAGCAAGCCCTTTAGAGTGATGTAAGGAATGTGTTTATGAGCAAGAAAAATAAATTCATCAACACAGGTCATATGTGGGCAACAATTATTGAATCATAAGACACCAAGAAAGAGGAAATCTATAATAATTTCCAGGAATATTGGAATTTCAAACTGAAAATGCATACATATATTGTCCATGTAGTCTATATTAATATCCAATACAACTGAAATATCTTCATTTGATGGGATTTGAAGTAACAACTACCAGAAGTCCTATGGGTGTAAAAAATCACTATGTAAGAAAAAGAGTGAATACAATACTACCCTGCTGTCTTTAACTTCCTCCTTACCTTCTACTGTTTTCTTGAGGTTGGGTCTCAGTTTTTCCTCAATGGAGGCAGGGGAATGCAGATACAGGGACTTAGTTTTGCCGTCCACCATGGCCTGTAGCCCGGGCTTTTTCATCTGATATATAAAAAGAAATGACTGTAAGACATGAGAAACAAACAGGCAGAACAAGTTACTAGTGATAAACTTCAGGATAATTTACAGATACATCCCACCCTTTAATTAGAGCAATAGATCATACCTTCCTGGATATCTTAAAAGATGGAGATTTATGAAAAAAAATACACAAGAGTGATGTGCTTGCCTGGTATCTAAGGGAGTCTGTCAGTATGGCTATGATATCCTGAAGTTTGTCTGAAGGGCTCACCAATAATTCTTGGGGGACTTGACTGCATGCAACACAATCCTCCTGAAAAGAGAAAAAGGAATGGGACACAGGTAAGTCAAAATATGCCCTTGCAGTCTGACAGTCCAAATTTTTATCTCTTCAAGACACCCTAAGGCAGTGTGGTGACAAAAATGGTATAACTATGTCCCAGCTAAGTATTGGTGACGGCCTTTGTCTTGTATTCAATTCACATAAGCTGATGAAAAAAAGAAGAAAATTAAGGTGTGGTTCACTCTCCCTCTTACCTTCTTTTCCTGCTCATAGGTATAGGTGTAGATGCCATCAGAGTCATTAAATACACAGTAGTTGTTCATGGGGGTGCATGCTGAGGTGGCCAGCTTGAAGACCTCAGTGCAGCAGGCAGCAGCAATGACAGCATTAGTGGAGGCTACAGCAGGGATGATTCTCTTCACCACTCCCTGTGTCAGCCTGTATGTCACCCCAGTGATGCCTGTGACATGGCCAAGTGTAAGGCACAAATTGTACACTCCAGTGATTGTGAAGGGAGAAAAGGAAGGCTGTCCTGGGAGTAAGATGTCTAGGGCCTAGAAAACTGTCTGTTGCTAAAAGATTGTGTGTGCTGAAGGGAGTGGGAAGTGGTGGTGAAGGGAAGGACAGGATGAAGCACAACTTTATTCTTTTATGCTTCAGCTGCTACCTTCCTCGTACTGTTTCAAGAAGACAGCAGTGAAATATTATGAGAATAAACTACTCTTGATTCATCCTTTCACCACATTCTACTCACTCATCTTACTTACACATCTTCAGGACACAGGTTAAAGGAAAATATCAGACTAATATTGAGGTCCATCACACAAGAATAATGTGGCTATTTCAATTAAGAAGAACAGAATAAATAATGTCTGGAATGGCAAACAGATATTTTGACAAAAAAGATTGATCGTAATGTTGAAATGTTACCATAAAAGACACAAACTGTAGCAAGGTATGTATGTACCAAATTCAGCTGCTCTCTTCTGTGCCTTCTCAAAGATCCAGCTGAGGTGGTGTGGGTCATCTCCATCAATTGGCATCTCCTCAGAGAAGGGATTTTCTTTGGGCCACAGCAGCAGACGCACCCACTCTATGCAGTGCTCGGGAAGCCTCGGTGTGTGGGCGATGGTGCACAGGGGGAAGTTGATCTGCGGGGAGGAAACTGACACTTACAAAGGAACACATGAACCTCAGTTACCTCAGTTATTTTTGGTGTGTTAGGTTAGCTTACATTGGAAGTTAGATAAGGTTAAGTTTGATACCTAACTGTCCTAAAATAACTGCAACAGCCAACTGCTGGGTTATATGAACACTACACACACAATTCTCTCAAATATCCATCTTCTTTGCTAGTTACCTACTAGAGAGGTATTGTTCTGTAACATGAGATTCCTCACAGCAAACACAAACACTCAATAACATGGAAATATTAACTAGTGAGCCACAACACAGCTTAGATATGCACCATAACACTACTGTTTATCATAATGCCTTAAATCAACCAGTTAATCACATACAGGAATGAGCTACAATTAAACAGCAACACCAACACTCTTGCTGTACCAGCCTCATTATTGTGACATCTTAAATCAGCTAATCTATCAGTCAATCCACAAGTTCCTATCATCATCAGCACCGCCACCACACACTGACGAACCTGTGGAGGGAACAGATCCAGGGTACACTCAATGCAGGAGGTAAGGCCCGGTAGGATGACCCTTGCATTGCCCTTGAAGCCTTCTGTCCCTCCGTCCACCAGGGGGATCACAGAACTCTGCCAAAAATCCAGCATTGTGAGACAATGTGCTCCTGAGAAAAGTCTAACTTGCTATAAGCCTGAGGGATGAAAATGCAAAATTGTACTATGTTTTTTTTACCTGAAGATTAATACTTTCCTATGGTGTCAAAATATTTCACCAGTCTTCATTTTTTTTTTTCATGCATTTCTCATACCAGGTTGGAGTTTTCCCAACAGTACACAGTAATGCATTTCTCTCGTCATGCTTCTTATCCCTAAAAAAACAGAATTAGCAAAGACAAAGCGTCCATACATGTACACCTAAACCTAATTTCAAAACAAACAACACAAGACATATTCCCTGCCCACCTGGTCCAGCATGCCATCCTCATAGCAGAGCAGGGAGAGCAGCATGCCATTGATCCAGCGCCGTGCCACGATGGAGTCCAGCCCACACACCACCAAGTGAAAGGAGCGGTAGAATTCATCATCAAAGTCCTGGATCTTGTTGTAATAGCTGCAGCTGAGTTAAGGGAACACTTGGATGTGTCTCTTCAATTCATTTATCCAAAATAGCTTATTCCTTCACAGAGCAAGCAAGACAAGAAATGAAGTCCTGAGGAAGGGTCCAAAATGTAAAGGTGATGAAAGTTGATACAGATAATAATGCAACTGGTCTTTTAACATGAAAATAAAAAATGAAGTGAGCAAGGTGGTGGTGGTGGAAGTACACTTGAGAAATGGATAATTATATATGACTTGATAATGATACTAATGTAAAGGTAAATATGATAATGCTCTATAACAAATGTGTGGTGAAATACAAGATTTGCACTGTAATGATGAGACAAACTTGATGCTTGAGCTTCCCTTCCTGCCCTCATCAACCACCACCACCACCACAGCCTGCAAGCCCTGCCTCATCCACACCGTCACCCTCAGCCAGGCAAGGATACTGTGTGACGTGGCAATCCTGGATCCGCTGATTAATGAACTCAGCTGCCACCTCTGCCTTGGGCCGGCCGATGTCCTTCTTGCGGAAGAGGAACTGTCTGTTGAGGTTAGAGAGGTCGATGGTGTCCATGTCCACCACGTGCAGGTTGGTGAAACCCATCAGGGCCAAGTCCTTCAGCAGCTCACACCCCAGGCCGCCTGCACCTGAGACACAAAGCACAGAATCAATATTATACCAGCACATTCCATACTCTTCTTCCCCTACAACTTATTTTCATCTTATCTTCATGCAAACACTGCAAGAAATTCTAAAACAAAATTTAAAAGAAACATGTGATAAAAAATGATGAGACAATCACATGCTTCCCAACTGCATACAGGAAAACAAAAAACGATAAACAGAATGATGATAAAAATACAAGACACAATAAACTCTGACTCAAGATCAATCTATACACCTGGCTGGCATTCCCACACCAGGTCGTCCCAGACAAAGCACCACATACTCATACAGAGACCATTCACACTCTTAGCTCTGCAAAGGCCTGGTGGAAAGTGAGTCTTGTGGACCACCTTATTATAATCAACACCAACACCATTACTGTCCCAACCTCATTATTGCAGCAACTTAAATCATCAAGTCCATCAGTCCGTAAAAATACAATAAGGTAAGAACACAAGCGGCTCACCGATTACCAAGACGCGAATATTTTCCTGCATCATCTTAAGGGTGTCCGGTGATGGCTCAAAGTCGGGGTGGGTGAATGGCCCCGGCCGCTCCAGCAGCTTGCGCACCTCAACCCACCGCGCGCCCCACTCCACCGCCATGGCCACAGCTGATGGGTAGGGAGGGAATGTGATGTCAATGCCAGGGAAGGTGAGGAGTTCCCTTACCTCACTCCCCTTTCCAAACTGCCATCATGAAATCACAGCCAAGTTTTCAATGTAATATTTTTTTGTTTCTACTTTTTTTTTTTTTTTTTTATAGGGTTAGGTGGGAAGAAATGACTACCATACTTTTTCTTCTTTTCCAAGGTTAAACTGGACAAAAATCATAGTTTGTGTAAGTAACCACAATAACCTCAGCTTACCAAAACTAATCTAACACCACTCTTTACAGTCACCATCTGCACCTCAACTGGGGAAGAGGAAAAAATGATAAAATACCTCCATCTCCTCCTTTAAGTGTGAAAATGTCCGTGGCTGAGCTTTAAATAATCAATAAACAACAACTTTACCTACTGTCATATGACCGGCCTCTGCTTCCCTTGAAATGTTACCTCATGAACATGATTTTACAATGACCTATAGACAAACTCTTAACATATATACTAAGTCTGGGTGATATTCCTAAACTGAGGCAGTTCGAAGCGGTGTAGGATGCTTATAAACGCTTAAAATACAAAGAAAATATCAAGAGCTCTCTCAGACTTTTTACCTCTGTTTACGTTCTCGCCGCAGCAACTTCAGTAAACTGTCAACATTCATATTCTCCCGATGTAAATTCAGTCAGAATGAATATAAACTAATTGAGGTTACAATATATGTTTTTTTTTTTTTTTATAATAAAGTTGATAGTCTGAAGATGTATTGGTTTTTGTCATCTGACACTAATCCGTTTTCTCAAGAACGCAAATCCGGATTCATCTGCGTAAGACTGCCGCGAAATGTAAATGTGTGGCGATTTTTCTTTTTCATTACAAGATAATAGTAGAGGATCACTATTGTATGTGGAATGAATATAGCATGAGAAAGAGAGACAGACAGAGAGAGAGAGAGAGAGAGAGAGAGAGAGAGAGAGAGAGAGAGAGAGAGAGAGAGAGAGAGAGAGAGAGAGAGAGAGAGAGAGAGAGAGAGAGAGAGAGAGAGAGAGAGAGAGAGAGAGAGAGAGAGAGAGTCTTTCGGTACATGTCATTCTTTTACTCACACATTTCACTTTTCCGTCTCTCATTTCCCCATTTTAACCGCTCTTTGTTTCTGCCATTCTCCAGTCATACACAATGCCTGCTCTCAGTTTACTACTCTTTCACTCCTCTTTACTATCTTGATGGACTTCTTCTCCCATTTACCACTTCTATCAGCCCACACATCTTTCTTGCTAGTGCTGGGTCGTCGATTTGCTTTAGTCTAGCTTTATGTTTGTGTTGCTTTAATACGTTTTTTTTCAGAAATGAACGTATTGCATCCCGAGAACCTTTAGATATTTTTTTTTTTTTTATTACTCGCTTCAAAATTTCGTAATTCACTTTACTGAATACTTTTTTGCTTTATAAGAAATTTCATTTGAATCTCTCTCTCTCTCTCTCTTTCTTTGTATCTTTAGTGGCTAGTGTACTTTGACTTATTTTAGCCCTTCCGATTTCACTTGCATCTCTTTATCTGAAATTTTATTGTCTGTCACACTCAGCTGAGTTGGTCCTTTCCATCACTTGATGCTCTTCACTGCCAGTACTGCTTCTTGTAATCCTCCTTCCTATGTAACTTCCTTCAGCTTCATTCTAATTCCGACCTCCTATCTCACAGCTCACATTTTCCAACTCATTCCCTTAGAATGTGTTGACTGTGGGATCAGCATTTTCACAGTATTGAATTCTATTACTTTCAAAAGTCAGTCTTACCTTTTTCTAGCTTGACTTATTTTCTCTTCCTCTGCAAGCAACCTTTTTTGCATATAAACCTCACCTTTGTCTGTTCTGCAGTTAAAACTTCAAATAATCATTAGCAAGATATATCTTGAATTCGCAATACCTGGTGGGGACTGGCGTGGGTACTCTCCTTACTTGGTGTTGGTGATGGGAGAAATTGAGTCTGGACCACTACATCTCTCTTCTTTCCTGCTGTTAATTGTACAAGGGTGATCAATAAACACATGAGGCGTCAGATTCAGTTAGGTTAGGTTAGGATAAGATAAGACTGGATAAGGAAAAGGAGAATTAATGAAGCAAAAATTAGATAATACGAGGGATGATGATAATAGCTATGAGAGAGAGAGAGAGAGAGAGAGAGAGAGAGAGAGAGAGAGAGAGAGAGAGAGAGAGAGAGAGAGAGAGAGAGAGAGAGAGAGAGAGAGAGAGAGAGAGAGAGAGAGAGAGAGAGAGAGAGAGAGAGAGAGAGAGAGAGAGAGAGAGAGAGAGAGAGAGAGAGAGAGAGAGAGTATACAGCATATAATATTCGGCATTTCTCGATAGAACTTTCTCTGATGGTGATGACAATATAATGGTGACCAAGATGATGCGTCTAACAGTGGCTGCACCTTCCACCTAAGCTGCTCAACAACAGATATTGCTAAAAAATAAAAGGAAAAATAAAAAGTATTATAACAACAGTATTATTATATTCTTCCAGTTATATGGATTATACGGATACAAATGCTGAGTTTTATTATTAACAGCACATTGAAGCAGTATGTTCCATACAGGCAAACAAGTGATTTCCTTCATCCTTACAAACCACAGGACAACTTCATAGAAAGATGAAATACACTATGGCTATCTTCAATGGACCGTCATAGGTTACATCCATATCCGAAATTATACAAAAAACTTACTACTTGCTGACTTCCAAAAATGGGTGACAGGCTCTTGTGACTTGGCTTACTCAACTTAGTTCATAATTAGCATTCAGATAATTCCTAGTGAGAAAATCACAGATGACACTACCGTCTCCACTCACACACGCACTCGAACATGATCACTGACCTCCATAGAGAAGCAAGCCACTTGCTCATGAATAATCACATATATACATGACACTGACGGCCAAGACCTATGGTGACGGTAGAGGGATGATCACATCAGCCTGGCTTCCTACAAAATGGTTTGTCATCGCATCAGCAATACTCAACTTAAAACAACAGCAAACTTTAATAACTTCTATGTACACTGAAGGTGTAAAAATGATTAAAACCAGTATATTACTAAAGTTTATCATTGCTGATGACAGTGCATAATGGGTGATGGTGATAACACTGGTGGTGGTGCTGCTGCCGCCAGCGCTACGCTGCTACCCATTTCTTCCTTACTTGTTGCAGGGTCCATCGTGCCAGCTGTTGTGGCACCTCAGCCATCTGGCACCACGAGCTACTCCTTCAGTCCAGGGTCCATTCTCTGTCCTCATTTCAGAATGAAATCTGTGGCCCTTACTGGGACCCACACCCACCACAATGTGTGTTGCAGATGGCATCAGCACCAGTGTGAAGGAAGGCAATACAGTACTACACTTTGCTTATTGTTTGCCTTGTACTCACTTGTCTGTGGACCAGGTCACTATTTCTAAGAGCTCAGCAGCAAGATGTCAAACTTTTACCTAAAAAACTGGACAGAATAAAATGGCTTCAGCACAGAATAAGATGCAATAATATTCATACACCAGTATTCCCTGATAACTGGCATTCAATAAATATTTCTATACACCTAAATATATTAGTTTCCTCACTACATCCATAAAATGTGAGCAAGAATGTGACCATATGTAGGCAAGTCCACACAGCTGAAGTGACCATTAGGAAAATACAAGAGCCTCAACAGGCAATATCAATTGTGACAAAAACAAATAAAAGACAATGATGACCTCTCTTAACAAAAGAGAGAATGAGGAGGAATCTAAAAGAAAAGATGATGATAAAAAAAAGGTGCCCAAGGATGGATATAAGAATAAAATAATTTATATTAATGGAAATAATAAAACAAATGAATGAAAGCTTTGGATGACAAAAACAATTCCTTTACTTATTGTTTTCTATGTGGCTAAGAGTTTTCTATTCTGACGAAGTGTTAAACATAAAAATATCATAAGT
Source organism: Scylla paramamosain (assembly GCF_035594125.1). NCBI lineage: Eukaryota > Metazoa > Arthropoda > Malacostraca > Decapoda > Portunidae > Scylla > Scylla paramamosain. The sequence continues at coordinate 15,605,252 of NC_087179.1, read as the reverse complement.
CCCTACCCTGCCACAAAGCTCCCTAACAACAGAAGGTAGGCCGGACACTGCCAACACAAGCCCTGGGGCACGAGATCATGGTGTAACACAAGGTCAGGAGGAAAATACTTCAAGACCATGAAAGACCACTGTCATTCCATGTCTACTCAGGTGAATTTCCCAACACTCATCCAACCTTCCACTGTGCACGTTTCCAAAGCCTCAGGACTAGCAAAGTAATGAAAAATTGGAATAATTATATGCCTGTAATACATCTGTTTTTTACTTTCTTTGTTATCAGTTCCTACATAAATAATAACCAACAGTTAGTAAATAGATGTTACTGCTGCACAATGTTTATTTTTGCCACTTCCTCTTGGTATGGTAATACCGCTTGACTACCGCCCCGCTCCAAGTGGTGGCCCATTCTCCTTGCATGACCCTTGGTCCACTAACCCCCAGACACGGGACTGCTGAGTGTCATGTGTTTCAGCCGGTGCCTCTGTCTGTTTTGCACTGGGAACTCCACATGTTTTCAAGACCTCCTTGTTCCACAAAGCTTGAAACACTGACAGTTTCACTGTACTGTTGGCCTTTTTCCTTGATGGCCGACCTTCAACAATATTGAGAATCAACACTGCTTGTTCAGAATTTAAGCAAATATATTTTGTTATAATTTTATAGGTAAAATAATATTAAGATTATATAGCTATGACATTGGATTGCAGTTTGGTACCAACACAGGGACATTAGAAAAAAATATATATCCCATTTCCCTTGGTCATGACTTGCTTCCACCAAGCTACATCTAAACAAGTGTTGTCCCAAAATGTGTAAACACTAGTACCTCCCCAAGGCAACTAAATACAAAAGGAAATAGGATGTCACTTGGTAAAAAAACAAAAACAAAAAAAAACAAAAAATAAATAAATAAAAAAGTTCCTCAAAGCACAATAGTTCATTCGCTTTTTGGTAGATGGAGTGAACGAGCAGCAGAACTCGTCATGAGTAATAATCACAGAACGTGTGACTAAGTCAGTCGCTTTCAGCTTTGTGTGACCGTCAATGAGCATCCCAGTATTCATTATAAATAGGTAAAATAAAACACTGATGAGTCACAAAAGCAAGAAAGGACTGCACTTACCACTTTTACAGGCTAGGCCTAGTGTGAGTGTGTGTGTGTGTGTGTGTGTGTGTGTGTGTGTGTGTGTGTGTGTGTGTGTGTGTGTGTGTGTGTGTGTGTGTGTGTGTGTGTGTGTGTGTGTGTGGATGGGGGGGAAGGGGAATCCCAGGGAACATGGGCTTCAATCCAAACTAAGCAACTCTTAGTGACCTCCAACTTGCCATAACCACCACCACCACCTCAGCCCTCTTCAGGTCCAATCTGTCTGGCAACAAAATGTTTTCTTCTTCGTTACAGGAAACAGATTTCTGCCGAGAGCAATCACCATCTAATGAAGTATAGAACTGAGTATATCTTTATTGCACACTTCTTTTCTACATTAAGCTCAGTGTCCATTAAGATCAAGGTGCTGAAAATAATTTCTCTATGAATCCTTTCCACACAGATGCAATATAGGTTGTCCAAAATAAAAGTTGCTTTGGCAAACCATCTTCCAGCACTCCAGATGTGTGTACAGCAAAATATATAAGCAGAATCACCGGACCAAGTTGTAAGGCTCGGCCACCACCCACCGTCTCCTGGTACACACGGCTCATCTCAGCACAGGCATAACAGTACATAAATGTGCTGGATGGGGTCACAACAAATTTTTACACAACACAGATGTAAGCATGAGGCTCCATTCCACATCTTGAGAGGCAAGTACTTGACTACACTGGAGATGCAGCGCTTCCGGTGGTGATGAGGTAATGGTCGAGTGATCAGTGCTTGTGGGGGTTGGCTTGTTGCCCGCCCCCTGGTGGCGGTGCCTGAGGGTTGAGGATGCTCTCATTGGACTGCGACTGTGAGGCTGGCAGCAGCACCGCAATGGCTTCTCTCTCCGGGGAGCACTGCACCACTGCCAGTCACTTGCCACGCCCAGCCTTCTTCTTCTTTCTTTTGAAGAAACAGCAACATCTGCAAACGCAACAACATCTTAGAAACCTAAAGATTGTGAGACCACCAAGGGAACAGAGAGAGAGAGAGAGAGAGAGAGAGAGAGAGAGAGAGAGAGAGAGAGAGAGAGAGAGAGAGAGAGAGAGAGAGAGAGAGAGAGAGAGAGAGAGAGAGAGAGAGAGAGAGAGAGAGAGAGAGAGAGAGAGAGAGAGAGAGAGAGAGAGAGAGAGAGAGAGAGAGAGAGAGAGAGAGAGAGAGAGAGAGAGAGAGAGAGAGAGAGAGAGAGAGAGAGAGAGAGAATTTACCTAACTGTATACAAGGTCTGAGCTATTCATGAGATACTGTCTTCATAACTACTACATTTCTCCACTTTCTTCTTTAGTTGATGTATATTCCTTATATAACATCTTTTAGTCTTTGGTTATCTAAATTTTTATGGTGAGAGGCTTACTTTGTTTCATCTGACGTGTCTCCTTCCTGGTGGACAGTGATGGGGGTGTTGGAGTGGCCGGCCAGAGGGTCATCAGGCCCAAGCTCCCCATTTGTAGAACTCACAACCTGGAGAATAATATCACACCATTGGCATCCTGAGCCTTCCCTTCAACTCTGGATCCCTCACGCACTGCATCAATACTATGGCAATTCCATTATAGAACTTCAGAAATGTAAATATGCAGCATTCACTGACTATTTGTCTTTTTCTATATCACCATCATACTCTGCACATTCCAAGACTAAAATACACATGACTGATCACACCAGGTTAGACTTAACTTTTCTCCTGGAAGCAAACAATAATTCAGACATATAATATTTGTGCAGTGCAGGTGTAGAAAGTGTGGCCAGCTAATAAAGGATGGTGTACTAAAGACTTAGCATGCATAAAAAATTGTACTTTAAAATTTGCTGTTTTCCTCATTGTTCTTCGATATCCTTCCCTGCTGTGTTCTGACATGAGCCATACAGTGTCACACCTGTCTTTGAAGCATCCCAAAAAACACAAGGAAACTGACTTGAAGGGAGAGTAAATTTATCCATAAGTGGCATGAACCCTAGCCAGGGATCGAACCCTTGACATGGAGGAGTGGAGTACATCACCTCAGACACTGGGATTATAATGACTGCCAGGTCCTGAGATAATTTCTTGGATAATTTTTGCGAGATTTGTAATTACAACCATAAAACCTAACAGATAACTCAAAACCCCCACAAATATTCCACACAGATCCAGAAATGCTTTACTTTCTTTACTTTGACGTGAAATTGCCACACTAATCTTCCTGAATTGCCCGTGGAATGTATAATAGATTGCTTACCCAGCAACATTCTGGCAACAGCACTATAGTCACCATAACTTCTCTCATGGACTTGTATTCCTTTATGTCAGTAAATCAACTCCAAACACTACAACAAAGTATGACTCCTCAGAGCTCCAGCATTTTCATGACCTGATTCATCTTGATGCATCCATGTAAACATATATTGTTCAAAGTACATACCGACACTATCTACGTATACTACTGTTAACAGTTTATGATGTTAATACAAGATGAGATACATGAACTACACTGTTAAGACTAAGAAATGGAGACTGATCAATACTGCTAACTACCAATAAGCAGATTAGTTACATAGGCTTGTTGATGTTTACAAGCTCAGTGACTGACAACTCTCACACTGAGCTTTGTACAGAAGCCTACCAACAGTTACATGAACAAGGATCTTTTGTAGTAATGTTCAAAAACATGTCACATATAACAACACAGATATTTTTTTCTTTTGTCACATAACATAATCCCAGAGTAAATACCAAACCAAAATATCTTAAGACTGGAAGATAAGGATGAATTAATTCAGAGGAAAGTCTTCAGATATAAAAAAAAAACTATGACAATAGATTTACAGGTGTGTGAAAGGCACATTTGTGTTTTCTGTCATAAATGGCATTTTTTGCTAAATAGATGAGAAGCATTCAGGTGAGAAGTGCATTGAAGTGGTGGCAGTGCAGGTGTGAGGTAGCCATGCAAGCAGTGAGGCCAGGACAAGAGGTGCCTGGAGAGTAGACAAAAGCATGGCAACAAACTCAAGAGCAGGCAAACTTTTTCACCTCATCCTACATCACATATCCCCCAACCAACACTCCTTACCACAGACCAACTTCAAGAGAGCTAGGAAAAGAGGACACCAAAACAGAGATGTGCCCTAATATGCAGAGGAATACAGAGACTGAATTCACACATCCTACACACACATCACACAACAGAATGCATAGGCCAGTAATGTGATTCCTGATTGGGACAACACAGAAGTCATCTTAGCCCAAGAAGCAGGACACACCAGCAGTGTACCCAAGATGCAGCTCCACAAGGCCACCCAGTTCATAACAAAACCCCAAGGAAATACTAGACTTTCCTGAGACTGAGCAACCTCAGGCCACCATAATAGCAACACTGATGTCCACCACTGAACACAAGTACTACACAATGAAAGCCTTCCCCAAAGGACCACCTCCACACACACCAATAAAGCCAGTCATTCTGTAACATGTACAGAGGTTCTTAGCCTCAAGGAAGGAAGGGGTCACTGGGCAGTGTCTGCTGACCATCATGTAAATTCTAAAACAACAATGTGGCAGTAAAATGCAAGTTTTACTTCAGTGCAAGGGAAACAGAAGCCAGCAGCAAAGTTGAACTGAGAGTAAACACAGTAATTTGTTAGATAATATATTCAAGTCATTGGTTAATCCTTGAAAGGTTTTTAAGTAACAAGAAATAAAGCATCATTACCAGGGAGTGTCAGTATCAATGAGCCCAAGTTCTTAGGTAGCTCAGCTTGAAAGCAAGGAAGTGTGTGACCACATCCTTAAGAGGGGAGGAGAGGCAAGGTTGGCTCATGCTCTAGGGCTACACAACACCTGCTTCTCATGAGGGGAGGGACACACCCACCCACCCACCTGGAAACTGGCTATGTTCAAAAGGGAAAAATTTTCTGAGGACAGTCAGAAAAACTTGCCCTTGTAGATATGCTTTGCACCCAGCAGCCAGTGTGGATGGCAGAAGGCAGCAAGAGTAAAGGGTGGGCAGGCTAGCCCTGGGAAGAGGAATTACCTGGACGGAGCCGTGGCGGTCTGCAGGGGTGAGGTTGCCGCCTAACATGTTGCTTGCCTGCTTGGGGGTTTCGGGCCAGGCTGCCGTACCCTTGGTGCCGCCCTGTAATGTTGGCCCCATGGCCATGTGAGAACCACACCTGCACACCACCATCACTACCACCTCCACCAACAACAACAACTCCATCCTCATGCACTGTATGACACTGCACCAAACCTCACACACTAATCTCACTGCAGGTTGGGCTACACTGTACCTCACAACACACCTTCCCCAAACTAGTCTGGGAGAGGTTTATGAAATTCACTGCTACCTTCAAGGTGAGGTAAGAATTGCCTGCAGAGCAGCCTGCCAGCCCAGTGCACATATAGTTGCTGATACAACTGGCACAAAATGGATGGCAGTAGTGGTTCATTCTACTTAAACTACTTAACTAAAGTTAGCTCTTGGTTAGATTGACTTTAGAAGCTCAACTTCATTTAGAGAGAAAGCAATTTCTCTTAGTATTTCTCAAAAACTCCAAGCAGCAAGCAAAATATTACTGCAAAGTAGAATAGAGTGAGATGCAGTTCACCACCACCACAGTGGCTGTCTATAAGATACACAAACAATACTGCACCATAATGCAATGCCACCTACTGACTCTCTCCTGTTACCTGCATCAGATGGAAATCCTCACGTTCACACTTTCCCTGGCAATATCACGGATTAAAAGAAAAAGAAAAAGAAATCTAAGTGCTGATCCTCTTTGTCATGTTGTCGAAAGTTAATTATAAGACCACCTGCATGATGCATCTATGGTGTGAACTAGGACAGTCCTACATAACTGGTTCACTTGGCCTCCAGACCTGTGCTTTACTACCTGGCGTGTGGTGCTGACCTGCCACACCAAAAATCACACAAAATTCTAAAGTAAATAAATGAAACTTAAAAAGTAAAAAGTGATCAAGTGATGAGCATGAACTGAAGTGCACATCAGTCCCTGGCAACCTGAACACACTGATGCTGTTCTGGAAATACTAGGTGCACAAGTGACCAAAAAATGGGATGAGTATGTCTAGTAGTTCTCCATGTCATGGCTTGCTTAGCTGTGAAGACATCATGTTCAGACACTCCCTCAAGCTTTGGTATGAGCTACCGCAGTTTGTCATCAGGCATTGCATGGTATTAAAAAAAGTCTTGGGCACAGTAACTATATCTAATATCAAACAGCTAAGTCTTCAAAACTCACATTTCAAGATAAAAAATTGTGTAGAGGAGTGAGAAATACTGTTGCAATGTGAGGTAATAGGCAGTACATGGGTGTAAGTGGTGTGAGTGCAGGGAAGCCACACTGTGCTGTGTTGTCATTCCAAGTCACTAGTTAGGCGGCCCTCACACTCCTCCACAGTCTTTCACAGTGCACAGCATTGCAACTTTACTCATCACATTTTTGGCTTTAGACAATGACTCAATATCTGGATGACTTTCACAGTGCTCCACATGAATTTGGTTTTAGTAACCAGGCGTGTGATAACGTCTTTATACACAAGTTTTTGAGATTTGGTTTGGCTAAGAACAATATGCTGGATGAAGTGCCCAGGTAGTAGTTGTAGTAGTGGTAGTTGCACTGTAGCTCAAGCCGTGAGGAGGCAGTGTCGGAACATACATGATGTCTGACCGGGGGAGGCCGAGGGGCTGCATCATCCATGTGCTGTGTCGGGGTCCAGGGCAGCAGGATTTGCTGTGGTGCCCCGGTTGTCTCCCCACCCGTCATTTCTGCAACCCCCATCTCCGGCCCCCCACCATTTCTCACTACGCCTGTCAACTGGAGGGAAAGTGTTTTAACCCTACAGATGGACTAAAAAAAAAAAACTCTACATGCACTGAGTAGTAGACCTGTAGACACTGCCTGGCACCTGCATGGGAAGGGCGAGAGGGAGAGGGAGGACAGGGGGTTACCTTAGTGGCTGTGGGATGCCTCTCTCGGTTCTCTCTGCTCGGAGATACAATGACTTCAGTCCCTGTCTGCGTTGACCCAACAGGTGTGGACTGCAAAGCCAGACCCAATTTAAAACTAAGCAAACTTTACGGGAAAGAGAGATAGCACCAAGGAAGATGACTACGTATATTGAACAGCAGAATTCAAAATCATTTCAATTTCAAAGAAATAATGTTAATTTCTGTAGATTTTCTCATTTTAGCAATATTTACATTACATGGGATAGCACCAAGGTAAGAGGGACTATACTGAACATCAGAATTCAATATCACATCAAATCAAAGAAGAACAGTTCCTGTAGGTCTTCTGATTTCTGCAGCAATTATGATACAACTCAAAAATGCTGGTTGTAAGAAAGTATTACTTGTCTGGTGCTACTGGGAAAAGCTTTCAGTAGATACAAAGCGTGTGGGTACCAGAAGAATTCAGCTTGAGATCCCAGCACTACTACAGCGCTAGAGGGTCTGCAGCATATCCTGATAACGCAACACATTTCAACTGTACCCATTTGCAGTATACTGAAGACAATGAGGTAAGGAGATCAGTGTGCTGGGCAATGGCACAGAGAATAGCAATAATAGCTACTGCACGTTCCCAAACAGGCCAATTTCTCGGGTTGTCAGACAAACCTTATCCGATCTAGTTTTCACTCTATCAGACGGAGCAGCAATTCTTAGCTGTCTCATGTTTGATAAATATTCTGCTGGCTGTACAAGTGGAGAAAACAAATGTGTTAAGAATATAATGGTGTCTGGAGTCAGAGGTGTAGAGGCCATGCAGGATAAAGTAACAGCATTTTGGACTGTACTCTCAAATGTTTTGGTGACTTTACTTTTGACTGGCTGTAATTAGTGCTACTCAGTTTTCAAGATTCAGGTGATAGTTAACTGTCCCTAGTGCAAGTCATTTGGGTTTTCATGAGTGCTTTTATAATTCTGGTGATGGTTTAACAGTCTAGTGGAAGTCTCTAGGGCTTTCAAGGGTGTCTTCATGATTATGGTGATATTTTAACTGTCCCTAGTGGAAGTCTGGGGTTTTCAAGGGCATCTTCATGATTATGGTGATAGTTTAACAGTCTCTAGTGGATCCCTGGGGTTTTCAAGGGTGTCTTCATGACTGTGATGGTTTAACAGTCTATAGTGGAAGTCATTGTGGTTTTCATGTGTGCTCTTATGATTCTGGTGATAGTTTGACAGTCTAGTGGAAATCTCTGGGGTTTAATGGATGCTTTCATGTTTCCAGGGACAGTTTCATGAGAATTTTACACTATGAACATTCATCTCTGTGGCCTCAAACAAAAGCATTTCAAAATACAGTCCCTTATCCTGCACTTCCCTACACCACTAGCTCCATGTACTCATCTCTTTTTGTTGACAATGGTGTAATTCTGAAGTTAAGTTAAATAAAATGGTGAGATTGCATACACATGCTCTTAAGATCACAACAAAACTGATACATACTGAGAAAGCTAATGCAAGTTTTTCTGGGGGAGACTTTTTTTTTTTTCATCTCAAGGGTACATAGAAATTTTCCTTAATTTCATTATGAAGCACTGTTTTCTCCTTGTATTAAAATGAACTGATAGAAATAAAGAAAGTTCATGCAGTATTCTATTTTTGTCATTTCTTAATCTGTACATTATGTAAACATCTTAGAATTCATTACCCTCCTTAAATGAGAGAGAGAGAGAGAGAGAGAGAGAGAGAGAGAGAGAGAGAGAGAGAGAGAGAGAGAGAGAGAGAGAGAGAGAGAGAGAGAGAGAGAGAGAGAGAGAGAGAGAGAGAGAGAGAGAGAGAGAGAGAGAGAGAGAGAGAGAGAGAAATTCTGAAAAAAGATAGATAGATAAATAAATAAATAAATAAATAAATAAATAAATAAATAAAACAAATAAATAAAACAAAGCCTGAGTAAAGATAAGAAAGGAAAACAAAAATTAAAATAAACAAATAAATAAAACAAATAAATAAAATAAAAATAAAACAAATAAATAAGATCAAATAAATTAACAATAAAAAAAAAGAATAAAATAAAAAAAATAAATAAATAAATAAACTGATAACAACCATAACGATAAAGACACACACACACACAAAAGTAGTGACAAACAAAACAAAATTAAACTCGTCAGAATAAACGTGAAACAAGGCAGACAGCAGCAAGAGTGAGATGTCTCCTGCCACTCCCCAACACAGCCTCCCTCCTCACCATAGTCTTGCCGGTCCAGTCAAACTCCCCATCGTCCACATATCCTTTCCGCTCAAACAGGTCCTGGAACAGCTTTCGGAGGTAATCATAATCTGGAGTCTCAAAGAAGTCAAGCCGCCGTACATATCTCAGGTACGTCGCCATCTCCTCTGTGTGTGGGAGGACACAAGCGGGGTGAATGAGTGAGAAAGAACATTGTGCCTCTAGTATTTTGTTCTATGTGGAAAGTAACATGTTAATCTAATGTTACGAGTCCATTGTAATCCAAAGTAACTTTTCCATTGTTCAAAACACTATAAATAAAGCAATTATTATTATTATTATTATTATTATTATTATTATTATTATTATTATTATTATTATTATCATTATGTTTTTGCTACTGCTTTTGTTCTGTTGCATCTGAGGGTACATTATAATTTTTTTCTATTTACACAAAGGACACTTGCCTTCCTACATCTTGTGTGTTTCAGCCACAGGGAAACTCACCGGGATAGTTCTCACAGAGAACTTCAATGGGAGTTGCTCTCTTGGTGTCTCCAATCTTCTGGTAGCGCTCCTTAAGGGTGTCTGCCTTGAGTCCCTGCCAGGGGAGGGACCCGCGAAGGAAGTACATGAACATGTGGCCGAGAGCCTCCAGGTCATCTCTGCGGGACTGCTCCTTGCCCATGTGTGTGTTGATGGACATGTAGCGAGCCGTGCCCGTCAGGGACTTGTGCTCCCGATAAGGGATGTGCTTGTTGGTGGTGGGATCAATGTACTCCTTTGCTAGACCAAAATCTATGGGGAAAAAAAAAAAAAAAAAAAAAAAAAAAAAAAAGGAAAGATAAACGACTAATTGTGACAACTTTTCACCAAAGCTATACAAAGGATCAATATGCTTCTGTCCTAACTTGACAATATAGCTACATGTAGGATCAATGTACCAATTATATCTACCATGATAACTTTTCATTAAAATTTTACGCATGAATCACATTCATCCTTAGCTAAACCACAATCTGAAGAAAGCAGCCATCTCACCAACCATGAAACATCTTTCCACATACCCATGAATGTGTAAACTAACAATATTCATCACCATACAAACCAATTACTGATCAACAAACAGTCACATACAAAAGTGGTGCTAGATGGAGTACAGAGAGCAGAGTCAGACTAGCATGGTTTAGGTCTCCAGTCAAGTGGCAGATGGAAATCACCTCTTCATAACAGACCAGTATGCTGAAACCTTCCCACCACAACACCACAACTTGATGGAACAATGTTGCTTCTTCCCCACTCACTATCACTCACCATCTGACCTCACCTGCCAGTCACTCCCAGACACTCACCACAGCACATGACATCTCTGCAGTGGTCATGCTTACAATCTTGCCCTTTTAATTAATAAGCACCCGTCATAACTCACAGTAACATCACACAACACAGTTCTACAATGATAACACTTACACTCATGTCTATCTAGCTCATGCAGTCCTCTCTCATAACACACAGACAGCAACAGTGGATAGGATGAACCAATAATCCTGCCTTCCAACT
>NC_087179.1:15574379-15581879 GCF_035594125.1 Scylla paramamosain | reverse complement strand
TTCCGGCTCAAATCCGACCGCTACGCAGGGAAGAACAGCACACCGGCAACAGCTCCATCAAGTACCCGACCGCCTCGCAGCCACCTCTATCTACGCCCACAGAAGTGATCAGCTGGCCTCATTCCTACGACCCAACGCCACAGCAGCGTGCGGGGCACGCTGCTGCTGTGATCAAGGCCTTTCCCAGCGTCTTCGAAGCAAAGGAAGGTTTACGTGCAATGGCTGGTGGATCCATGGCCATCGAGTTGACAGACGACGCTCGACCCCTTCGCCGTAACAGCATCTCGTACAATCCCTTTACAATTGGCGTGAAGAAATTAAGAGCCAGTTGGAAGAGCTGCTTAACAAGGGAATCATCGAGAGTGTGGACTACCCTACGGCATGGTGCCACCCCATCGTGCCTGTCCCAAAAAAGACATCTGGTGTAAGGCTGTGTGTTGACCTGACACGACTCAACCGTTACGTGAAGAGGCCCGTGTATCCAGTGCGCTCACCTCATGACGCCATCGCCTCGATCGGGACCGGAGCAGTTTGGTTCACCACTCTTGATGCCAAGATGGGGTATTTTCAAGTCCCCATTAGAGAAGAAGACCAGGATTTAACCTGCTTCATAACACCTTGGGGTCGGTACAAGTTTCGGCGAGCGGTTATGGGTCTCGTCTCGTCTGGAGACGAGTATAACCGTCGAGGAGACCAAGCTCTCGGCGACATACCTAACACCATCAAGATCGTGGACGACATCCTGGCCTATGACTCCACCTACAGTGCGCACTTAGCCCATGTCATTCAGATTGTGCGGCGGTGTGACCAGCACGGCATCACTCTCAACCCACAGAAGTTTACATTCGCGGAAAGAGTGGTAGATTACTGTGGTTACTCTGTTTCTGGACAAGGCTACACGACAGACTCAAAGAAAGTTAAGGCAATCTCTGACTTCCCACGACCACAGCACATCACCGACTTACGATCATTCATGGGTCTTACAAACCAGCTTGGAAGCTTTTCTCCTGCTGTGGCTGCAGCTGCACAACCCCTCAGAGATCTCTTACGCCCGAAGAACAGTTGGTGCTGGTCTCCTAACCATGAAGAGGCGTTTGAGAAGGTGAAACAGTGTCTCGTCAGCCCACCTGTCTTGGCATACTTCGACCCATCATTACCAACGATGCTACAGACTGACGCCTCAAGGATGCACGGATTTGGATTCGTTCTCCTGCAGAAGCACAGTGACCAGTGGAAGATGGTGCAATGCGGGTCAAGATTTGTTACAGACACAGAGAGCCGCTATGCAGTAATAGAGTTGGAAATGGCTGCAATCGTCTGGGCAGTCAGGAAATGTGGCACCTACCTGAAAGGACTCCCTCACTTCGATCTAGTGCTCGACCACCGCCCGCTGATACCTCTCCTCAATAGCAAGTTGTTGGGAGAAATAGAGAACCTGCGGCTGCAGCGCATGAGGGAGAAGCTTGCTCAGTATTCTTTCACAGCAAGCTGGCAAAAGGGATCGACACACTGTGTGCCCGACGCCCTCTCACGTGCTCCAGTACAGGACCCAGTGGAGGAAGAGGATGCTGCTACTTCTGGTGACCTCGACCCTCTCCACTCAGCGGTCATCTCAGCGTTATCTGCCACCAATGAGGACGGCGTCCGCTTAGCACCACTCCAGGATCAGACTGTGGAAATGGTACGTGCCGCAGCAGCAAGAGACGGGGAGTACTGCTTGCTCAAGAACGTCATCATCGAGGGCTTCCTGATCATTGCCACGACCTCGATCACCGCTTGCGTACGTACTGGCCGGTGCGCAGTCTGCTGGCCGTAGACGACGACCTGGTGGTTTACGGGCCGAGGCTTCTTATTCCTCACAGCTCTCCGCCGAGAAACACTAGAGCGACTCCATGACAGTCATCAGGGGATGGAGCGCACCAAGCGACGGGCCCGACAAACGGTGTACTGGCCTGGTATGGACAGAGACGTTGAGAACGTCGTTTCTGGATGCTCACTATGCCGTCCACTCCTACCAAGCCAAGCCAACGAACCTCTCTGGCAGGACACGGACACACCCAGCCAGGGTGTTTGAGTCAGTTTCTGCAGACTACTTCCACGCAGCAGGCCGTACATACCTCGTGTATGTAGATCGCTTGTCTGGGTGGCCTCACGTGTCTGCATGCTCACGTCCAGCATCGGCTGATCAGCTCGTTCGTGTCCTTCGGGGTGTGTTCGCCGACACGGGCGCGCCTGTTCTCCTGAGGACTGACGGTGGACCGCAGTTCACTTCTTCATCGGTACGGCGCTTCCTGGCTCGATGGGGGTGGAGCATCGTGTATCTTCACCTCATTATCCACGCTCCAATGGTCACGCCGAGGCAGCGGTCAAGTCCGTGAAGAAGCTGATCCTCACGACCACACAGCAGGGACACCTGGACGAGGATGCGTTCGCTCGCGGGTTGCTGGAACTGCGCAACACTCCGAGGGCGGAAGGGCGATCACCAGCACAAGTCCTCTTCGGTCATCCTATGAGGTCCTGTGTCCCGGCTCATCATCGCTCATACGCTCAGCAGTGGCAGCGCGCTGCTGATGAGTGCGACGCCAAGGCAGAGCGACTGAGGAAGAAAGCGAAACTTCGCCACGACGCGTCCGCCCGTACTCTTCCTCTCCTGCACCTCGGTGGCCACGTCGACGTTCAAGATCACACGACAGGCCTCTGGGATCGCCTGGGTGTCATCGTGGCTGTTGGGCGAAGGAGAGACTACCTCATCAAGATGGGCAGCGGTCGCGTGATGTGGCGTAATAGAAGACACCTACGCCCACACAGACCTCTTGCTCCCCTTCCTGTCGAGCAGCACACCGCTCATGGCGGTGCAGCGCTTCAGCATCAGGGTCACGAGGAACACCACCATCCCGGCAGCCCGGAGCATCAGGGTAACGGGGTACACCGTGGCCGAGAGCAACCAGAGCGTCGAAGCAGCCGACAGCGTAGGGAGCCGAGACGACTGCAGGTGCGGTGGCACCGTAGCACCTACGATTAGTCGTACGTGTTCATTGTACGCTGTGTTTGTTTTGTGTATATGTACCGTGTTTTCTGTACTTCAATCATTGTAACTTTGTTTCATGTGTTACGGTAGCCATAACAAAGATAAGGAATCTTCCTTATGTCTCGGGGGAGGTGTGTGGTTGTTAGCTAGTTGTGTGAACGAGTGAATGAGCGAGACTTGTGTGAGGCATGAATACGTGTATGAGTGAACGAGCTAGGCTTCAGTCATAAGTGTTAAGTGGAAGTGCGCGGCCTGGCGCCGGGAGATCACCTACCTCCAGCCTTCTGTTCACACCTTCTGTGAATAAACACCTGCACTGTTACCTGCGTTTCCTGTGCCCCTGCTGGTCAAGAGTCGAACACACGCTAAGCTCCTCCTCCTCCTGCTCCTCCTCCTCCTCCTCCAGCACTGTCACCCTCCCTTTCTCTCCCTCCATACACCCATACATACAAGCATCTGACCTTCCCATAAACAAAGAAGAAGGAGAAGGAGGAGGAGGAGGAGGAGGAGAATAGGGAAAATAACACGAGAGAGAGAGAGAGAGAGAGAGAGAGAGAGAGAGAGAGAGAGAGAGAGAGAGAGAGAGAGAGAGAGAGAGAGAGAGAGAGAGAGAGAGAGAGAGTTAAAGACGAAACACACACACACACACACACACACACACACACACACACACACACACACACACACACACACACACACACACACACACACACACTTTCCATACCCCATTCACCTATGCTCCTGCTCCTCCTCCTCCTCCTCCTCCTCCTCCTCCTCCTCCAGGTATTAAAAAAAATAATCATGCATTTAATTAAACGTTAACTCTGAAATCCTTCGTTCGTGAAAGGGACACGAGATACGACACGAAGAGGAGGAGGAGGAGGAGGAGGAGGAGGAGGAGGAGGAGGAAGAAAAGGAGGAGGAGGAGGAGGGTCAACATAACTAGAACGATGACCCGGCTTGACCTAAGGTGTGGCGGAGGAGGAGGAGGAGGAGGAGGAGGAGGAGGAGGAGGAGGAGGAGGAGGAGGAGGAGGAGGAGGAGGAGGATGGAAATCAACCGTGCATGCGTACTCGTGTGTGTGTGTGTGTGTGTGTGTGTGTGTGTGTGTGTGTGTGTGTGTGTGTGTGTGTGTGTGTGTGTGTGTGTGTGTACATCCCAACCCTACCACGTATAAACAAACATAAATAAAACATATTTGTGCGTGGAATCATTAAGACATACATACATACATACATACATACATACATACAAACAAACACAAACACACACACAGTAAAAAAAAATAGATAAATAAAATAAATAAATAAATGAAATCAAATCAATACTAAAACACTTATAACGCACCTCTCTCTCTCTCTCTCTCTCTCTCTCTCTCTCTCTCTCTCTCTCTCTCTCTCTCTCTCTCTCTCTCTCTCACCTGTCTAAACTATAGGAAGGTTAAGAGGTTCGCCTGATAGCTTCTGCGATTGATTTATTGAGAGAGAGAGAGAGAGAGAGAGAGAGAGAGAGAGAGAGAGAGAGAGAGAGAGAGAGAGAGAGAGAGAGAGAGAGAGAGAGAGAGAGAGAGAGAGAGAGAAATCCCTTCCTATTCCTCACAGGTGAATCAATACCAGTTAGGACACACACACACACGCACACACACACACACGCACAGGGGACACATGAGATGGAGGAGGAGGAGGAGGAGGAGGAGGAGGAGGAGGAGGAGGAGGAGGAGGAGGAGGAGGAGGAGGAGGAAAAGAGAAGTGAATAAAGCACGTGACAATAATGGAATGAGGGAGAGAGAGAGAGAGAGAGAGAGAGAGAGAGAGAGAGAGAGAGAGAGAGAGAGAGAGAGAGAGAGAGAGAGAGAGAATGGTCACGTGGAGGATGGAACCAACGCCCGACTGCTCTCTCTCTCTCTCTCTCTCTCTCTCTCTCTCTCTCTCTCTCTCTCTCTCTCTCTCTCTCTCTCTCTCTCATGACCACCATCTTTAGGGCCTCCTGTACCTCCTCCTCCTCCTCCTCTTCTCTCTCTCTCTCTCTCTCTCTCTCTCTCTCTCTCTCTCTCTCTCTCTCTCTCTCTCTTCTTCTCTTCTTCCTAACCTCATTTTCACCTCCTCCATTATTTCCAATTTCCTCCCTTACCTCTCCTTTCTTTTCCTCTTGCAGCCTCCTCTCCTTCCTCCTCCTCCTCCTCCTCCTCCTCTTGTCTTCCTCTTCCTTGAGGCAAAATTATCTTGGGAGTCGTTTCCCTAGCAAAGTGCAGGGAGCAGGAGGAGGAGGAGGAGGAGGAGGAGGAGGAGGAGGAGGAGGAGGAGGTCAGACCAGTAGCGCCCCTTTAAAGTGCGGCGCATCTGTGTCATCCTCCTCCTCCTCCTCCTCCTCTTCCTCCTCCTCTTCTTCCTTCTTCCTCAACGCTATACGGGCAGTGCGGGGAACAGACAGACAGACATACGGACAGAGAGGATAAGAGAATTTAAAGTTAGGGAAGAGAAAGATACCTAGAAACAGTGAGGAGGAGGAGGAGGAGGAGGAGGAGGAGGAGGAGGAGGAGGAGGAGGAGGAGGAGGAGGAGGAGGGAGGAAGAGCATTAAGAAAGGAAAGACATGATGGGAGGAGAGAGAGAGAGAGAGAGAGAGAGAGAGAGAGAGAGAGAGAGAGAGAGAGAGAGAGAGAGAGAGAGAGAGAGAGAGAGAGAGAGAGAGAGAGAGAGAGAGAGATGAAGCAAATAAACAAGTAAACAGATAAATAAATAAAGAGAAAAGAGAATACAGAAAGGGAGAAGAAAGAGGAAAAGGAAGTAAGGAAGAATAAATAAAACAGCGAACATAAATTAGGGCCACCAACCCCGAACACACACACACACACACACACACACACACACACACACACACACACACACACACACACACACACACACACACACACACACACACACTAATTCGTAACATGACTTACATTAATTCAATTGACTCTCCCACTTTGCCGTGTGAACTCTCTCTCTCTCTCTCTCTCTCTCTCTCTCTCTCTCTCTCTCTCTCTCTCTCTCTCTCTTTAATGCCTCCTAAGATTGTTAAACTAGCACTAGATTAATAAAAACACTTTAGAAAAACTCAACAGCCACTAGAGTCTACATAAAAACACCTGAACATCCACTAGCCTACATAAAACACCCAAACGAATCTAAACTTTACCATATCCAAACCTTAATCCAAACTTCACTACAGGTACCGAACGCTCGAACTTAAAAAAACCGCAGAGGAATCAAGAAAACGCCCTTGAGAACCCCAACAACATCCACTACAGCCTGTTAAAGTGATAAAACACTAAATATTAACCCAAAAACTTTACCAGCTCCTGAGATTGGCTTTGCTGGAACTAACAGGCCGGAAGAACACGAAGCAAGGGACGTGGGAATGTTACAGCCCCGTCATAGCATTACCACTAACATCACGGCTACCACCACCACCACCACTATACCGCCGCTGTCACCGCCACCGCATCCTCCCTACCTGCTTCCGTCATTATAGGCAACATCACTATATTGCCAAGGTTTGTATCAGTATTAGTCATCGTTGTTATCATCACTATCATCATCAGTCGTTATCATCGCGTTAGGGTAATTTTGTCGTTTTTGTTATATACTATTACTACTACTACTACTACTATTACTACACCATTAGTCACCGTCATCATCACCACTATCAAACAAGCCATATCTCTAGTACTGACCACCACCACCACCACCATCACCACTATCACTATACTAACATTAATACATCAACATTGCGTGCAGAATAGTGCAACCACCATCACTATCACCACTATCACCACCATTAAAGTTACATTATATTACATCCTGCCACATCACCACAACTGACACACACACACACACACACACACACACACACACACACACACACACACACACAGTAAGACTAGATTAAATTTTATCTGCTTTCCTCTTCCTCCTCCTCTTCCTCTTCCTCCTCATCACCTGCCCACCTGATCATAGCTTCGTTAATTACACCTCTCAACACACCTGCCTGCCTGTCTGTCTGTCTGTCTGTCTGTCTGTCTGTCTGTCTGTCTGACCCACTCACGCATCAACACTTTCCCTCCTCCTCTTCCTCCTCCTACACTCCATTTCTCGTTTGTTTGTTTGTTGGTGTTGTAATCTTATCCTGGCTTACTTCTCTCTCTCTCTCTCTCTCTCTCTCTCTCTCTCTCTCTCTCTCTCTCTCTCTCTCTCTCTCTCTCTCTCTCCATAATTAATACGAAGCACATTAACAACAGACAACAAAAATAACAAGAAAGAAAGAAAAGACAAAGAAAAAGGAAGAAACAAAGATGGAAAGGAAGAATAAAACTAAATAGAAAGAGCCAAAACAACAACAACAACAACAACAAATTATACAGTTGTTCTTATTTTATTATACTATTATCGGTGTTGTTGTTGTTGTTGTTGTTGTTGTTGTTGTTCTAAG
>NC_087179.1:15556879-15564379 GCF_035594125.1 Scylla paramamosain | reverse complement strand
ATTACATCTTAACCCTTCTCTCCCTGTAACACACACACACACACACACACACACACACACACACCAGAACACACCAAGACACTCCATAAGGCAAGAGGTGGCCAGGATGCACACAAAACTCAATGCAGTCTTTCAGAAGGAGCAAAAGACCAGTGGAATGCATTACCAGAGGAGGTGGCGTGTGTGAGTGAGTGCAATTAGTATTCGGGAAATAAATTGTACAGAAAAGTGGTACCAAAAATTCTTATAAAGGACAAAACATGAGCTTAAATCAATCCTGTAAGAAATAAATAGATAAATACACAAAGAAGGTAAACAAACACACACACGGTTCACATGTATAGGTAAAAGGGTAACAGGTAACAGGCATACTTGTGTGAGGGGCATGAGAGAATGCTTGCAACTGTGCCTGCAAGTGTGATGGAGTGTTGGCAAGGAGGAAGTAGAGGGAGACTCATCTTGGCTCCATAAGATATGCAGGGGAGGTCTTCGTAGTTGTTTCTTTTTATTCACAAGGAAGATAGACCAAGAGGAAACAAATCCAGGAAAAATAGAGAATAGAGCAATTCTCTCCCAGAACAGGAAAATAAAGGAGCTCTTCATTTTCTTTTTATGCACAAGGAAGAAGACCAAGAGAGAGAGAGAGAGAGAGAGAGAGAGAGAGAGAGAGAGAGAGAGAGAGAGAGAGAGAGAGAGAGAGAGAGAGAGAGAGAGAGAGAGAGAGAGAGAGAGAGAGAGAGAGAGAGAGAGAGAGAGAGAGAGAGAGAGAAGGGGGGAAGGCCTACTATAGCAACTGTCTCTCCCAAAACAGAAAATTATAGTCCATATATTAAACTCTTGAACAATTTTCCTTGGCGGGGTGGATGGCTGCTCTGTTACATCCAAAAATCCACTCTGTCCAATGGTCATTAGGGCAAAGGCTTTTAGCACATCCAGGTCGTTAAACAAGGGAAGTCGTTTGGTGATATGCCGTGTTTTACTGAATTTCTGGTGCATTTAGTGAAGAGTTAATTTTGTTAAATGCACTGGCTCTTGGTTACATCAAGGGTTAATTGTATATATCACTAGTATCTTCCTGGTGCATTCAGTAAACAAGTTCACCGTAAGCATTTGTTTTTCACTGTATTGAAGGTTCATAGTATTATCGGACACTATTGTTAAGGTTACTATCTGGTTGGTTGTTGTCAAGTCATTATATCCAGACTTAACGTCATTATCACTCTAGCTATAAGTCACCATCATCATTATCACTCCCATTATAACTATTCTGAGTCACCATCATCATTATCACTACCATTATAGCTAAATTTGAGTCACCATCATCATTATCACTACCATTACAGCTAAATTTGAGTCACCATCATCATTATCACTCCTATTATAACTATTTTGAGTTAAGACCACCACCACCACCACCACCAAACTCAATCTAACCTCTAACATCACTTCTAGTATGGCTGCTATCAAATCATTATCTCCAAACTTCACCTAACCTCATCATCACCATCATTACCACTAATTTTGAGTCGGCGATCACTGCTACCACCTAAAGACCAAACCTAACCTCTATCACTATCACCCCTATTATCACCATCACTACCATCCCATTATCACTGGTTCCAAGTCACCACCACCACCACCACCACCACGTCACTGAATCAATGACCAGCCGGAAGACACAAAACATGACAGTGAGAATAATTTGGCGTGTCTGCTTGGCTGCCGTTCCTGCATCCAAACATGACGATTTTCCTCATAATAAATATCCTTTTGGTCTAATTGAATGACGTCTGGTCTATTTTCAGCCTGCCAATATTTGCTGGCTTAATTAACCAAGAGGTGTGTGTGTGTGTGTGTGTGTGTGTGTGTGTGTGTGTGTGTGTGTGTTGGAGGGACAATGAATCTTTCCATTGGTTGTTGGGATGCTTGGATAATTAATTACTTGTGTTGTTCTTTGTCATCTTATGCTATTATTATTATTATTATTATTATTATTATTATTATTAGTATTACTTCTATAATTATTTTATTATTGCTACTACTACTATTGCTACTACTACTATTATTATTATTGTACTATTATGTTGTGCAATGTTTATATCAAGAAGCTTACTACTATTTTAATAAAGGGTGGCTGGGAGAGAGAGAGAGAGAGAGAGAGAGAGAGAGAGAGAGAGAGAGAGAGAGAGAGAGAGAGAGAGAGAGAGAGAGAGAGAGAGAGAGAGAGAGAGAGAGAGAGAGAGAGAGAGAGAGAGAGAGAGAGAGAGAGACTATAGGATCAATAAAAAGACCAAATAACAAGAGAGAGAGAGAGAGAGAGAGAGAGAGAGAGAGAGAGAGAGAGAGAGAGAGAGAGAGAGAGAGAGAGAGAGAGAGAGAGAGAGAGAGAGAAAGAAAGAAACACCAACAGCAACAACAACAGCAACAACAACAACAGCAACAATAACAACAACAATAACAACAACAACAACAACAACAACAACAACAGCAGCAGACTCAGTACAACACATGTGCATCTCCGTGTGTGTATTGCTTTACCAGCCCCACACGTGCAAGACCCTAAGAAAACATATATGTATATACGTACGTAGGTGAGCGAATTTATCTGAGGACCTAAAGCCGACTGGGGAAGAGAGAGAGAGCAAGAGCGAAAGTGAGAGCAAGAGAGAGGGAGAGAGGTGGGGGGGACAAAGAGAGAGAGAGAGAGAGAGAGAGAGAGAGAGAGAGAGAGAGAGAGAGAGAGAGAGAGAGAGAGAGAGAGAGAGAGAGAGAGAGAGAGAGAGAGAGAGAGAGAGTATGAATAGATGTTTAATGCTTTTTTCGTAGACGTCTGTTGGAAATGATAAGGTCATCTATGTATATACGACTATGTATATTACTCTCTCTCTCTCTCTCTCTCTCTCTCTCTCTCTCTCTCTCGCTTCACACAACACCAATACTTCACCTCATTAAAACTAAAACTTCCTTCCTTCTTTGTCATAAACTTAATACACTACCACTACATACACACACACACACACACACACACACACACACACACACACACACACCTCACCACCTTACAAACACATACACAAGCTCTAATCTACAATAAGCAGTACACACAAACACTAAATCATTATTACATAGACAACATGAACACTTTCCTTATCACCTACACACACACACACACACACAAACACATGCTTCCTCACCACACGCCATTAACAAACAACAAGCCTTACAATACAAAGCAATGACTCAGTGCACATACACAAAATACAAACACACTTTCTTTATTCCATACACAGTCCAAATGCGCCTCTTCTGTGTATCATCACTCACATGCACAGATACCCACCAACACATGGCTAAGACACACAAAACATCCACCTTGACCTCCTGCAATGCCTCACACTCTATCCTTCCATCAGTACCCAGGCCAAAACACACCTTCCTTCACACACACACAGTCACTCACCAATACACCCAAAGATACACAAAACATCAATCTTCAACTATTATCACAAACTACTGTACAATCCCTTCCATCAATACTGAACCCAAAACACACCATCGCACATACACAAAGGCCAGTACTCGACCCAAAACACACACCACACCAGTCTCCCACAAACACAGCTCAAGAGACACAGTGCATTCTATTCCCAGCTCACCACAACACAACACAACACAACACAACACAAGCAGAACAGGTGGACATGAGGCTTACCTCCTACGGCATCCAGCATCCTGTAGAACCTGTACTCAAGGTGGAGCTGTGGTGCCTTGGCCTTGATGGGTTCCTGCGGGAGAGGGAAGGGTGATGCATTAGCCGAGAGGGAGATGGATGCTGCATTTATGGTGGGAATGAGTGATGTAGAAGCAGAGGTGAAGTTAATGGTGATGGAAAAGAGAGGGAAGTGGGAGTGGGGGTGTTTATGTTTGTTGGGGGAGGTGAGGAGGTGGGGTGGTGTTAAGATGAAGGAAGTAAAGATGGTGCCATTACTCTGGAGAAGGTGGGATGGTACATTAAGGTGGGGTGTGGTAAGGATCATTTGTGGTGCTTTCAAGAGTGTGAGCTTTAAATTCAGGGGGTTTTGTTGTTTTATGTCTCTTTTGCCGTTATATGTCCATGTGTAAGTCATGGTCATTTCCTTTTCACGTTACTTTGAGTGTTGGTAATAATTTCTTTTCATCTTTTTTTTTCTTATGCGTGTGTTCAGTGTTTATATAATTATAGTACACAAGACCTGAGATACAGTTGTGTGGTCCTGCCTCCCTATTTTTATTTGTCCCTCCTTTCCTTCTGTTGGTGTAAATTCCTCTTATAGTCTATTCTAGGTACACATGTTTTTGCTTGAGTGCATGAGTGTATATAACAGTGAAGAAAAAGTCAAGTAGCAAAACACACACTTCCACCAATGCATATTTGTGTGAATGAACAGCAGTGACAAAAGAACACTAGTACCAAACACACACACTTTCACTGTCCTCTTCCCTCAATCTTTAGTTCTGTCATAAACTAAGACTCTAACAGACAAGGTAAGTAAGAAGACACTCAGCAGATCAGGGGAATAAACACTGCAGGGAAACACACACACAAACACACACACCAGAGGAAAGGAAAGCACATAGTTACAGGACTTCTGGCAAAGGATGTAGAAGCATGCAAACACACACACGCTGGGTCAGGCAGGTACAGGCTTTGATGGTGATGGTTCTGGAAGTGCATACAGATCCTAGGGTACTCAGGGTCACCTGCTGCCAGACTACATGACACATCCCACATGACTGCCTAGTAATGAACCTGTTGCCATGACTCCAGATGCTTACAAGGTACAAGGTCACTAGGAAATGGGTTATTACTCAAGCACCTGTGGAATAACAATGATATCTTATGGTGGGTAGGTGGGTGAGAGAGACATATTGTAAGTAAATGGCTAGAATGACTTGTATTACCTAAATTAAGCCAAGCAAACTCATAAGAAGATTCACAAGGAAATGAAATAAGGTAACCAGCAAGAAGCCATCAACCTTACACATGGCAGTCCCAGTATCAAACAAGCCTATCTATTTTCACCCATCATTCCCTTCCTTAACCTGTCTACATCACCTAATCATCTCCCAAATCAAGTACAGATGCTCACAAGACAACTGGGGTGCAATACCACATGCACATCACCCACAGTAACAGTAGGTGCCCCCTTGTTGGGTTGTCATGGTACTAGTGAGTCCCAGCACCATCCCAGCAGGTGATGTAGTAGTGGACTGGGGGGCAATACTAATGAATGAGATGAGTATGTAAATGCACACTCCTGATGATGTGTGTGTGTGTGTGTGTGTGTGTGTGTGGACAACTATTGGTTACGAGTACATGAGTGACAGATTGACAGACAGACAGGCATATACCCACACAACGCCAACACTTACCAGCTTAATGGCAACGTGTTCATTATTGTAGAGGTTCTTCCCTGTAAAAAGAAAAGAGAAAAAACTCTAATTAGACAGAGCACTTTACACTCTTTATTATTTTTTGCTCACCTCCCTGACAGCACAAAAGAACAAAGGGGAACACGCACACAAAAACATTGCAGTACAATGCTCATTATCACTCCCCTGACAACACACAAACATACACACAAATACAAACATGCTGACTCTCACCCTCCAGCCTGGACAACACAAAAGTAACACAAAATACAGCACAACAACAACAACAACAACAACAACAACACCAAAGCCTCTCCTCTTTTGACACCATCACAACACACCTTGAATACAGAACGCAACACATGATAAACAAATAGTCCAAGGAGGCAACACTGCAACACTCTACTACCAACACCCATTAACATTCCCCTGTAATACAAACTTTTCGACCAAGACAGCAATACAGGTGCTCTTAAATACATAGTGTACATTAACTGGGTCATGAGGAGCAGGTTTACTCTCATCATCTTATTACCTCGAGGTGCATTGTAACCATTCTAATTACAAAGGAATGAGGATATCAGACTTGTAAATATATTGGCTCACATAATTAAATGCCTTGATCTATCATAAGAACTATATATATATTTTGATTCATACAATTAAATGCTCTGTTCTCTCTCTCATAATGACTATTTTCAAAGGCTGCCAGGATCATCAGTCAGGTTTCCATGGCATTTTTTTCCACTATCCATGAAGAATGCTTGTTAAACTATTTCTAAGATCATGAAATTCTCAGTAACTTCCACTGCAGCATGTTTAAGAAGTGGCTATGATGCTTAAAATGTTAAAAATGCAATGTCAAAACAGATTGCTTACAATACACACAACTTGAAAACCATTGCCCCCCTGCCCCATCTCTCTCTCTCTCTCTCTCTCTCTCTCTCTCTCTCTCTCTCTCTCTCTCTCTCTCTCTCTCTCTCTCTCTCTCTCTCTCTTTCCTGGGCTTCATGGATTAACTATCAACCTGTAAAGAACTCCATATATAGAAACAGAGAACTTACAATATGCTCAACTTCAAAACCATTCTCTCTCTCTCTCTCTCTCTCTCTCTCTCTCTCTCTCTCTCTCTCTCTCTCTCTCTCTCTCTCTCTGGTGGCTGTCATGGATCACCTAGCAGCTTGTAAAGAAGCCCAAAGGTCAGTATGTGCAGTCCAGTAGTGTTGTCTTGGTTACAATCGCTTCCAGTGACGACAAAGGATATATTTACACACCTGCATTTACCTCACCTCACTCCAACAAACACACACACACACACTTGTTTTGGTTCACCTGGCTCATTATATTACATCTACATCAGGTTAATTAGCAGGTGGGTTGATTATCTTTGTGTTATGCATCTTGATCAATATTTCTCTTCATGTCTGGCTGAGTTATAGGTAAGAGTGAAGGTGGGGATGTTGTAAATGTGGTTGTCTGAAGTAGTGATGCCTTGGTGTAGGAAATAAATGAGTAAATAAACTAAAATAAAGAAGAATAACACAATATCTTTCTAAACAAATCAACTTAACCTACCTCTACTTACCTACCTATCTGCTGTCTCTCTATCCATCTTGTTTATCAACCCACACAAGGTAGCCCTCCATGCATACCTCTCCCTCCTCCCCCTCCCTCTCTCTCAGCATCCCCCACGTCCATGACCTTAGGGAAGGGAGTGCCTGGTAACAGCTCACCATTACTGTTGCTGGCACCTCTGGACGCCTCATGATTACCCCAGATCGCCTCTATTCTTGTCTGCCCTTGTGTTTCTCCTCCCTTGGTTAGTGAAGAGTAAGTGTGCCTTCTTGGAGTGCTGAGCCTCAATGGGTAATTTTATTGATGTTATTTGCAGTGATATTGTTGTATTAGTTTTATTGTATTTATTTTTAGTGTTGCATCATTAGTATGTTTTATTATTATCATTATTATTGGTGGTATTATTATTATTATTATTATTATTATTATTATTATTATTATTATTACTACTATTATTATTACACCAGTCACTAGTAGTAGTAGTGGTAGTAGTAGTAGTAGTAATAGTAGTAG
>NC_087179.1:15514379-15549379 GCF_035594125.1 Scylla paramamosain | reverse complement strand
TCCTTCAGTTTTATGGCTCTTGCACGTCTTTCCTGCCTGGCCTAGTGGGGGATGTGTCAGAATCTATATGCAACTTAACTCAGCCTCATCTTTACTGACCAGGTATTGTGTTGTAATCTATGTATATCCTAACCTAATTTCCTTAATCTAGTACTGTTTTAGTCTGTATACATCCTAACCTAACTATCTTTGTTAATGTAGCAAAGTGTTAAGAACCTATATGTAACCTATATTAACTTTACCTTTGTTAATGTAGTAATGTGTTAAGAACCTATATGTAACCTACATTAACTTTACCTTTGTTAGTGTAGTAATGTGTTAAGAATCTGTATGTAACCTGAGTAAATGTGCCCTAAGCTTTCCAAACCTGGTAATGCGTCCAAATCTAATTATAACCAAACTTAATGTGTTGTTTCTTAATCCAGTGTTGTTGAAAATGAAACAATGTGATAAACACAGCTACACTTGAAGAAATAGAAGCTAAGCCTCTATTTCAATCCTGTTCTCACATGTGCAAAAGTAGTAGTAGTAGGAGGAGGAGTAGTAGTAGTAGTAGTAGTAGTAGTAACAGCACCAGCAGCAGCAGTAATAGTAGTAGTAGTACCATAAACAGATACACAGCTACCCATGAAGAAATAATGTCTCTAGAAATCAGTCCTATATTTAAGCATTCACCTCACTGATGTTGCCTTTAACAAAGCAGACTCTTCTCAAATTACGACACATGATGATATTCATGAACGGAGCAGACATGGAATGCAAAATCACCCTCAAACACAAGGAACAAAAAGAAAAATACACAAAAAAAACACCACCACCAGCACCACCACCACTACTACAACTACTACTACAAACTTCCTCACATTTCAGGCACCAAAGTGTGTCAGCCTGATGAAGCAAGGATAACTGGCATGGCTGTGTGATGTCCGCTGTCAGTCAGGGCGTGTAATTGACTTTTAATTGCCGCTGTGTAAGTTTTTTGGGGGACAGTGACAGGTGTACAGGGGCAGCGACTTGGTGTTTTTTTTTTTTTGAGTGCTGAAGTATAGGAGGAAGAGGGGGATAAAGAGGAAGGGAATGGTGAGGAGGAGGAGGAACAGGAGGAGGATAATGAGGAATAAGAAGGAAGGAAAATGGGGGAAAGAAAATGAGGAAGATCATGAGGAAAAGAGAGAGGTGGACGATGACGACGACAACAACAACAATGAAATATAATAAGTGTCAGAAAATGAGAACAAAAACAAGGAGAAATATGTGAAAAACTGAATAAAAAGGAAAAAAGGAAGAAAAGAATATGAGAGAAAAGGAAATGAAAAAGGAGACAGTAACAATAAATAAAAATAAAAGAAAAGAAGAACGAAAAAAAAAAAAGAGAATAATATCAGGGAGGAATGGAAGAGGAGGAGGCACAGGAAGAGGAAGAAGCAGAGATACAACTCCAAGAAATCAGCACCACCACAACATAAACAGACCACACAGGACTCCTATCACTCCCTACCTACTTCCTGGATATAGCAACACATCCACCACCACCACCACCACCACCACCACCACCATGTAAACCAGAAGCAGGGATAGGAGTGGAGTGAAGCAGCAAGGAAAACACAAGGGGTGGGTATGATAAGCCTGGAGAGGATAAGATAATATGGCATTGGGGTGCAGGAGGAGGAGGAGGAGGAGGAGGTAGGACTGGGAATACATTGAGATTTTGAAGAACAGAGACAAAAGAATAAATGAGATAAGAAAACAATAGTAACCAAATAAATGACATAGCTACCTGGTGAATATACAATTAAGTTTTTTATGTATGTATGAATCTACACCTAGAGCTATTAATTAACATTTCTGTGGGAGAATATTAAGAGCCTGCTGTGTCTGGGTGCCAGCAGTGTGGATAACAGACAAAAAACAATGACCAAAACAGCATACTAAGGGAAGCTTGGTACATCTGTTAAAGGTGAGGGAACGAAGCATACTGGTACAGGTGATCAATTGGAGGGGCTCAGATACAACACCTCCTGATGTTTGGGTTAAGAACTGGAGAAAGTGAGATGACAAGGATATAAAAAAAGGTGTAGTCTGATGTGCTGTGGGTGTAAGATGAAGGCCCCTATAAAGTGTGAGGCCGGACAGAATACAGACAGCTATCTCCATGCATGCAATTTCAACAGAACCCCAAGAACTCTATATTTTGTAATCTTAAATGTTTCAGCATCTTATCTTGGCTACTTCTGACAGGCTGTGGTGGGCATTACAAGAGTTTTCAAGGGCGTTTTCATGATTCTACTGATAGTTTAATGGATAATTCACATTGTCAGCAAGAAATGCACCCATGAAAACTCATATTATTACCTGTAACCTTTGAAAAGTAGTCCTTATGAATAAAAGATTGAAAGGTTTAAGAATACAAAGCACATACTTGATGCAATACTAAAATAAATTCATTCTTGACATGTACAAAGAAACAGTCCAATCTCTCTCTCTCTCTCTCACACACACACACACACACTCCTTCCTTTCCTTCCCAGTCTACCCTGAGAGCTCTGCAGGCCACATTCTGATGGGAAGCCACACCCCATAAAGATGACCACTCCCTTAACACGTCCCTCGATAAATGCATGGGAAAAACACACACCAAGATTAAACAAACCTCACCCAACACACCACAACCTAACCCTACCTAGTCTAGCTTAAACTAATCTAATTTTTCCTAACCTAATGCAGATATAAACTAACCTAACTTTCTATAACTTATTGTAAGTTAACCTAAACTAACTTAGCACACAGATATACACACTTTGCTAACTTATTTCTTTCTCCATCAAGGCAAAGCAAGAACACCTACAGAAATGAAAAAAAAAAAAAGGTGTCTGTGTGTGTGTGTGTGTGTGTGTGTGTGTGTGTGTGTGTTCTTATCTAATTATATTTTTACAGGAATGAGTCAAGCTAGCAATGCCCTGTCTTTTATAGTTAATTTGTCATATCTATCTTTAAAGCTATGAATATTCCTTACACACACAACTTGGTCAGTCAAAGCATTCCACTGGCTGATTGCTCTGCCAGGAAAACTATTTCCTCACATATTTCTTTCCTCTTTTTTTTTGGTATGACTTCTTTCAGTGTCCTCTTAGTGTCGATTGTTTTCATACCACAAAATCCATGACGTCAATCTTTTCTTTTAATTTTTACAGCACTTTTCAGAAAACGACTTATTTGGGTTTGGCAAGGCTGTGTGTATTGTGACCCTATGGTGTGTGTGTGTGTGTGTGTGTGTGTGTGTGTGTGTGTGTGTGTGTGTGTGTGAGAGCCAATCATGACCTTGACAAGAGACACATGTTCTTACACTGCACCACTCCACCTGAGCACCACACAGGAATGCTGCACAGGTGTCTGGCCGAGCCCTCCCTCCTTGGTCTGGCTCTATACTAGGTAACAAGTGTGGCTAAGCAAACCAATTTCATCCCAATTAACTATTACTTTTTTCTTTCATTATAATTTTGAGCTAAGGTTTGTGGGTTAACTTCACCTTTTACTATTTCTTTCATTCTAATTCTAATATTTGTACATCAACTTATCAGTAATACAAAATCAAAAAAGTACAAGAAAGAAGCAGGTGGAGGAACTACAATATAACACAAGCTGGCAAGCAATCCTGGCATACCTCATCAATTATAGGCTAGTCACTGCTTGCTGCAACAGTAATATGCACTGGGAAACATTCACAGGCCAAGTGGATGATAATAAAGAACATAAGAGTGAATGAGGCAGTCAGGGAGAGGAAACATATAGCTCCATACAGAAGACTGCCCAACACCATACATTAAAGTAAGGAAGCGCACTACATGGTGGTGGTGGTGGTGGTGGTGGTGGTGGTGAAGTGAATGAGGAAGAGGTGCTTAAAAATCCACGTGTTCATTTTAAGTTACATGTCACAATGGGGGAAATAGTCTAGTTAGGAAGGATTAGTGTTGAAGTTGTTTGTAGTGGTATACAGTATAGGATTTGGTCAAGTGTTTATCCTTTGAAAATATTGCGCGCTCTCTCTCTCTCTCTCTCTCTAACTTAATACCTAAACTTTCAAAATAATTCATCCCCTCTCTCTTTCTTTGTCTCTGTATCATTCACCTAACCTGACCAATATGTAAACTTTTAAAAATAACCCCCCTCCCCTCTCTCTCTTTCTCCTCCCACCACACACCCAAACACAGGGCCAAGACAAAACTCAGCACAGTTTGGTAGCCCAGCATGTGAGGGTGAGGTGAGGCAAAGCTCTATAATGTGCAATACCTCTCAGATGACAGAGGGAGCCTTCCCCAAATACCACACCCACACGTCACTCCACTCTGCTGTCAAGGCCTCCCCCCCCCCTCTCTCTCTCTCAGGATGAATAAAGGCAGAGTAAATTATCAGTGAAATCTGAGAAAGGAATGTCAACAGTTTTTTTTTTTTTTTATCTTTTATTTTCCCATTCTTTCCTTCATTGTTTCTTTACCTATTCATAATAATTTACATTTCTTTTTTCTTCTACCCCCAATGGCTTTATCTATTTTAATGTTCCTTCATCCCTTCTTTCTTTCTTTCCTCACTGTTCATGATCATTGTATTTTTATTTGTTTCTTACACACACACACACACACACACACATCTACATCAATAATTCCCACTGTCCTATCATCTCTCTCTCTCTCTCTCTCTCTCTCTCTCTCTCTCTCTCTCTCTCTCTCTCTCTCATTTTACTAATAAAAGTTAATGAAACAAACTTAGCCATATAATTAAATGAAAAAAAAAAAAAAAAAAAAAAAAAAAAAAAAATATCTGATGCATATTCACAATTACACAATTCCTAGCTTACAATTATATATCTTTTTTTCACTTAACAGATAAGAGGTTAAATCGAATAATAATAGGTGGTAAGTATTGACAGTTACACACACCTCATATCCCCACCTTATAAATTTTCCCATCACTCCAATGATAAAGTTTAATAACACAGCTTGTAATCAATAATAAAACATGTAAATGAATAATGACAAACACACACACACACACACACACACATTTGCTATCCCTACCTTGTGAATTCTCTCCTCAAATCAAGACAGCTATTCACTACATAAAACAAAGCAAGTAAATAAATAATGACAAGATACATGTACCTCCTATCCCCACCTTTTTCATTCTCTCTTCAGCCCAATGATGGTCACAGTTTTACTTAAGCCTGGTGAAGTGTCAGGAGGAGGGAGAAAAGCTGCTTAATGTTGTTTACCAAGTCCCGGGAACTTTTGGCACACGACACCATTAAGTAGAAGGTACAGTGGAAGCTGCTGCTGTTGCTGTTGTTGTTGTTTTACTGTTACTTAAGCCTCTCACTACTACTGGCCCACTCTGATAAACCTTCTCATAATCAGTATCCACATATTTTCTTCTACAGCTACCTCCAAACACTGTACTGGCTAGAAATTGTAAAATCTATTCTTTTAATGCCTTTCTGTCTTCTAGATGTTTATAAAGACTCCAAATATTGCTTCTGATGCTGTGAATTGGCACATGTCACAGTGAAGGAGTTAACATTGCTCATGGGAATAGCTGAGCCAATGTACTAGATGTTTTTATATTCTACATCTGCTCTTTGTTCTTTCCTACTTCCTTTTATTTCTTTTTACTTTTTTTTTACGTAACGAACAGACTATAAAAAATAAACATTAATTTTCTCTGTTTTAAAGCTTTCTTCACACTTTACAGAATCAGAGTTAGTAGCAAGGCATTTATTTAGTATCTTTTCTCATTCTTTTCAACACTCTTCACCACTAATATATATATTTTTTTTACATACTTGAGATCACTTAACATCTCTCCCTTGCTTGTATAAATAGTGATACAAACTTACAATGAGGTGAATAAATAAATAGAATAAAAAAGTTCATAAAAATGTATAATCTGTGGAATAAAAAATGTAAAACTATGGTAATGTATATTTTTTGTCAACTAGGAGAAAAATAAAGATAAATAAATGAATAAAAAAGTAAATAAATAAGAGCTAATGTGTAAGTTCAATTTCGACAGAGTGTGCAATATATATTTTTTTGTTTTTGTAACTTGCTCTCTCTCTCTCTCTCTCTCTCTCTCTCTCTCTCTCTCTCTCTCTCTCTCTCTCTCTCTCTACCACACTCTCTCTCTCTCTCTCATTTATTTCCTATACATCTTTCTCCTCTTCCATTCCCTCTCTTTCTTTAAGTTATATTCTTTTTTTTTCCAATTCCCATGTCTTTCATTTCCTTCCCTTGCATACTTTCCCTTCTCCATCCCTTCCTTTATTCACATAACTACTCACCTTTCTTGGACATTCTTCTCTTGCTCTCTCTCTCTCATTTCCTGTACACTTTTCAACCCTTCCTTTCCTCCCTCATCTTTCCTACACATTATCCCCCCCCCCTCTCTCTCTTGTCTCTAAACAAAGGATAGTATATAATCTAAAGAACAACTAAACCCCCCCCTTCATCACCCTTCTCCTCACACTCCCCAGAGGAAAGTACAGAGCTCCCTCATTTCCTTGAGAACCTTACTTTCCTGGGGGGGGGGGGGGGGGACAATCTACTACTTCACTGCACCTCCCACCTTTTTTTTTGCTTGTACTTCTCTCTCTCTCTCTCTCATTCAGCCTAGTATTCCTTGTCAAACCTCACTCACTTGTCACTCAATCCCCCCCCTCTCTCTCTCTTTCATTCTTTTCTCAATTATTTGATCTATTTTTACTATTGTTGATTCATTTATCATTTTCTATCCATATACGAATTAACTTCCACTCTCTCTCTCTCTCTCTCTCTTCTCTACTTCTCATTTCCTTCAAGCAATATGGATCTTTACTCCTCTATAGCTTTTAATCTCTCTCTCTCTCTCTCTCCCTGCCTCACCTCACCTAATAAATGTTCAACACAAGTATGCCACTCATATCTTGGCATGCAAACACCACACCTCAGTCAACACATCATACATATTCAACCACCTGCTGAGGACTCCACACATAGGTACAGTGGAAACCCATCCTTCACATCAGGGAGGAAAACTTTCATCTCCGTTCTTCACATCAGGCACAGTGCAAACCTCACTCTTCATACTAGGAACCATTCAGAAAAACTCTTCCTTTCTGACCTGGTATGTGCAATGCATGAAAAAAAAATAAAATAAAATAAATAATAATAATAACAAATAAATAAAAAAACACACACACACACACACACACACACACACACACACACACACACACACACACAGTTTAGCATGTCCATCATTCATGCTTATATGGGGGTTGAGGTTTTCACAGTAGCACATACACACAGACATTCTGCAATCCTATCAGCACAAGCCAGACAAACAAAAAAGATGCTCTACTGATATACAGGATTTCCTTAGAATACAAAACAATCAGTATTTTTTTTTAACAATTTTTTTTCTGCACACTCATCCTTATGAATGACGTAAACAAAGGATACTGGGGTGTATCTGATGCGTGGTATGAGTGTTGTTGTCTAAAGTTTGATAGCTGACACGAGGCTTAATTTCAAGGCACAAATAATAGAGAGAAACATATTAACACAATAAATACAATACAAAATAATAAACTTAGCAATATAAAAATGAGGAAATGAATATAAACCTAACCACAAGTAATGTTTTCAATATTTGGACTCAAATAACAAGAACAACAACAACAATAACAACAACAACAACAACAATAATAATAATAGTAATAATAATAATAATAATAGAGGATGGAAGACAGTGAGAGGAGGGAGGATGCCAACAATTAAGTAGAGACATCAACACTTAGTCACTTAGCCATTATAATGTGTGGCCTGGATGGGTTGAGTCAGCAGGCTAACAAAGATATGATAACAGCACTCTGTATCAGTTACCATAGTCCCTGGTATCAACACTGGCTGCCGCTGTGAGTGTGTGACAGAGTGATGCAAGCTAAAAGACTCACCTCACACTCATTAGTGGTTTATGGTATCTATCTATCTATCAATAAGTGTGTGGCTGGTAATGGAATACCACATTTGTTACATTCAGAAAACTTACATGATTTTATTGAGTCTTATAAACTATAGATGCTACAAGATTTCTACTACTCAGCCACCCAGATTGCACCAGAGCATTACATAAAAAAAAAAAAAAAAAAAAAAAAAAAAAAAAAAAAGTAATCTAACCAAATTTAACCTTAATGCAGCTTAATCTAAACCAAAACTTAACCAACCCAAACTTAGCCTAAACAACCCTATCATGCTCTAACTTCACATAGCAATCTTCTCTAACTTAACCCAACTTAACCAACAAAAAATTTAGCCTAACCAACCCCAACACACTCTAACCTTAACTCTAATAAAACAACCAAACAAAGTCTAGCCTAGCACAATCTAACCAAATCTAATCTTCATGTGTTCCAACTTGTATATTACGATAACCCATTTTCACCAAACAGTATATTTATCCTTAAGCTCAACTGTTATAAGATTTAAATTCTAGGGAACATTTAGCATTAGCATGAGATATGGTAAGTGTGTGTGTGTGTGTGTGTGTGTGTGTGTGTGTGTGTGTGTGTGTGTGTGTGTGTCTATCCTGTGCTAGTCTATATCCAACCTGGCCTAGACTGAACTGTTTCCCATGGTGACTTTCTCCCAAGGTCATGACTGGTGGTGGTGATGATGAAGATAACTATTAGGCAAATCAGGACACACACACACACACACCTTTCTATACAAAATTATCACAACAAAGTAAAAAAAATAAATAAATAAATAAATAATAATCATGAATAAACTTATCTCTGTGCAACCCAAGGATAACACACACACACACACACACACACACACACACACACACATAACAGGAAAAAGCACATTATGCAAACACCCCTCCCAGCATATCACTATGGACACTACACCTACACAATGGCTCCTCTCTCCACAATAACATGAAAAAAAAAAAAAAAAAAAAAAATGCAAATACAAAATGAGTAACAAAACAAATGACCACATTTCTTATTGACATTTGTGATGATGACACCGAAGAATTAAGTACTGCAGGTTAGCAATGCACACTGATGCACACTCTCACACAAGGATGTAACAAAGGGATATAGAGACAAGATCCTTCAGGTTTATGATCAGGAAAGGAGAAGTAGTAACACGTTCAAGCTTGCTGCAGTAGGATTTTCAGATGGGAGGCTTTGTTCACTCTTCCCACATTATACTGTTACCACAGCAATATGAATGAGGTTAGAGAAGAATTACAAAACCGAGTATTGAGATCTTTGAGTGCAAGCTGAATGTATTGATTGCTACAATGGTCAGTAATGAAACTGCTCCAAATTTTGAGCAATAAAGTTTGAAACTTGCAGGTCTGTAGGTTTTGTAATTGAGGAAACCTATAGGACCTATTCCTGGCAAGATGGAAGCCAGTTCAGATCACCATGTTGTGTGGTGGAGCTACACATGACAGGAAGGTGTGCAGGGTGACAGGTGTGGCAGGGGGCAGGCAGCAGAGGATACGTGATACTGGTGTAACTCGCACAGATTAATTACTGGCCAGCTGTGATATCTGGGATTTCCAAAGACTGGAGTTGTAATTCATGTTCCTATAATGGCAAACAAGCAACCCTTTCAATGGAACTAGAAGCATTAACTGAACACACAACTTTGCTGGGCACAAATTCAAGAACAAGCAACCCTTCAGTGGTGACTTCATTCCATGCCAGTTGTGTGAGGAGGCTGTGAAGCAGTGATGATTCAAGCTCAGTGACAGTTTAGGTTATAGATATTACATAAGAATATGGTTGCCAAATGCAGCACAATGGCAGAGAGCCACCCACCCCAGGAGATAACCACTACAAAGCAGGTTTGGAAGAGAAAACTTTTGTTTAAACCCAACCCACTAGGTTTATTGGGATTCTATTTTATATATTTATTTATTTATTTACTTTTTTTTTGGGGGGGAGTAAGTGAGGTGATGTTTATATTTCTAAACAGGGTGTGGGTTGGGCATGGTGGTGCCTAAGTAGGGTGTGGGTTGAGTGTGGTGGAGTGTCTAGGCAAGGTGTGGGTTGAGTGTGGTGGAGTGTCTAGGCAAGGTGTGGGTTGAGTGTGGTGGAGTGTCTAGGCAGGGTGTGGGTTGAGTGTGGTGGAGTGTCTAGGCAAGGTGTGGGTTGAGTGTGGTGGAGTGTCTAGGCAGGGTGTGGGTTGAGTGTGGTGGAGGAACTGACTGAAACAGACTAAGTAATCAGAACAGTAGTAGTCATTTGACAGGTTTGAAAGATTTGACATATTTAGGAATGACAGTTGACATAAATGCATGTGTTTTATATTGACTATCATATTTATGCCTACTGGCTTTTTGCTGCTTCCCTTCAATTCCAGTTCAATTCAGCTGCATGTCACAATTTCCTGTGTTCCTTCTCACTGACTGTTTTCTTCTTGCCCCCTTTTTTTTCCCCTTTAATTTGTGTTACTTTTGTCTCTTCAATATCTTCACTTTCAAAGAAGCATCCTCAGTAATGTCCTCCCCCTCCTCACGGCATAACTGTTGTAATTATATCCTTCTCTCCCACCACCTCCCCCTTCTATCCTAGTATTCAGGGCACCACAACAAAAAGTGCTTCAAATCTTCTCCCCCCCACACACACCTCACGTTGCCTCGCCCCGAAACACGCACCCACCACTAAGTCTTACAGGAGGAACAGATACTGCAAAGTCGTTATGATGTTACACGCGGCCGAAACTATTGCCGGCGAAACGGGACCACGGGCGAGCATACTACGGTGCTGTAAGTAGCCGAGTCGCCGTCACGCCACCGCCGCCATACGATAACTTGACGATTCCCACGAGCTACAGTCATCACCAACACGTCCCAGCCAAATAATAACACAACACCCGACGGCATGTCCGTAAACCAAAACAATGAGTAATAAGTACAGACAAAACACGAACCGAACCACTCCACATACACACACACACACACACACATACATACAGACATAAGCACATCACGCCTTACCTAATCTCAGCTCTCCGAAGTTTCCGCAGCCGATCTTCTTGCCGACCCTGAAGTTTGGCCCCACGAAGAGCTCCAGGGAGTTGGAGGAGGAGGAGGTGCGGGACCCGGGCTGCATGGTGGTGGCCGTTCTGTTAGCTGTGCTGGCTCGCGACACCCTCCTAGACGCCGGATCGTCCTGCTCCTTGGTCCCTCCGCCGCCTCCACGCTCTCGCCTCTCCCCCTTCTGCATCCTAGCCTCCTCTCAGCCTCGAAAAAGCCTCAGTCCCAGCACCATGAACGGCCCTCACCCGCCAACTTCACACTCTCGGCCTCTCACACTCACTTCATCTCATCTTTCCCGGGGTTATCCCAGCCACACCCGAGCCATTTTCATGTTTTCCGGCAAATACCCCCACGCACTGCACGTGTACACTGATTCCTCGGGCACAATTCCGGTGGGTAATGGAGTAAAGGGGATAAATAAGAGGGAGGCACCAGCAGCACCTCTGACCCACACCTGAGCTCGCCACTCTTGACGCGGATCGATACACTCGCTCCTCTCACAACACTTGA
Organism: Scylla paramamosain; assembly: GCF_035594125.1. NCBI lineage: Eukaryota > Metazoa > Arthropoda > Malacostraca > Decapoda > Portunidae > Scylla > Scylla paramamosain. The sequence goes on along the minus strand of NC_087179.1, from coordinate 15,537,778 downwards.
CCGTCCAACACAAACTGAAAGTATATATATCATCACCTTTTAAACAAAAACTCCTCACTTTTTATTAAGTTTTTTATTTTTTATATACTTTTTTAAATTATTTATGTTGCATTTTATTTTTTTTATAATTTTTTTTTCTGGTCATCATCGTTTCTCATTTGACAAAAGACCACCTGATTCACCAATAATAAATGTAAATTCGTAACGTCCAGGAACTCTGACACAACTCAACCATTCAGTTAACATCAATTATACTTAAAATTTTAACATCACCGGCCTCACCCAACGATGATACGCTTAAATTAACATCTGAACATGACAGCGCACTACATGCTTCCGCGGAGGAGGAGCGCACCGAGGACCGACAACCATCATCGTTATCATCAGCTGCCAACAGGAGGGAGTTGCCAGACACTTCTCACCTAAATAGTGCCGGTTCGCCGGGCCCGAGGAGGAACCTCATCATGAAAACAAATCTGTAAGTTAATATTATATCTTTTATTAATTTCATTGTGTGTATCTGAGTACCACTTATTAGCGTGGAGGGAGAAATATTCTGTATTTGTCTCCTGCCATGTGTTTTCCAAGTGTGGTGTTTATTATTGTGATCATTGTAGGTAATGATTGTTTTGTTTACATGATTAATGTATAAACGAAAATAAATAATGAACTTCAGTTACGTCGTGTTGATGAAAACGGAAGTGAGCCGAGTTATCAAAACTTGTCATGAAGGGTTTGGTGGTGCACATAAGGGAAGGGATGAGACTACTGGAAAAATTACTGCTAGTCTAAGTGTTATTTTAAGGGCATCAAAGAAGTTGTTAGTGATTATGTTTTTAAATGTGACAAGTGCCAGAGAGCAAGTAATAAACCAGCAATGCAAGCTCCAGAGTCACATCCAGTGCCTGTTCCTGAAAAAGTTTGGTCTCAGGTAAGAATGGACTTGATCGGACCCTTGCCCCAGATTGAGGACACTGTTACATTGTAGCAGTGACGGATTACTTTCCGAAATTTCCAGTTGCTTCACCTTTAAAACACAAATCTGCAGCAGAAGCTGAACAGTTCTTTTTAGATATCATATGTGAATTTGGCTGTATAGAAACCTCGATCACCAACCAAGGGAGAGAATTTTGTCAATGAACTGAATGACATTTTATGTGCCAAGTTACAGATAGATCACAGAATTGCTTCAGCCTATCATCCGCAAACATATGGATTGCAGGAGGGATTTAATCAAACACTCAAAAGAGCTCTTATCAAATGTGTTAATGAAAAAAAAAAAATGGGATTTGCACATAAAGAGAATCCTATTCGGATATCGTACTTCGATCCATGTCAGCACTGGTGTTATCCCTTTCACTGCCATGTCTAGGAGAGATCCCGTGCTTCCGATCTACCTAGATACTCGGTCATATGAGGCTGCAGGAACTAGGATAACGACAGCCGAGACTGTTAACACAAAATGGTTCGCACTATTTTATAATATCACGCTTCTCGTCTTTGTTCAGTCCATCAGGGTACTTTCCGCTATACAGATATTGGTAGTATGTGTGATAAGTGAGCTCCTCCATCTTCTGATGCAGCTGTTTCCACTGCCGCTGCTCAGGCAATTGTGAAACCTGTTGGCGCCACGACTACAAGGAAAACATATAGAGTGCGATTGTCAACAGCCCAAGTGATGACAGTTTTGTCGTGATGATGATAATATTATCTTGTGTGGCAGGCTGTCGTTGCTACACGTCACCATAGCCATACTCTTATAACCTCCCCTCCTTTCTAGGAGGAGGCAGTAGACACCTGCCAAAACGATAATTACTCCCAGTGAGGTCTAAAGCACTGTTCAGGGGGTGCTGTGAACTTATCATTAAACCCAGCTGTGACCTCACTGAACGTTTCCCTTTGTGTCTCACAACACAAGGGGGCAGTCACAGCCTGCCCTCTAAAGACAACTCTCTTCCTCCTCACAAAACTACAAGCACCTAATAACACCCAAAAATTTTAAAATCATCATGGCGACTCCTACACCAGCCTCGGAGTCCCCATCTGGGGAGGAGACCATAAATGTCCCCAGGTCAGACTGCCTTTCTGTTGACGACCGTAAGTGTCTTGACACCCCCCTCAACTTTTTCTTCATTAACTTCTACAACATTCGCGGTCTAAGATCTAATTTTCAGTCTGTAAAACACCACCTCTCCTCTTCTAAACCTCATCTTCTTTTCCTCACTGAAACTCAGGTGTCTGAGGTGACTGACAGTAGCCCCTTTTCTGTTCCCTCCTACTTTCTCTATCCTCATTTTCGATCCAAAGCTGGATGCTGCGTTTATGTGCGCAATGACTTAACCTGCTCTCGTGCCCACGCTCTTGAATCTTCCGAGTTTTCCACCATCTGGCTACGACTACAGAGTCACTCTCATACTAAATTTATCTGTGCTGTATACCTCTCTCCTAACTCCTCTGACTATAAGAAATTCTTTGACTACTTAACTTCCAAAGTGGAGCACATTCTGACCTTCTTCCCTTTTGCAGAGATCTCCATTCTTGGAGATTTCAATGTTCACCACCAGCTTTGGCTTTCCTCTCCCTTCACTGACCATCCTGGTGAACTAGCCTACAACTTTGCTATCCTCCATGACCTAGAGCAATTGGTGCAACACCCTACTCGCATTCCTGACCGTCTTGGAGATACGCCCAACATTCTTGACCTTTTCCTGACGTCTAATCCTTCTGCTTATGCTGTCACCCTTTCTTCTCCGTTGGGCTCCTCCGATCACAATCTCATATCTTTATCTTGTCCTATCACTCCAATCCCTCCTCAGGATCCCCCTAAGCGAAGGTGCCTCTGGTGTTTTGCCTCTGCTAGTTGGGGGGACCTGAGGAGGTATTTTGCTGATTTTCCTTGGAATGACTACTGCTTCCGTGTCAGAGACCCGTCTTTGTGTGCTGAGCGCATAACAGAGGTGATAGTGTCTGGCATGGAGGCGTACATTCCTCACTCTTTTTCTCGTCCTAAACCTTCTAAACCTTGGTTTAACACAGCTTGTTCTCGTGCTATACATGATAGAGAGGTGGCCCACAAAAGGTACTTAAGCCTTCCATCACCAGAATCTCATGCACTTTATATTTCTGCCCGGAACCATGCCAAGTCTGTTCTCCAACTAGCCAAAAACTCCTTCATTAACAGAAAATGTCAAAACCTTTCAAGATCTAACTCCCCTCGTGATTTCTGGCATCTAGCCAAAAATATCTCCAATAACTTTGCTTCTTCTTCTTTCCCTCCTCTACTTCAACCAGATGGCACCACTGCTATCACATCTACTTCTAAAGCTGAACTCTTTGCTCAAACCTTTGCTAAAAACTCTACCTTGGACGATTCTGGGCTTGTTCCTCCCTCTCCTCCATCCTCTGACTACTTCATGCCACGTATTAAAATTCTTCGCAATGATGTTTTCCATGCCCTCGCTGGCCTAAACCCTCAGAAGGCTTATGGACCTGATGGGGTCCCTCCTATTGTTCTCCGAAACTGTGCCTCCGTGCTTGCACCTTGCCTAGTCAAACTCTTTCAGCTCTGTCTGTCAACATCTACCTTTCCTTCTTGCTGGAAGTTTGCCTACATTCAACCTGTTCCTAAAAAGGGTGACCGTTCTAATCCCTCAAACTACCGTCCTATTGCTTTAATTTCCTGCCTATCTAAAGTTTTTGAGTCTATCCTCAACAGGAAGATTCTTAAACATCTATCACTTCACAACCTTCTATCTGATCACCAGTATGGGTTCCGTCAAGGCCGCTCTACTGGTGATCTTCTGGCTTTCCTTACTGAGTCTTGGTCATCCTCTTTTAGAGATTTTGGTGAAACTTTTGCTGTTGCCTTGGACATATCAAAAGCTTTTGATAGAGTCTGGCACAAACCTTTGATTTCCAAACTACCCTCCTACGGTTTCTATCCTTCTCTCTGTAACTTCATCTCAAGTTTCCTTTCTGACTGTTCTATTGCTGCTGTGGTAGACAGTCACTGTTCTTCTCCTAAATCTATTAACAGTGGTGTTTCTCAGGGTTCTGTCCTGTCACCAACTCTCTTCTTATTATTCATTAATGATCTTCTAAACCAAACTTCTTGTCCTATCCACTCCTACGCTGATGATACCACCCAGCACTTTTCCACGTCTTTTCATAGACGTCCAATCCTTCAGGAGGTAAACATAGCATGCAGGGAAGCCACAGAACGCCTGACTTCTGATCTTTCTAAAATTTCTGATTGGGGCAGAGTAAACTTGGTATTGTTCAATGCCTCAAAAACTCAATTCCTCCATCTATCAACTCGACACAACCTTCCAGACAATTATCCCCTCTTCTTCAATGACACTCAACTGTCCCCCTCTTCTACACTGAACATCCTCGGCCTGTCCTTTACTTATAATCTGAACTGGAAACTTCACATCTCATCTCTAGCTAAAACAGCTTCTATGAAGTTAGGTGTTCTGAGACGTCTCCACCAGTTTTTCTCACCCTCCCAGTTGCTAACTCTGTACAAGGGCCTTATCCGTCCATGTATGGAGTATGCTTCACATGTCTGGGGGGGTTCCACTCATACTGCTCTTCTAGACAGGGTGGAATCAAAAGCTTTTCGTCTCATCAACTCCTCCCCTCTAACTGACTGTCTTCAGCCTCTCTCTCACCGCTGCAATGTTGCATATCTAGCTGTTTTCTACTGCTATTTTCATGCTAACTGCTCTTCTGATCTTGCTAACTGCATGCCTCCCCTCCTTCCGCGGCCTCGCTGCACAAGACTTTCCTCTTTCTCTCACCCCTATTCTGTCCACCTCTCTAACGCAAGAGTTAACCAGTATTCTCAATCATTCATCCCTTTCTCTGGTAAACTCTGGAACTCCCTGCCTGCTTCTGTATTTCCACCTTCCTATGACTTGAATTCCTTCAAGAGGGAGGTTTCAAGACACTTATCCACCAATTTTTGACCACTGCCTTGACCCTTTTACGGGACTGGCATTTCAGTGGGCATTTTTTTTATTGATTTTTGTTGCCCTTGGCCAGTGTCCTTCTTACATAAAAAAAAAAAAAAAAAAAAAACCCTACTGCACCCTGCCCTGGCCTGGCACCCCCTGGTGCATCACCCTGCTGCACCTTCATCACCATGCTCCTGCTGTCAGCTGTCATCCCTACATGACACAGTACACTTTCAGGTGCATTGTGTGCTGCTGTCTTGATTATTTAGCACAGGAAATCACTATAGTGGAACCCGACTGATTTGATACTCAGGGTGTTGGCTGTTCCTGTCCCACATTGCTGTCACATTTACAGTTGACAGGCATATGAATACCTCTCTCTCTCTCTCTCTCTCATGCTGTCATTCTTTGCCTTAATTATTCCAAAATTATAAGTTGTTAGATACGATTGCATGTTTTTTGTTTTCCTGAATGGCTTTCAATTTGATGATGGAACAACAACACTGTATATGAGTGGTGGCGCGTAACAAAGGTCCAACGCACCACCCACCGTGAGAAGTGTTTTATTGCATATAACACTAGTTTAACCTGTCCTCTGCACTGGGATTGAATGTAAGATTCTTGGAAGTATGGTTGATAGTCTCTACAAAAACTTCTATTTTCAGCCTTCCAGACAGGCACAGCTGCTGACCTAGGCAGGGGTCGAGAGAGAAGGGTACAATATCCCATATCAGTGAGTGGGTAAGTGAGCCAGTTTTAGGGGTCGAGGGAGAAGGGTCCAATATCCCGTAGCAAGGGTGGGTAAGACATTGGCAGGAGCATGACATCACACACTGCAAGGGTGTATGAGGGATGATGATGATGATAATAATAATAATGTTATCATTAATCATGTTTTTACACCATTATTATTATTATTATTATTATTATTATTATTATTATTATTATTATTATTATTGATATTAACATGTACCACCATATTTGAACCAATATTGTGCCAGAAAATGTCAAAGTTCAGTAATAGCCAATAAATACATTGACAATTTAAATTTGTTTATTTATACTTTAATAGAAACATACATAATTTTACTAAAATTACTAGAGCATTTTAAAAATCTGAAATAATGCATTTCAAGCTTCATTCTGATACATAAATGAAGGCAGTATCTCAAAACTTAGAGGAGTTACAGTAATTTGTATTGCTGAACTTTAACCCTTTTTTTTATGCAGCACGTTGGTCCCTTGCTACGCGCCACCACTCATATCTTCCGGTACACTTGACAACTCGTATAGGCATTGCGGTGCTGCTGTCCCAGTGTCCTTGACATGTAAACCCCCCAGAGCACACCCCGCTGGCCATGGTCTAGTCAGATCACTCCAAGGTTGAGATGGCAACTGCAGAGAGGTACAGCCAACACCCCAAGTACCAAGTTAGTCTGGTTCCACTAAGTATTCCTGGTACTATCAAGATATGTACAGTGCAGTTTGTATTAATTCAGTCATTTGTCGGGGTTCAGTTTGTTTTGGTTTTGGTTGGATGTTTTGGCATTAGCTCAAGAGTCCAGTTTATGGATGCAGTTCATCTTCCCACAAAAATCAGCACAACGTCTGTTTGCAACGCTGGTTTTATTGTGCAAGCCAGTAGCCCCAACTGCCACAGCACACACTCCTGCACACGTCACCTCTTGGACAGCTAAACACAGCCAGGTCGTAGTTGCACCTCAAAGTAATAATGAATGATGAAGTTTCCAGTTTTTAATCACAAAATTAAACATTAAAAACACTACATGTCACCTTTAATTCTAAGTGCCAAGTATTAGGGCATGACACACCTTAATAGTTATCCTAATAAAATGAAACATTAAAAACACTACACATCACCTTTAATTCTAAGCGCCTCGTATTAAGGCATGCCATAACACCTTAGTTATCCTAATTTCTGAGATTCCACACACACACACACACACACACACACACTCACCTTGGCTGGAAAAAAAAATAAATAAATAAATAAAAATAAAAAACAAACATTGCAGCATCATACATACACAAAATACACTTGTCTGTAAAATCATACAAAACTTGGGGACAGTGACAGGCAAGAATAAATTTCTATCACAATAAAATATAAATTAAAAATATATATAAAAATTAAAAATACAATGTAAAATACAAAACCTGGGGACAGTGATAGGCAAGAAGGAATTTCTATTACAATAAAATATAAATCAAAAGTATATAAAAATAATAAAAACACAAGGTGTTTAAATTGCAGTATCCAACAAAACAAAATACTTTTCTGCAAACTTCCTAAAAACCTGGAAACAGACAGGCAGGTGGGAAAAGCAGACCAGACCACTCCTGTGACACTCAAGTAATAGTCAAAGTTCCTTCAGGAGTGACTGAGCTCCATCAGTGAGGCAAGCCAGTGTCCATCATCCCACACCACAGTGGTGAGACAGGGATGCCATCACAGCCTGGAGGGAGTACATGACACCATCATGTCACAAGGAACTGCTGAGGTCACCACCACACAAGATGGCCAGTGAGGGGGTGATGATAAGGTATGTCCAGGAAGATGAAGGACAAGACTTCATTACTGAGTCTTGCAGTCTTCACTAGGCTTCCTCCTCTCCTCTGGTGGGAGTCTATACTTGCTGATGTCCTCATTCTCTTTCCGGGACTTCCACATGGGTACCTCATCTCTTGTTTCTTTGGTCTGGACATCTTTCATGAAGGGGAGCTTCTCAATGCGGGTGTGGTAGGGCAGCGGGGCATTGTGTAGCCCCAACAGGCGGGTGGCCGGCCTCTCATCCTGCCTCTGTTTATCCTTATCCTTTGCTGCGTCTGCTCCACCTTGTGCTGCTGATATATTTCCTTCAGTTCCTGTTCCTGGTCCTTCCCCTGCAGCTTGTGTTGCCATCATCCCTTTCCCTATTTCTCCAGCTATGGTTGCTAGTGCAGGTGTTACTGGTGCTCCCCTGGATTCTCTGGATGCAGGTGTTGCCCAAGGTACCTGTGGGATCAGTGAGGGGGTCAGGGTAGCATGACAGGATACACAACTCTAGGTCAAGTGACAAGCTTAAAGAACTGTACATCTGTATGTCATTGTGCACTACATGCTGGCCTGTTTGTGTTGTATGCAACAGTCATCACTGAAGTTTGCCAAGAGAGAACCAACAAACAGCAGCACAGTCTACCCACACCCTAGGCATGGTGTCTTTTTTTTTTTTTTTCCCCATGAAAGAGAGGCACTGGCCAAGGGAGAAAAGAGGCCCACTGAGGTGCCAGTCCCTATAAAGAGATCAGAGAGGATTATCCAAAATTGGAGGACAAGTGTCTTGAAACCTCATTCTTGAAAGAGTTAAGTCACAGGAAGGAGAAATACAGAAGCAGGCAGAGAGTTCCAGAGTTTACTAGAAAAAGGGATGAATAATTGAGAACACTGGTTAACTCTTGCAAAATATGTCAGTGCAGTTTCCCCACATCAAGTGCCATGAGAGAATTATATTATGAAGGAAAAGTTTAAGAGTAATAAGACAAGAAATGCAAGGTGTAGCTTGCCTGAACACAGCTGGGAGTGGCAGAGGTGGCAGAGGACGGCTGCTTCTCCATCTTCTGAATCAACTCCCTCTGATGGCCCAGCTCAAACTGCTGCCTCTCAAGTTTGCTGCTGAGCTCCTCCACTTTGGCCAGGTATTTCTTCAGTTCATCATACATTTCATCCCGCTCCTTCCTGGCCTTCTGTGCGGCCTGCTCCTCCTTGGTGGCCTTCACCTTCCACTCCCTTGCCTTGGCCAGGTAGTGGTCCACATGCTGCTGCACCACCTTCTGCTCACTCTCCAGCTTCTTCTTGTCTTTCTCTATGTGGTACAGCTTGTTCTGCAGCTCCATCACCACCACCTGGTTCACAATGCTGCTGCCAGATGAGTAGTCAGGTTCTGACTTAGCCTTGCCCTCCTCCTGCTGCTGCGTGGACCGGCCAGTCAGTTCATATATGGTGGAGTCCCCACAGCCAGCTTCCTGTTGTCTCCGCAGTTCCCCCTTCAGGTGGGAGATCTTTCTCTCAGCAATCCTCAGCTCCTCCATCAGCAACTGCACCTTCTTCCTAGAAGGGGCATCATTGGCCATAAGGCGGAACTTGAGTTCATCATTCTCCCGCTCTGCAGCAGCCAGACGCTCCCTGAGGTCACCAGCCTCGCTGTGAGGACTCACTGCTGCTACCACACCCATGGGAGGCCTTCCAGCAACTGCATCACACTGAGGCTCCTGCTGCATGGTGCCCAAGGTGTTGTCATGTGATGAATCCCTGGAGCTGTTGTGTGCTTTGAGGAGGCTGTTAAATTTTTCTTGTAGTGCCTCAAATCTGTCACTTGCAGTGTTGTATTTGTCCTGCAAGGTGTTGTGTGTTTCCTGCAGCGTGTTGTGGGCAGCCTGCACCGAACTGTGGATCTCTTGCAGCATCCTGTGGGTCTCCTGTAGTGTGTCGTAGGTTTCTTGCAGCATGGTGTAGTTCTCACGTAGTGCACTGTATTTTTTCTGGAGTGAGTGGAGTTCATCTTTCAACGAGTCATGATTATTCTTCAGGGAGTCATAATGTTCCTTCGAGCTAATATCACTTCCACCAGATTTGAACTTCTCCAGTAGAGCCTTGTACTCTTCCTGTAGCAACATATATTTGTTTTCTACAGCACTGCATCTCTCCTGCATCTCCAATACCACATTTTCTGTTGCCTCCATTTTCTTTTCTCTATCCTGCTGCTCCAGGGACTTCCTCAGCTCCTCATTTTCCATTTCAAGGAGGTCATAGTTCTCATTAAGGAGCTTCAGCTTCTTCTCAGCCTCCTGCATCTTCTCCCACATCCAGCTCAGTTCTTTTTGCACTTCCACATCCTGCGAGATCACTCCATTTGCCCGCCGCATGTTCTCGAGCGTCTCCTCTAGTCTCTTAACTTTTTCATAACACTGCACCAGCTGGAATGAAAGCCTGTCATTCTTCTGCTCCATCAGTGCCACCCTACTCCTCCTGGTTCCCTGAGTTGAGGTGTTTGCAGGTGTGTCGAAGGAGGGGACATTGACAGATTTGTTATGCTGTATTGCTACTTCAGCCATCTTCCTCTCATGCTCTGTCTCCTTCTCCTCCACAAATCTATTCAATCTTTCCACCAAGGACTTATAGTGGATACAGTCCTCACAAGCTGGTGCCTTGGCATGTCCACTGCTGTCCTTCATGGTGCTAGCATCACCAGGAGTTTCTCTATGGATCATCTTTTTGCAGTCTTTATTTTCCATCATATCTGTCTCTAGGTCTTCTGGCTGGTGCCTCTGTTGTCTCTCAAGAGCCTTTCTGGACTCACACATCTTCTCTAAGTCTTTGCATTTCTCCTCAAGGATCAAAATCTTATCCTTTGCTGCAGACAGTTGCATAATCTGCCCCTGCATCTTGTCTGCCTCAGCCATGGACCTCTCCAGCTTCTCTTCCAGCACTTCACATCTCCTCTCTGCCTCTTCTTGCTCCCTACACTTGTCTTCAAGCTGTTCATGAAGCTCCTGCAGGTCTTTTGCTAGTCTCTCTGAACTTCCTGTTTTGCTTGCTAAGTCTTCACTTATGGCAACTATCTGATTCTCCTTCTCAAACATCTCACACTTGTACTTTTCAATCTCCTCAAGAAGCTTTTCAATCTTGTGTGAACTGGTCACCTGCTGGTCTAGAAGTTCAGTCTCCTTTGTCCTAACACTGTCCAACTCCTCCTTTAGTCTCTCCTGTGCAGCTTCAAGAGAGCAAATAACTTCCTGCTTTAACTGGATTTCTTTCTTCCCAGCCTCAAGTTCCTCTTTAATTTGCAAGAAGTCCTCCTCAAGGTTGTCCAACTGTGCCCTGAGACTGGAGCATTTATAAGTGATGGTCTCCTTGGCTTCCTCCAGGCTCCTCATGTCTTCACTCATCCTACTCTTCTCAGCACACACCTCTTCATAGTCTTTCCTCAAACGATCCATGCCATCATGTAGCTCAGTTTCTTTATCTTCCAGTTCCTTCTGCGTGTTGGCCAAGTCTTTTTCTAGTCTGTGGAGGCGGTGATCCTTGGCAGTGAGGGCAGAGGTCAGGCTGGCCACCTCCTCACTTCTCCTCCTTGTCTCATTTTCAAGATCCTTTGCCACTTTCTCCTTCTCACTGAGGTTGTCCACATAGAACGCCACCTCCTCCTGATGCTCTGCTGTCAACTTAAGCAGCTCCTCTTGCTTCTTGCCCAGTACCACCTTCAGGTTGTCCACAGTGTCCTTCAGGCAGTCACACTCCTTCACCTTCTCTTCCAGACTATCCTTCAGTGTCTCCATCTCATCAAGTTTCTGCTCCATGGTACTCTGGACGGAGAAACCCAAAGCTTCCCTTGACCGTGACTCTCCGGCAGCAGTGGCACTCGCTATCTCACTCTCATATTTCAGTTTCAAGTTTTCTTTCTGCTCCACATGTTTCTGTATCTCACACTTGTATTTGACAGTCAGGTTTTCTTTCTCCTCCTCTGACTGTTGTAGTTCATTTTCATACCTGAGTCGCAGGTTTTCTCTTTCTTCTTCATATTTCTTCACCTCACTTTCATGCTTTTCCTTCTCTAACTCAGATCTCTGTAGTTCATTTCCATACTTGAGCCATAGATTTTCCTTTTCCTCTTCATATTTCTTCACCTTGCTTTCATGGTTTTCTTTCTCCAACTCAGATTTGTGCCGTTCATTTTCATATTTCAACTGTAGAGCCCCTTTTTCTTCTTCATATCTTTTTACCTCACTATCAAGTTTCTCCTTCAAGATCTCCTTTTCCTCCTCAGACTTGATGAGCATCAATCTGTTCTCCTCACAGGCTTGTGATGCGGCAATGTAGTCCTGAAGACAGCTATTATATTTCTCCTCAAACTTTCTCACACTTGCCTGAGCCTTCACTAACTTTTCTTCACTCTGGGCTTGAAGGTCAACATACTCTTGCTTGAGTGTCTGCAGATTTTCCTCAAGCTCAGACATTACTTTGTTATCTGGCATGTGGTCTGCCTCTGCCTTCATTTGATCCAGCTGTGAATTGACTCTCTGAAGCTCCAGATCTTTCTTAATTAAGGTTTTTTTCATCTCCTCCAGCTCAGCAGTAACTTTAACATATTCTTCCTCATGTTTATTCCTAATATTCTGAAGCTCTAAATCTTTGTTGGCTAGAGAATCCTTCAAATCTATATTGGCTCTCTTTAGCTGCTTCTCTGTGTTCTCGAAAGCTTCTTCCTTCTCCATGAAGTTTGTTATCATCATCTCCAGTTCATTCTCCTTTTCAGCCAATTCATTTTGGCATTTTGCAGAGACTTTCTCTATTTCCTCTTTCAGATACTCAATCTTCTCCTTGGATTCTTGTAATTCCATAATTTTCTCTTCCACTTCCTTTGCATTGTCTTCATTCTTCACGTCCGCACAGCTTTCTTCTGACACTCTGTGCATCTTCTCTACTTCCTGTTTGAGTACTTCAATTTCCTCCTTTGCTTCCTCTAATTCCTTGGTCTTTTGCTGCAGGACACTTGCATTCTCAATCTCAGTGTCAGCATGGTCTGATGTTGGGCCTGCATTGCTCTCCTTGGCTCCATCAGCCTCCACTTGGGCCTTACACTCAGTCTTGTAAGATAGCTGTTCATTCTGTTCTGTCAATTTCTCAACCTCATCCTGCATGAAAATGAGTTCCTTCTCCAGAACTGACTTCTCCTCCTTCAGAGTGGTGACCTGCCACTGAAGGCTGTGCAATTCTTCTTCTATCAGGCTCATGCAACTTAATTTCTCCTCAAGCGTCAACAACTTTGTCTCCATGCTCAGTTTTTCCTCCTCCAGCTTCTTGATCTGATCTCTCAAATGGTTGACTTCTTCCTGCTTCTCCTTCTCAGCAAAATTTTGGTATCCAAGTTTTTCTTCCAGTTCATACACCTTCCATTCTGATTTCATTTTTTCTTCCTCTATGATGGTGGCTGTTGAATCCTGGATTTCTATTTTGTTAACAGAGTTCCTGGAGTTCATTTCATCCTGAAGTGTCTTTATATGGGTGGTCTGGGTAAGGCACTCTTCCTTTAGCCTCTGCACCTCACTCTCCAATTGGTCAATATAAACAGTTTCCTCCTCTGCTGATTTTTCAATGATAGAACTTTTCTTTTCCTTCATCTGCCTTAAGGTATCTTGTAAACTGCAAACTTTATCCTGCAGCTGAACCTTCTCCTGCTCCAGCACACACAGCTGCTGTCTGAGCTCCAGTGTGTCTGAGTTGGGATTGGTAACACTCGCAGGCACCACCACTGAGGTCTCAAAGGTTTCATTCAGCATTGTCAAGTTCATTCCAGCCTGTCGCAATTCATCTGCCAAGGACTGAGGAGTTGCTGAAGGTGGCTCAGATGATGGATTTGCACTTTCTACTTCTTGTTCCCATGACACACCATCCAAGGCACACTTCCCCTCAGGACACACAGGTTCTGATATGCAAGTGTCTGGAGGAGTCCTGGTCTTTCCCTCCACTGCAGCAGCAGCAAGAGGAGTTGCATTACCAGCATCCTGTAGTGCTTTCACTAGATTCAGAAGTTCACTATTTTCCTGTGTAAGGAGCTCCAGCTGTCCTTTCAGCTCCTTCACCTCTGTGTTGTTGAAGTGAGAGCCAAGGCTGAAGAAGGACGCATCCAGCATGGTGTCCTCACGCCGCTCACTCTGTCCTGGCACACCTGATGGAGTGTCATTCTCAAGGGAAAATGAGAAGTAGAGACTTTCACTCTTGCTGTTAAATCGACCTCGATTTTCAAAGGCGGTAAGCTTGGCTTCATATTCTGCCTTGAGCTGAGAGCATGCCTCCTCCACAGCCTTGTGTACAGCCTCCTCAGATTTCCCATGGGGTGGAGAAGGGCAGGCATGTGTGCTGCTCTGTTTTGGTTGCCTTGAAGATATGGCATGAAGGACATAGTCTCCTATGAAGGACTCCTGAATCTTCCATGTGTTGAGCTCTTTTTCCATCTCAGCAGCAATCTGGAAAAGAATAAATTAGTAGAATCTTCATTTGTCTACATAGATAAATAAATAAAATTAATAAATTATTCATGTCTATACTGTGATAGTTGGTGATACTGATGTTAATCTTGATGGAGGCAAATCTCATCATTCTCTCTACATGTCCAAACACTTTCTTGTCTACCTGAAAATTTACTCTCAACTTGCTACCCCATCTGTCATCTGCTGTCATCTTTGCATCATGCACTACTCTTTGCTTGATTCCTGGTTCACACAAAATACTGATGCTTACACAGCTGATGGTAATGAGGGTGACAATGTACTGGAATGGTGGTGGTGTGATGGCAATGTTGGTAAAGGTGAAGATAACCGTGCCAGTACCTGCAGGCAGTGGTCTGTGGCATAGGCTGTCTCCTGCTGCTGCTGCTCCATCACCTGCATGTGTTCCTGCAGCGCTGAGAGTCCTGCCTTCAGAGTCTCCACCAGAGGCTATGCAGGGGAAGGTTCATCAGAAAGTGGCTGTGTTTAATATTTATAAAGATATACCACATCCTACTTCCATGTTTGATCATCCTGGCATCATGCCACACAGCTTTAATCTTTTTTGCACAAACAAAATAAGCAGTAGCCCAAGAGGTTCTATTGACAGCATGATCATGAGAAAGATGCAGAGGCAAAACAAATGTGCTGGATTGAAAAAAGATGACCAATACCAAAATGAAGGAGTGTTGGAAATCAAAAAGATTCCCATTCCAAACCATCCTTCTCTAAACTAAGCAACTTAACAATTCAAGACACAGCACATGGACCACTCAAATGTTCCCCCTCCACAAACTAGAGCCAATCAATTCCTACACCTGTGCATTACTGTCAGACAAACCCAAGACTCACCCTGGCTGCTTCAAGGTCCCTGGGAGACAGATTGTCAAGCCAAGTCCCAAAGGAGTGCCTGCCTGGAGTGGCAACACAGATGGATTCCTCCAGTGCCTGTATGGTTTCTGAGAGGGCACGTGAGAAGTCCTGGGAGACCATTGTGCTCCCCTCCTCTCCTCCTCTTCTGTCAGACATAACTTCAATGGGAGGAGAAAGACGCATCTCTTCCTCTCCTTCAACTTTATGCTGCTGTATCTTCTCTGCCTCCTCCAGTCTCTTCTTTAAGTTCTCCACCTATGGAAAATTTACACTCCCTCATTTCTGACTGTCTATCCAGGTTATTCCACACACACTCCTGAGATGTCCCATAGCTTTAACATTCAATATCTTCTTATCTGCTACTCAGCACCATACAATGCATCCCACCACCTGCCTCCCTGCTGCACCTCGTTGTCTTACCATTCCCTTGGTGTTTTCTTACCCTTACACTTGCTCTACTGTTCCCAAAAACTTCTCATCCCTTTTAACAACTACTACCTACTCTATACACCCAGTATTCCTTCCCTATCAATTATCATATGCCTTCTCTAAATCCATAAAAGTCCAGAATAATTCTTCCCCTTTTGCTGAACACTTCCCATAAATATGTTTTGCAGCAAACACCTGATCTTCACAGCACCTTCCTCTCCTGAAGCCGCCTTGTACACCACATTACTTCATCTGTACCTTCTCTTATTCTCTTTATTGATGTCTTACCATACATCTTGCCTACAGCACTCAATAGACTTATGCCTATGTAATTAGAGCACTCATATCTATCTTCTTTTTTTCTTTATACAATAGACATGCACTTGTCCACTTCAATGCTCCAGCCACACATTCCTCGAGTGGAAAAAGGGAAGGTGCCACCACACATTCCTCACCTCCTCCTTCAGTGAGAGTATTCTGTCAGAGCCTTGTCTGGACAGCACTTCACTCAGGTGTTCCTGGAGATCCTTCACCTCCTGCCTCAGCTCATCATTCTCCTTCTTCACCTGCTCCATCTGCTGGGATACCTGTAAAATTATGGGGTCAGGTCAGGTCATCATACTAGACTGGATTTGCCTGCTTCTAGTTTTCCAATCTGGTTACAATTGGTATTAGAAATATCCTAGTACCTCATTTCCTACAGCACAACATGCTATTCAGACATCATGGATCTTTGTTGTCATTTCATTCCTCTCAGCAGCCTCTTCATGCCTACACAGTGAAGAATGACACCAGCCAGCACACACACAGCACAACACTTGTGTGTCAACTGATCTACTGCAAACAGTTCATATCTGCTTCTCCCTGAAATTCAATTTCCCAAAAGGTCCCCAGCTTGTGCACAAAACAGGTAAAGAAAAGTTCTATTACAAAACTAAAACATTCATTCAATAGATCAGGACAACACCAATCACAAAATGATGAATGCATCATCTACATATATAGTAAAAAATAAATCAAAGCTTCCTTTCACTAATTACACTATCTATCTTTCACTATTACTCACTTTGACCTACCACTCCATAAAGACTTAGGCAGTATCCTCCCTTCTCCCTCTGCCCATCTCTCAACCCACTGTTCCCAATTCCTTCCCTCCTCCAGCCATGCCCTCCACTGCCACCTCTCTCCACCCACTGTTCCCCATTCCCAGCCACCCTCATCATTCTCTTTTCTCTACATCTATTTCCTCCATCACTTCTCTCTGCTCAGCCATCCCCTCTTCTCTCCATCTTTCCTCCATCACTTCTCTCCCTTCAGCCTTCCCCTTTTCTCTGCATCTCTTTCCTCCATCACTTCTCTCCCCCAAGCCATCTCAGGCCATCCTTTCTTTCTCCCTGTAGCCATCCCAGGCCATTCCTTCTCACCAAAACTTCCCTCACCTCCAGCAGCTCCACCCGCAGTTCGTCAGCCTCCTGCTGCACCTTCACCAGCTGCTGGTCAAGGGCGTCACTGCTCTGGGTTGTGCTGCAGTGATTGATTGATTGATTGATTTAAAAAAGAAAGGTACCACAACACTGCAGTCATGTAGCATTGCTACAACATGTTCAAGGCAAAATAAAGGCAGGTTAAAATAGTGACAGTAGTAACAATATTGTGGTAGTGTAAAAGCATATCACAGAAAATGACAAGATGTAAAAGGAAGTGTCGTGCTGCAAGGCAACTTTCATACATAGGCTGGTTTTTGAGTCAATGACGGTAGACACTAAATAAGAAAGACTCACCCCTGTGCTGTAGTGGCAGTAGACACCATCAACTCCAATTCAGCCAATCGTTGCCAATTCTTCTTCACCTCCTCCACATCCCCTTTCTCATATGCTGCTATCTCCTTCCACGCCTCCTGTTGAGACATGAACACACACCCAATGCACAGAGGATACAAGAGGATACACCAACAGACTTAATCAGTAAAGAGGTGGTCTATATAGATGGGTAGAAATAGTTGTCTAAATAGATAGATCAGTGGAATTCATTACCAAAGGAAGTGTGTGTGTGTGTGTGTGTGTGTGTGTGTGTGTGTGTGTGTGTGTGTGTGTGTGTGTGTGTGTGTGTGTGTGTGTGTGTGTGTGCGCATGTGTGTGTGATTTGCAACATTAACACTTTCACTGCTATGGTTACTTGCTAACATCCAAAAGTGAGGAAAAAAAGTTTGCAAGAACAGAAATAAAGAAAAAAAATACAAAGTAAATTTTGTTTCTTTGAGGCTGGGGAACAACTTAAGAAAATTACAAAAAATAAGGATTGATAATTTTACAAATAATCATGGGAAAAATCATCCATCAATGAAAGGGTTAACTCACCTCCAGATTGTTCTGCAGATACGCCTCCTTCTGCTTCTGCTTCTCCAATGCTAATTCCATCTCCATATCAAAGTCATTCCTCTCATTCTCACATTTGCTCAGGCGGCATTCCTTCACCTCCTGCAGAATTGTGGGGAACACACATGAATACCCTGCACCTCCACCCTACACTACAAACACACCTCAGCATTTCTTCACCACCTGCAGAGTTGTGGGAAACACATATGAACACCCTGCACCTCCACCCTACAAAACAAACACACCTTAGCATTCCTTCACCTCCTGCAGAGTTGTGGGGAACATGTATGACAACCTTGTACTTCCATGTACATTAAAACACACCTCTTTACCATACCACTCACTATTATGCCCATTATCATGAGAAATGGTGGCCACAGATTACAAAAAGGTTTAAACTCACACAATACAACCTTCATAAGACCATATTCTGAAACACTCCTGAGCTGCACCTCCACTGCCATCAAAAGGCTTTAAAGTTACACAGGTTGTTAATCCTTTCAATATAGTGACTCCTACATAGGTGTCATGGTCGCATTCTATTTTAGTTGTTGTTGTGCAGTCCCATATCCTGTTTTGGTTTGTTTTTGAGCAATCCCGTATCCTGTTTTGACTTGTTGAGCAATGACAGACTCCATATATGTCAATGAGGTTCTATTCCACCCACCCTGTTCCCACCAGTCACATGAGCTACACCATGCTGCACCCTCTATCCAAAATGAGGAAATCTCATTGCAGAGCCTTACATCATAGTTTTCCCCCTATCTTCCATATACCTCTATCCTTCTCTTCATCTTATAGCCCCTCTACCAGGGAGAGGAGATGGTAAGGGAGGGCATACAGTTCCCACTTCCCTTGTTCGTTCTTTGTTCTCTTATCATCCTCTTCCCCTCTGCTCCCTGTGTGTGTGTGTGTGTGTGTGTGTGTGTGTGTGTGTGTGTGTGTGTGTGTGTAAAGAGAGAGAGAGAGAGAGAGAGAGAGAGAGAGAGAGAGAGAGAGAGAGAGAGAGAGAGAGAGAGAGAGAGAGAGAGAGAGAGAGAGAGAGAGAGAGATGCAGACAGACAGACAGACAGATGCAGATAGACAGACAGACAGATGCAGACAGACAGACAGACAGATGCAGACAGACACAGACAGACAGAGAGAATTACAGTATTAGAAATTAGATAAGTTACTGCTCAAGGACCTACACCATATATGAAAAACGCGTGTTTTTTTAAGCATCCAAAGCGAAATGGTTAAGGGTGCTTCTATAGTTCTAGTGACAGATTAACAGATTTCAACAATATTAACAGGAGAAACACTTGGGAACCCAGCTAATCATCTCTGTGGCATTGGAAAATAGTCATGGTGAGACAGCAAAGCAGTTCTAAATACAACCTTCAGACTCACCAAATCCTTCTTGAGCATCTTGTTCTCATCCCGCAGCTTCACCACCTCCTCCTGCAGCCCCGACAGCTGGATGTTCTCCTCACTGAGTGTCTCTAGCTGCCTCTGTAAGTCTGCTGAGTTCTGCACGTTGAGGGACAGCTCCCGGTTGGCGTCCATCAACAGCTGCTCGTAGTCCTGCACGGATCGCCTCAGTGACGCTATCTCCTTTAGGTGCTCTGTTTCCTGTGCTGATGCCTCAAGACGTGGGTGCTGAGGTGTCAAGATGGAAATAATTACCACTGTTAGGCACGCATGTTCTTACTCGTATACCTACTAATACCTGTTATTGAATAGGCACCACTCGAGTATATAGCGAGCTAAGGAAGAAAGGAAGGAGGCAGAGGTCCACCCAAGCAAGAGTTCCCACAATGCACAACTAACATGTTTTCTTGCAAAATAAAGCAAAACACAGCATATGTGTATAGAGTATTTTTTACTTAGAACTACCTGAACTATCAAATCCTGAAGTATATACCTTAACTTGGGGGACACCTCATATAAAGGAAGAAAGGTACAAAGACTGTCATCCCTACAAGCCCCAAGTATTCATCTAACACCACCACATATACAGAACACCACTATGTATACTGAACTGATACACAATACAAGTAGCAGTCTTGCATGTAAATCATGTTCTGCAGTTAACACAGTACATAGTAATATCAGGCATTTCACTGGAGTTGTGTAACACTGGGCATTTCATTGGACTTCTAAGTTGTATGAAGCTGCCATCTTTCCACCCAGACAAAGGCCATACCAATGTTCCCTCAGTGCTACCAACAAAGCCATGGCATCCCTTACATTCTCAGTGAAGGCAGCAACCTTCCCATCAAAACTCTCCTCCAGGGTCTTGATCTCCAGGCGGTGGAACTCCTTCAGGGTCTCCATCTCCCTCTGCCAGTCACTGAGCCAGTCTTCCTTCTCCCTCAGCTTATCCCGCAGTTCCTGGTTCCGCGCCCGCAGGACGTGGGAGGGAGTGCTGGGAGTGCCAGGCAACTTGACAGACAGTGGAGTGCCTTGTGGGGTGCTGGGCAAACTTTGAGCAAACAGTCTGAAAAGAAAGGTAATGATTGTACTGGCAGCAATGGATACTAGAAGAGTGGCTGATGGTTGAACTGACAGCAGTGAATATCTTTCACTTCTGTGAGCATGTGATTTTCTTAATGGAATATCCTTCATATTCAAATCTTTCTACCAGTTGAACCATAGGTAATCAACATCTATTTATCAGTTTTTCATCTTATCAACTCTGTTCTAACTGACTGTCTTCAGCCTCTCTCTCATTGCCGCAAGTTGCATCTCTTGCTATCTTCTGCTATTTTCATGCTAACTGCTCTTCTGATCTTGCTAACTGCATGCCTCCCCTCCTCCCATGGTCTCACTGCAGACTTTCTTCTTTCTCTCACCCCTATTCTGTCCACCTCTCTAATGCAAGAGTTAACCAGTATTCTCAATCATTCATCCCTTTCCCTGGTAAACTCTGGAACTCCCTGCCTGCTTCTGTATTTCCTAATTCCTATGACTTGAACTCCAAGAAGCAGGTTTCTAGATGCTTATCCTGTAATTTTTGACAGCAGCTTTTAACTGTTTGGAGACTGGCACCTCCCTTAGTGAGTTTTTTTTTTTTTTTTTTGCCCTTGGCCAGTGCCCCTCCTACATAAAAAAAAAATAAATAAATATATAAAAAAATGAAATAAAAAAAAACCTGGGCCATCAGCACATAACACACACACACACACACACACACACACACACACACACACACACACCTCATCTGCGGCATCAGGCTCTCCTCTGTCTGACAGCCAATGTCTGAGGCCTGGGGTGGTGAAGGAGCAACATCAAATTTCACTCTCCTTTTCTTCCTCCTGCTTGTGTTCACCATGTAAGGGGAATCCAGTGGCAAGAAATCCTGCCTGTCTAACTTGGACTTCTCTGCCTGATTGAGAACAAAGCTGATGTCATCCTTGCCAAATTCTGTAAAGAAGACGTCAAAGCATTGTGAAGGATTGGATAGGGGAAGAGATGGATCTACTCAACAAATTGTACCTTTTCCTGTCTACATGATCTGTATCTACATACCATGCTGGCAATCCCACACAAGACAGCCCAGACAAAGCACCACACAATGACACACACACACACACACACACCTGGTGGTCCCCGGTGGAAAGGGATGATGAAAATATAATTCTTGCCAGCACTTACATAGGAGAGGAAAGGAGACAGAAAGACCAACAGAGGGAGAATGGTAGACAGAGTGCATACCTTCCTGGCTAAGGGAGTTCTCAATATTATACAGAGAAGTGTCAGAGCAGGCACTCTCTGAACAGATGCTCGTCTCTGTCCAGGGTGGAAGCCTTGGCTGGACAAACTTGTGCTCCTCTACACACGAGGGCAGGGTGGGCAGCAGGGGGTGGCCCAGGCTCATGCGGCTGTTGCGGATGGCAGGGGCGCACCATGTCTCACGCCTGGCCTTCTTCTTCTTCTTGTCCTGTGCAGCAGCAAGTCAGTGTACAGTGGAGAATAAAGCTACAACTAATTTCTTATCACTTCCTACCAAAAGAAAATTACCTTGTTAAACACTGGATGAACATTATTGGCAAGTATCATGTCAGTATATAACTTAAGAAAATGGTAACAAATAGAACCATTATATGCATTTATCAACATTTCCATCCCACAAAAATTTGAGCCATAGTGGTGCCACCTGTATACAACTTTCCTGACATTCCCTCCTGCCACCTATACACAACTTTCCTGACACTCCCTCCTGCCACCTCCCAGACCCTCTTACCATCGGGTTCCGGGGGCAGCCTCGGGGTAGACTGGACACAACAAGTTTTGTCTGCAGCTCCATCACTTTGGCCTGCAGCTCCTCATTCCTCCTTGCCTGTTCCTCAAACATCTCCCGCACCTACAAAGAGGAAAAGACAGGAATCAATGTAGGGGAACACACCCATGCAACTATAACTAGGCAAACACACACACACACACACACACACACCGCATAGTGTAGTGGTTAGCACGCTCGGCTCACAACCAAGAAGACCCGGGTTCGAATCCCAGGCACAGCAAGCCTCTTAATGTGTAGCCCCTGTTCACCTAGCAGCAAGTAGGTACGGGATGTAACCCAAGGTGTTGTGACCTCGCTGTCTCGGTGTGTGGTGTGTCATTGGTCTCAGTCCTATCCGAAGATCGGTCACTATGAGCTCTGAGCTCTTTCCATAGGGGAACAGCTGGCTCAGTGACCAGCAGACGACCATAGGTGAATCACACACACACACAGATCTTGACCCTATTCTCTGCTTTATGGACTAAAGCACTGGAGGAAATAATCATAAATTCAAACCCTGGTCTTCTCAGGTGTGGGACAAGTCTGCTAACCATAACACCATTGTGTCACTCTGTATGGTATCTTACACTTAGTCTATTAATTTCTTTCAACATCCAATCATCATTAACTAAAATGTTAGGTAAGCTAAGACAAGGCACACAACATTTTCACTCTAATTCACACAATCTCTCAGCCCCTTGGTCCTTAAGAGAGAAGAGAAAGTACTCCTGGCCTCACTATACATATATACCAAGGTAGTCTCTCTTAAAAAAGTGAGGTAGCTAAGACAAGGCACACATTCTCACTCTCATTCATACACCCTCTCAGCCCACTGGCCCCGACAGAGAAGAGAAAGTACTCCTGCCCTCACTTCACAGGGACCAGCCACACAGCTTGGGCAATGGTCTAGAACAAGGGTCCTTCACAGCAAGTACTCACTCTACAGAATGATGCTGGAATTAGAAAACCCAAGCCTATCCCTCTTTTCCTTAAACAGTGAAACTACACATACCCTTGTCCACTCCTGAGAACACACATTACAAACACACCTGTTCCACCTCCTGGTTCTTGTCCGTGTTCCTTTCCAGGGCCAGGGTGTGCTGCAGGGCCTTTATCTCTCGGGCGTAACGCTTCAGCAGCGCTGCGTCCGAAAGCACCTCATTCACTACTGGCTTGTTCTTGATTGCCTTGGCACGTGACGCAAACCTTGAAAGAAGAGGTAAAGGGTGAGACGGAAGGAAAGTGTCCCATCAAAGGCAATTCACACCTTGGGAGAAGAGGTGAAGGGTGAGAGGCAAGGAAAGTGTCCCATCAAAGGCAGTGCAAACCCTGGGGGAAGAGGTGAAGGTGAGAGGGAAGGAAAGTGTCCCATCAAAGGCAGTGCAAACCCTGAGGGAAGAGGTGAAGGTAAGAGGGAAGGAAAGTGTCCCATCAAAGGCAGTGCAAACCCTG
>NC_087179.1:15459379-15506879 GCF_035594125.1 Scylla paramamosain | reverse complement strand
CTACAATTCACAGCTAACAGCGTTTGTTTGCTAGTGATTAACTTCCTTGCCCTCAGGAAATGAGGGCACCTCATTTCATCTATTTTCTTTCTTTCCTATAAAATTTCCTTCATTATTTTTTCTTTTCTTCTCTAACCCCATAAAGTATTTCTTTCCACCCTGTTTTCCTGTATGGCTTATGCCAGAGGGAGTGGAGGGTGGGGAGAGAGCCTTCTGCTTTCCTGTCCTTTTCTTCTACTATCACCTTAGTAGAGTTGAAGTCATAGGAAGGTGGAAATACAGAAGCAGACAGGAAATTCCAGAGTTTACCAGAGAAAGAGATGAATGTTTGAGAAAACTGGTTAACTCTTGCATTAGAGAAGTGGACAGAATAGGGGTGAAAGAAGTCTTGTGCAGCGAGGCCACAGCAGGAGGGGAGGCATGCAGTTAGCAAGATCAGAAGAGCGGTTGACATGAAAAATAGTAGTAGAAGATAGCAAGACTGCGGTTATGAGAAAGAGGCTGAAGACAGTCAGTTAAAGGAGAGCTGATGAGACGAAAAGCTTTTGATTCCACCCTGTCTAAAAGAGTGGTATGAGTGGAACCTCCTCCCCATACATGTGAAGCATACTCCATATGTGGGCAGATAGGCCTCCCATAGAGTTAGCAGCTTTAGGGTGGAGGGCAGGGGAGTGAAAAAAGACTGGTGGAGACGACTCAGAATGCCTAACTTTACAGAAGTTGTTTTTAGCTAGAGATGAGATGTGCAGTTTCCATTTTGGATTATAAGTAAAAGACAGATTAAGAATGTTCAGTGTAGAAGAGGGGGACAGTTGAGTGTCACTGAAGAGAGGATAGTTGTCTGGAAGATTGTATCAAGTTGATAGATGGAGGAATCGAGTTTTTGAGACATTGATGATGTACTGTGTGCCAGCAGCAGTCAGTCATCCACTCACCTGACGATGTCTGTCCATACACAAAGATAGTGCCATTGAAGCCAGTGAGGGCTGACTCAATGATGGGCATTGCCACCTCCCGGTACACATCCTCGTTCTGCATGTCAGGGCCAAACACATCATCTGTGAAGGAGACGGGGGATAAAGACACTCCAGCTTACGTGTGGAGATGGTGAAGGTGTTACATTTCAGTGACCTTCACCTGCTACTATACTCTATTCTACACTTACTCGATTGGATGAAATAACATACAGTGTCTTCTCTCATTTAGATGTCATGTTTCTGTCCCCATCAGCAGTCTGAAAGGCTCTGTGCATGGTTTCTGTCAGTCTTTTTTCATCCTATGGGCCAGACCTCCACAGTCTTTCATTCTTCAGTCCAAAAACTTAAGCCTCCATCTAAAGAATCAAATCCTCTACACTGATGTCTCTTGGTCTTTGCACTCAATCACTCTCCACCATCCCCTCAAAGTGAAGAAATAATAAAAGTATAAGAGAAAGACCTGGGAGTGATAATACAGGATAGTCAACAGCTGGAGAAACATGAAGAAAAGATATTCAAAGATACTGTACATATGGAATGGTGAGAAATATTGGAACAGCATTCCACTACATGGATAAAGATATGATGAGAAAGATCATTACCGCCATGATTAGACCAAAGCTGGATTATGCTGAATCAGTGTGGTCTCCCCACAAAAAGAAACGTCAAAAAACTAGAAAGGATACAAAGGACGGCAACAAGGATGGTTCCGGAACTGGAAGAATTAACACATGAAGACAAGTTAAAGAAAATTAATCTGCCAACATTGAACAAAAAATAAAAAGGGGAGACTTAATACTAATTTATAAATTGTGGAATGGAGTGAAAGAAATAGATAATGAGAAACTACTACTAGGAGAAATAGAAAGTACCAGATAAACACAATGACACAGCAAAAAAAAAAATAAGAAAAGGAAGATGCTTGAGTAACAGAAATATAGTTTTCTACAGAGAAATATAGAAGTTTGGAACAAGCTCAGTGAGGATGTAGCATTGGCAACGAGTGTGCACAACTTTTAAGGAAAAACTGAATAAGTGTAGATAGGGTGACGGAACCACACCAGTGTAGCTCAGGCCCTGTAAATTACAACTAAGTAAAACAAGGTAAATTAGGTAAATACACACACACACACACAGGGAATTGTACTTCTTGTCTCTGTGACTCACCAAATATGTAGGGAGTACTAAGTGGCTTGCAGGAGGCAGGGTGGACCTGTACTATGCCATGGTCATCCTGAATGTCCCAATGTGAGGCGGGCGCTGCATCACCCAACTCTCTCTTGATGAAGGGACGCACCCGAACTGTGACCTTGATGTTGTCTGACATGGTGCTCACTGCTGACTTCCTACCCTGTAACACAACCACACAAGAATTGTTGGGGCCTGATTTCACAGTGGTTTAGTAATGTTCCTTCCCAAATGGCATTACCAACACCTCCAATGTATTTCAGTCATTATTTTCATGGTTTCTGAGAGAGAGAGAGAGAGAGAGAGAGAGAGAGAGAGAGAGAGAGAGAGAGAGAGAGAGAGAGAGAGAGAGAGAGAGAGAGAGAGAGAGAGAGAGAGAGAGAGAGAGAGAGAGAGAGAGAGAGAGAGAGCTCTGACTTCTTGGGGGGTTTACTGTATATATATGCTGACACCAACAATGGGTAAATGTGACCCATACTTCTCAAAGCAACACAAAACTCGGGGTGATAATGTCCAAAACTTGGGATGGTAAGAACTTAAGGCTAGGTGTGAAACTTGGGAAGGTACTGTATATATTACTTGTGTTATCTCAAATGTAGTAGTGCAAATGTGCTTATTTTGATGTTTTTTTAATTACAGAATTTTTCTATTGTTTTCTGTATCCCTGGAACTAATCAATTTTCTCCCCCAGGTTCTTCAGTCACCATAACGCACACCTGCCACAATGAGCTCTACACTGTATTAATAGTTATGAGGACTTTGTAGAACACTTATTTGACAGCCCTGATCCTAATAAACAATAAGCAATAAAAGTAGAATATTGTGAATCTTTCAAAGAACACTACATGAAGGCTTTGTATTGGCAGAGTGGAACCACACATAATGAAATAAAATAAAAACTGACAACGTAGAGTCACACATAACTGAATTTAAAAATATATAAAAAATGAAAACTTCAGCCATACAATTAAATGAAATGGAAATTTTCTAGAGTCCTTTCTTGGCCTTATTACTGGTCCATTCTCTTCCATCCTATCGCACACACCTTTAAAGACACATAAAATGTAAATAGGGAGAGAAGTGCCCCTGTCATTCAGGGGGTACCAGGGGGCTTTGCCCCACTTAGATTAGGTTATGTAATGTTTTATGTAAAAGCCTACAGCAACTAACCTAACTCACCCCTCTTGACCTCCACTTAAGGACATTAATCCAACCTAGCATTACCTAGCATAACCTAACCGGGGAGGGCCTTCATCCTCCTGCAATCCCCCATTAAGGACAGGGCACTTCACCTTAAATTTATGTTTAAGCTTTATCTAAAAGTGTGTGAAAGAATGAAAGAGAATAGAGCAGTAATAAAGCCGGGAAAGGACTCTAGATCATTACCATTAAAATAACATCAGAAATGGCAAAGAGGACCCACATAATCAAATAGAAGTATAAAAATTAGCAAAGTGGAGCCACACAATGAAATAATACAAAAAAATTGGCAAAGTGGAGCCACACAATGAAATAAAGCAAAAATAAGTGACTGCACACCCACTATCTATCTCTCCGTCTCCCTCCTACACACACACACAAAAAAAAAAAAATAAATAAATAGTAATAATAATAATAATAAAACAAAACCACACACCAAACTCACGGGGGAAGCAACACACACTCCAATACATCATCCACCCGTGGCTTGTGTCCCACCCACCTGTCCTCACGCAGCACACGGGATCACTGTACGCCCTTCTACGCCCACACGCCGCTCCTAGCCATTACACGACTCAAAAATATGAAAGAAGACGAAGCAGGAGACGAAGCTAACTCCTTTCCCGAATCCAAACAAGACCGCTAGCTGAAATGAGCCAATAGGAGGCCAGTATTCGGCTGTCTCGCCCTTCCGCCAATCAGAGAAGAGAAAACACACAAACACTACGCACAGACACCTATACACACCAAGATTTTTTTTTTTATTATCTTTTTAAAAACACTTTTTATTACCGAAATGTCATTGCTTCTTAAAAATTCATTACCTTTATCGAATAACCTCTAGAACATCCCTGTAACTGACATATTTCCGTTATTTTTTTCATTAGTTTATTTTTTTTCTATTGCCTAAATGTGATTGCCTCAAATTTCTATTGCCTAAATCTGATTGCCTCTAAGAAAATATTATTACTCTAAAACACTATAATTATCTGTAACTGACTATATCTAAACACTTTGCACACGTTTCCCCAAGCGATAGTTAAACCAGTGCAGCGGGCAGAACCACTCACACTCACAGCAACAGTAAGCCTAACCTGAAAACACACACACACACACACACACACACCAAACTCACAGGGGAAGCAACACACATTTCAATACATCATCCCCCCCAATAGTATGTGTCCCACCAACCTGTCCTCACGCAGCACACGGGATCACTGGACGCCCTTCTTCGCTCACATGCCGCTCCTTGCCATTGACTCGAAAATATGAATCGTAGGGTCGAGGAAAGGCGTTCCAAAAGGAGATAAATGTACTGAAATCATCTGCTAACCATAATCTTTAATTAAAGGTGACAATGGCAAGGGAACAAAAGTGAGACAAGACCAGTTCCCTCTATAAGTTAGATCCCTTCATTGACAAAAATGGTATCTGAATTAGTTGCCAAGGGCAACAAAAATCCAATAAAAAAAATATGCCCACTGAAATGCCAGTCCCATAAAAGGGTCAAAGCAGTGGTCAAAAATTGATGAATAAGTGTCTTGAAACCTCCCTCTTGAAGGAATTCAAGTCATAGGAAGGTGGAAATACAGAAGCAGGCAGGGAGTTCCAGAGTTTACCAGAGAAAGGGATGAATGATTGAGAATACTGGTTAACTCTTGCGTTAGAGAGGTGGACAGAATAGGGGTGAGAGAAAGAAGAAAGTCTTGTGCACCGAGACCGCAGGAGGAGGGGAGGCATGCAGTTACCAAGATCAGAAGAGCAGTTAGCATGAAAATAGCGGTAGAAGACAGCTAGATATGCAACACTGCGGCGGTGAGAGAGAGGCTGAAGACAGTCAGTTAGAGGAGAAGAGTTGATGAGACGAAAAGCTTTTGATTTCACCCTGTCTAGAAGAGCAGTATGAGTGGAACCCCCCCAGACATGTGAAGCATACTCCATACATGGACGGATAAGGCCCTTGTACAGAGTTAGCAGCTGGGGGGGTGGGGTGAGAAAAACTGGCGGAGACGTCTCAGAACACCTAACTTCATAGAAGCTGTTTTAGCTAGAGATGAGATGTGAAGTTTCCAGTTCAGATTATAAGTAAAGGACAGACCGAGGATGTTCAGTGTAGAAGAGGGGGACAGTTGAGTGTCATTGAAGAAGAGGGGATAGTTGTCTGGAAGGTTGTGTCGAGTTGATAGATGGAGGAATTGAGTTTTTGAGGCATTGAACAATACCAAGTTTGCTCTGCCCCAATCAGAAATTTTAGAAAGATCAGAAGTCAGGCGTTCTGTGGCTTCCCTGTGTGAAATGTTTACCTCGTGAGGGGTTGGACGTCTTTGAAAAGACGTGGAAAAGTGCAGGGTGGTATCATCAGCGTAGGAGTGGATAGGACAAGAAGTTTGGTTTAGATCATTAATGAATAATAAGAAGAGAGTGGGTGATGACAGAACCCTGAGGAACACCACTGTTAATAGATTTAGGAGAAGAACAGTGACCGTCTACCACAGCAGCAATAGAACGGTCAGAAAGGAAACTTGAGATGAAGTTACAGAGAGAAGGAGAGAAGCCGTAGGAGGGTAGTTTGGAAACCAAAGCTTTGTGCCAGACTCTATCAAAAGCTTTTGATATGTCCAAGGCAACAGCAAAAGTTTCACCAAAATCTCTAAAAGAGATTTAAACCACTAACCACTAACCGTATTGTTCAACAAATCTTTGCAGTCCGGTACAATGCCTGGTGAATGGAAGTTCGCTAACGTAACTCTGATTAAAAAAAAAAAAAAGGCAGTAAATCTTTATCATGTAATTACCGGCCAATTAGCTTAGCCTCAGTGGTATGCAAAATGCTTGAACACTTATAAGAGATAAACTCGTTAATCACGTAGAAGAAAACAACTTAATTAAAAACACTCAACACGCAACAAACGCTCTTTTTTGACGAACCTCTTAGATTTCTTCTATGATATTCTGAACCAGTATGACGAAAGTAAAGCAGTAGATATAACATATCTTGATTTTCAAAAGGCCCACAAACTTACTGACGTGCCATATCCCGTAGGACGTCGGCAACCATGGTTTGCCACTGCTCCCTGTCTCTAGTTGCTTGTATCAACTGAGCTGCAGACATTCCTCCTCCAGTCACTCGCACCAGTCCATCTATGTACTTCTGTCTTGGTCTTCCTTGTGATCTCTTGCCTTTTATTTTACCAGTTAGAGATAGATGTTCCAGTCTCTCTTCTCATAACATGGCCCAGGAAGCGCATCTGTCTACTCCTAACCGTACTCATCAACTCTCTTCCAACACCCACCCCTTGCAACACTTCTTCATTTGTTCTTCTTTCTGTCCAAGATATCTTAAGCATCCTCCTCCAGAACCACATCTCAGCTGCTTGAAGTCTTTGTTCATCTGCCTTTCTCATTGTCCAGGACTCCCAACCGTACAACAAAACCGACCATATAAAACATTTCACAAACCTTCTTCTTGTACCCATTGATACTTTAACATTCATCACCAAGTTTTTAATCTTGCCAAATCTATTCTTTGCGAGTACTATTCTCTTCCTTATATCCATCTCACATTTCCCATCACATGTGATCGTGTTTCCCAAATAATTAAAGTTGTCTGTTTGTTTGAGGGGTTCTGCATCAAGTAATATATTTATTTGTGGCGGTTGCTCCTCTTTCGATACTACCATCACTTCCGTTTTCTTTTTGTTAATTGTTAGGCCTCTGCTTGATCTATTTAGTGTGTTAACCAGGTCTTGCAGTTTGTCTTGGGATTCCGCCAGCAGCACCGTATCGTCTGCATATCTTATGTTATTGATGTTGGTGCCTCCCACTTTTACTCCTTCCATATCTCTTAAATCCCTCATTATAATTTCACTGCAGTGGTTGAAGAGATCAGGGGACATCACACATCCCTGTCTCACGCCTCTCTTTATGCTCTGCGTCTCCGACTCTTGATCCCCTACTCGCACTGCTAGCTGTTTCTTGGTTCCAATATAAGTTATGTATTAGTCGAACAAAGATCTTTACCATCTATTTCCAACCCTTCCAGCATTCTCATAAGGTCTACGTGTTTAACACGGTCGAACACTTTCTCATAATCTACAAAACAAACAAAGATCTTTCTTCACTTCTATTAATCTTTCCATCAACATCCTCAGAATGAAGATCGCATTCCTCGTACTTCCTTGATGGAACCACACTGTTCATTTCCAATCTCAGGGAGTATTTCATTCCTCATTCTATCTAGAACCACTCGTAAAATTATTTTTGTAACCTGACTCATGATACTAATTGTGCGATGTTATTTGCACTCAAGAGTTCCCGGTATCTTGGGCAAAGTAATAAAAGTTGATTTATACATCTGTGCTACTCTCTCCCCATTCTCATATACTTGCCTAGCAATCTCTGTTAACAGGTCTACGCCATATTCATCCAATGCTTCCAACATCTCCCCCGCTATCCCATCATCTCCTGTTGCCTTTCCTTTTTTTCATTTTCTTTAAAGCTTCCCGCACTTCTGCCTTTATTATCGGTGGACACTCCCCATTGTTGTTCACATCAAGGGTTTCTGCCCTATCGTCACTGAATAATTCACCAATATACTCTGTCCACCTTTCCAAAGTTGCATCTGCTTCCATCACTACTGTTCCATCCCTCTTTTTTATTCCAATGCTAGTTGTTGTTTTCTTTTTGTATGTTATCTCCTTCACTTTTTCATACATCAGCTGTTGGTCCCTTTTATCCAGTTCTTCTATCTCTTCACAGTTGTCGTTCATCCATATTTCCTTTGCCTCAATACATTTTTGATGAATTTGTCTGTTTAGTACATTATACGGTTCCTCATTTCGTCCTTTAAGCCGTCTTCTTTCATCCATCATGTGCAAAATCTCCTCTGTCATCCAAGCTTTCCTTGCTCTTCTCTCTCTCTCTCTCTCTCTCTCTGGGATTAAACTAAAATCACACGGTATCCAAGGCGACATGTCGTGATGGGTTGAAAACTGACTAAACACATGTCGCGATGGGTTGAAAACTGACTAAACAACCATAAACAAAGAGTAGTAATAAATGGAAAAGCATCCAAGTGGACTAACGTAACCTGCGGGATACCACAGGGATCAGTCTTAGGACCTGTTCTCTTCCTTATTTATATTAACGACATAGATGAGGGTGTTACCAGTATAATATCGAAGTTTGCTGATGACACCAAAATAGCGAATTCCGTAGTCTGTAACGAACAAGTAATATAAATACATAAAAATCTAGACAAATTGACAGAGTGGGGGCAAACCATTATAACACAGGTCGACTTACGACCAGATCGACTTACGACTGGTCTGTCGGAACCGATCGCAGTCGACGACTGGTGGTATTATGATCCATAACACCTCCATTTTTTACGTTCATTCTCATGTTATTTAATGTGTAATTTATATTTTTATTATATTCCAAAAATTTAAACAATATATAACAACTTTCCTCTAAGACTTTATAACAACTCTCCTTGATAACATATCTCTATTACACACCATCATCCATCGACCATCAATAAGCTTCCTAAATTTAATTTTATCCCTAATTTTAAAAGAGAATAAATTACTTAAAAAACCTCATGGCGGTGGTAAAATAATGACAACAATAAAGCAAGTCGAAGAGTCGGTCATCCACAGTCCATAGCCGCGGCGCCTCAACAAATCATCCTTCTCCACACACATCGGAACTTTTCCTCCTCTCCTGTAGTAATGTCTCATCTGGAGCAGGAACCCGGACTGCAGGATGATGATGTGAGTATTAATATTTTATGTGAGTGATACAAAGTCTTGAGGGAACGGAAATAAGGGAGGTATAACGGGGTAAAATGAGGGAGTGGGAATGACAACACAAAACAGCTGATAAGTGCACATCTCTTAGTTCAGTGATTTTGTGTGATTGTTCGCAAAGTGTACTGAATTGCTGATTAGGATTAAAGAGAATCGTGGTTAATGTGTTTCTCTTTGTGTTAATGTAGCTCCAGAAATAAGTAATGTAGGTTCTTACCTGGTAGGAGGGAACCCCCTCGGTGGTTAGCACGCTAGTCTTAGAAACAACTAACAACAGTTACTAAGAATTTCAACTGAAAGCGTGCTTTAGGCCCAAATAGAGTATTGGGTGAGACATGTGAAAGCAACACTAACAAAAGTCGGTAAATATTAAATTTCTTCCCATTTGAAATTGAGGGATTAATTGGTCTATTTTATTTATTTTACAGTTTTTGATGGGTTTCAGATCAATTCACTAACTGTTTCCACTGCAAATCAGTCTTTTTTTTTCATCCCCTCCACTGCTGAATTGCAATAAAAATGACTAACAGATTAGTACAATGTGTGCTCAAATCGACCAGAAAAAAATTGCATTCTCCCCACAAATAATACACTTATAATAATATCACTGTTACATCATCAGGAGACCCGCATCAGCAACATTGACACACTGGTTGATTAAGAGGCACAATGGAGGGAAAAGGAGTAAAGGATAAGATATGCAAGAAATGCAAGTTCACTGGGACAGTGAACAGAGAAGAAATGTTCAGAAGTTGTAAAACACAGGAAAGAAATGAAGCATGTGGGGATGGGGAGATCAACCCTCAGCAGGAGGCAGAAGTGTGGAAAATCAAAAGGATGTGTGTGTTAAATGCGATATAATGAAGGACATACAGCAAAGGATGTTGTGTGAGCTGTGTGAAAAGTGGTACCACTGTAAATGCCTGAAAATTTCAGCATAAGACTATAAATACATGCGGAAGTCAGATTGTAAGGTGCCATGGCTCTGCCGTGAATGGTGATTTAGTCTGTTGGATCTCACCAACCAAAACAGAAAACTCAAGAAAAGAAAATGAAGACCTCAGAGATGAAAACAAATGCCTAAAGGAGGAGCTGGTAAAGGTGAATAGTAGAATAGATGAACTAAAGGAGTATGTTAAGCAGGAAATTGACAGAGCCAGGTTTGGAGGACCAAATAAAAGGGAGCTGATCGAAACCATAAAAGAAGAGGTAAGGCAGGAGATGAAAGAAGAAAGGAAGGTAAAGAAAAACAACCTTGTTTTGTATAACTTTAATGAATCAAGGAATCCAGACTTGGAGGAAAGACAAAAGGAAGATAAAAACAATGCGAAGAAACATTTGTGCATGACCTTCAAGCAGAGTAAGTATATGTGGTGCAGGTTCACTCCTAGTGAAGTTGAGAGAACCAAGAGAGAAATGCAGTATCCTTAAAGAGGCACAAAACATAAGAAATGCTAATGTGGAAGACAGGAGGAAAATCATAATTGCCCTCTGACTTAACAATGAAGCAATGTGAGGAAGAAAAATTCTTAGAAAAATCAGTATTTTTGTGAAATTGGGCAATACTCGCACATAATGAAAAGTACTTCCATTGCACACAGACGTCTTCCTCAGACTAATTCAGATTCAGGCTGCATCTTCCTTCACTGATGAAATAAAGTACTATGATTATTTATTTATTTATTTATTTATTTATTTATTTATTTTTTATTTTATTTATTTATTTATTTTTTTTGTGCATGGCATTGTCTTCATTCAAAGAAACCAACCAGCATGACTTACTTGACACCAGCACATTGACATCACTCACCACGGCACAACACACATAGCATCACTCAATGGACATGATAATTTAACGTCAAGCTGGGCGGTGTGGCAATCCAGGCAGTAGTCCTGGTGCAGTACGGATAAGATTTAAAAATCACTAGCAGCGTTATGATAAATTTCTGATGCATGTGTATGAAGTTGAAAATGCTCAGGATGAAAGGATCTATCCAGCGAGACAGGTAAGAATTGCCACTGTTCCACGGGCAAGGCATGTTGTATATACCAAAAAAATCAAACAGTGTGTCTCCCATGAAGTCACTAGGTCTCTTTTTAAGACTATTAAGGTTAATAGCCTCTGCCACCTCAGTGGGAAGTGTATTCCAATGCCTCATCACATGTACCAAGAAAAATCTGTGCCTGGCTTCACAAATGGTGTGGGGAAGAAATATCTTAAACTTGTGGCTCCTTGTGATACTCCCTGTAGGAGCCATGACGAAAAGATCAGCAGGAGTAATAGTAGACATGTCAATGAAAATCTTCCAACACTTAACTAGGTCAACATGCAGTAGTCTTCCCTTCAGAGTAAAGGTTTAGAGCTTTGAGACATTGACCATAAGGCATACCATAAAACAAGTAATTTGCTTAGTCTGTTGTCACTGAACAGATTGCAAAATGGTCAAATCAGTAACATGGCATCTATTCCAAACTGGAGATGCAAACACAAGAAGTGGGCATCTATGGATGGTAAATAGTTCAAGCATGAAGGTAGGAGACAAATGACAAATACAAATACAAATGTTTGCCCTTCACAGTATATGCTAAGTAAGGTCCCATATCATAAGACTGTCCATGTTTGGCACCAAAGCTTGTAATCTTTATTTTATTTGCATTGATCTTTAGATCCTAGGATTCAGCAACTGCAAGTGAAGAATTGCTTTCCCTTTGAACTATGCTAATGCCAAGCAACTCTGAGGAAAGGTTATGAGGCCCTATCAAGAGGTACAGTTTTAAGTCATCATCAAATAATTTAATGTTTGATATTTGCTGAAATGTGATTTATGTAAATGAGGAAAAGAATTAGGCTTTGGATAGAACCTTGGGGCACACCACAAACCATTTGATATGAGGAAGTAAACTGTCCACCCACACTAACCTTCATAGTTCTGTGCGACAGAAAAGCTTTAATCCAGGAGAGGACAACATCATTAATACCTAATCTAAAAAGGTTAGTGAATGAATCTGGTGCTTTACCATATCAAAGGCCTTCAAAAGTCAAAAAGAATAAGATTAACCATATTGCTGTAATCCATCCCCTCGGAAACAGCATCATAAGTCAGTAATAACTTATCTTCCTCAGACTTCCCAGAGCAAAAACCAAATTGGTTGGCATTCAGTATTGAATTACCATCTAGATAATCTTGTAGTTTAGCAACAATTATTCTCTCTAAGATTTTACAACTAACAAAAGTGAGGCTGACAGGTTTGTAGTGAAGAGGATCACTTTTTCCCTTTTTGAAAATTGGGAGTATCACAGATTTTCTCCACACATCAGGAATTTCACCAGAATTAAGAGAAAATATTGTATACAAAGGGTGCACTGAACTGTTTCAGCAATTTTTTAGTAATGCTGGATGGATCAAGGCAGGTCCCATTGCAAAGGAAGAATTTATCTTATTCAATGCATTAGAAACATCATGATCTGTGAAGTGTAACTGGAAAAAAGAAACATGATGGGTTTGATATGGAGACTGAGGAAAGCCAGAGGGAATGATATACATTGAAGAGAAAGCTGTACCTATGTAGGATCTGAGCCATTACCTTCGGGTCAGTTACCAAGAGTACCAACAGAAGGACAACCAACTATTTCCCTTTGTATGTAAGAGTGGAATAATTATTATGCATGTCCTCTTTGTAATGAATTTGTTTCTGAAAGGCATAGTTTCTATACTGGAAATTTATATCAAGAAATGACAGCAAAGCGTCAGCAGGAAGCACAGAGTTTCTGCCATGTATTGCTCTCATTTGCTTGAAATGGGTCCAATTGTCTTTTTGTCTGTTTATAAATTCTTTAAATGGTTTATATTCCCATTGCATTGTATGTCCCAGACAATGCATTGCAGTGTCTGGGACAGTACTGATCAGCCAAGTCTCAGTAACCCCCAGTACCTGTAAATTATTTGTGAAGAAAAAAGTTTAACAAATAAAACTTTGTTGATTAAACTATCAACATTTCACAAACCAATATTTAGCTAAGTAAAAGGATACTTCAGCCTGAAGGAACACTAGAGGTGGCCAACTGGGACCCAGATTGAGACTCTGAAGTGTGCTGAGTTGCTGTACTTTTGTTGCCTCTCATGCAGGTCTTTCCTTTGTTTGTAGGGAAGATCTCTGTTGACATAAACATTGAACTTAGGGTTGCTTCTCACATTTTTTACTGTTCCCAGGAGTTGCCTACACAAGCCATCATTAATAAGCTTGATCTCATAAAGT
Source organism: Scylla paramamosain (assembly GCF_035594125.1). NCBI lineage: Eukaryota > Metazoa > Arthropoda > Malacostraca > Decapoda > Portunidae > Scylla > Scylla paramamosain. The sequence goes on along the minus strand of NC_087179.1, from coordinate 15,493,444 downwards.
CCCTTGTCTCTACTGATATGTATTTTTGACTTGTTGAAGAGTCATTTGTATGCTTTTTGTACCTAGAATTTCTAATATATATTTGTGGCTTCTAATTTTCTCTCTCTCTCTCTCTCTCTCTCTCTCTCTCTCTCTCTCTCTCTCTCTCTCTCTCTCTCTCTCTCTCTCTCTCTCTCTCTCTCTCTCTCTCTCTCTCTCTCTCTCTCTCTCTCTCTCTCTCTCTCTCTCTCTCTCTCTCTCTCTCTCTCTCTCTCTCTCTCTCTCTCTCTCTCTCTCTCTCTCTCTCTCTCTCTCTCCTAACCCCACATTCTCTGACCTAGCTGAACTTTCACCTGTCTAGGCTTATCCCAACTAACAAAATCTGTGGATTATCTAAATAACCATAGTTTACTCATTTCCAGACATTGACTGTTTATTTCTTGGCAAAATATGACGCCATTCCAGATCATGATCTACACAGTGAAGGGATCAACAGTGAAGTTAATTAACCGAATGACTCTAAACCTAACCTAACTGAGCTCTCAGATGAAAATGTTAAGGTTACTTCAGTATTAACCCATAATTTTAGTAATGCATATTGAACTGTAAAACACATAAAAAGAAAAAAGAAGCTTACATACAAGCTAAAAATACACACACACACACACACACACACACACACACACACACACACACACACACACACACACACACACACACACACACACACACGCACTCAATGTAATAACTAACACCCAGACTGAATTTCTCTTGTGTTAAACAGCCTGCCATGCGTGAGGTGCGAGCAATGTCCACAGATGACATTGTCTCCCGCACGCGCCTCTTGGAGAACGAGATCCGAATCATGAGGCTGGAGCAGACACGAATAACACACGAGATCCAGAATCAACGTGACAAGATCCGGGAAAACTCAGAGAAGATCAAAGTGAACAAGACTCTCCCATACCTGGTGTCCAACGTGATTGAGGTGAGAGAGAGAGAGAGAGAGAGAGAGAGAGAGAGAGAGAGAGAGAGAGAGAGAGAGAGAGAGAGAGAGAGAGAGAGAGAGAGAGAGAGAGAGAGAGAGAGAGAGAGAGAGAGAGATACCAAATCCATTCAAGATAACAGAGATGGACAACTCCAGAGAGAGAGAGATTGTGTGTGTGTTTGTGTGCATTTTCATTTTTTCATTCATAAATTCACTGGTAGATTTGTTTACTTTACTGTTATCATTGTTGTTGGAAGTAATAATAGTACGTAATAGTACTTACACATATCACAAGTTTCCATCAGTCTTCCAAAATTGCATGAAAATTTGAAAACATTAAGCAGAAGATATTGAAAAGTGCAATGAGCTAAACAGAAGAAAACTTCATTCATGGCAAGATCAAAATTATAAACATAAATAATTTGTAATATTGCAATTCACCTGCACACTATGAAAATTCCTTTCACTACTACTATTACTACAAAATGTTAGTGCAGCACTCACCCGTGACACAAATCCACAGATCCTGGATGTGGACCCCAATGAGTATGGTGAGGAGGATGGTGCAAACGTGGACCTCGACTCACAGCGGAAGGGGAAGTGTGCCGTCATCAAGACATCCACCCGCCAGACGTACTTCCTGCCCGTCATTGGCCTGGTGGACGCTGAGACCCTCAAGCCGGGGGATCTGGTGGGGGTGAACAAGGACTCTTACCTGATCCTGGAGACACTGCCGGCGGAGTATGACTCTCGGGTGAAGGCCATGGAGGTGGATGAGCGACCCACAGAACAGTACAGCGACATTGGAGGACTGGACAAGCAGATTCAAGAGCTGATTGAGGCGGTGGTGCTTCCTGTAACCCACAAGGAGAGGTTTGAGAACTTGGGTGAGTAGAGAGAGATTACACTTATCATTGACCTAAGCTTTACACAAACCAGTCACATAACACCATAGATTCCACACCAAAACGCAACTATGAGGCGCCAGGAGCAGACAAACAACTGTCTGGCACCACATCACTGCACTGGTGTGTGGTAAGGATGCAGCTTCCCAAAGGTTTTCATTGTTTAGAATTGAAGCCATGCACACAGGCATCTGCAGTGAGCTGTTGCTGATTGCTGCCATGCACACAAGTGTCTGTGGCTTAGTGACAGGCACATGAAGTCAGTGATGCCTGGTGGATTGCCTGGCTGTCACATACCAAACGTTGGTTAATCAACAAGTCTTTTTGTTAATCAACAACTTTTTTTTTTTATATACTTCTCCTTTATTATATACATTTGGATACTGATCACTTTGTTATTGAAATGAAAGACTGACCATTGCTGCAATGACTACAGCAATAAGATAGCTGAAGCCAAAGCATGGGAGGAGATGTGTGACAACTTTGTGTCCATCTTCAGAGAAATGGATTCTGCAGGAAAAAACAAAATATGGCACAGTGGCATCATTCTGCCCATATACACAGGCAACTCTGTGAGGTGGCTCAGTGAAGACATAGTCACTTAAACACACTTCTGTGTGGCACCATAGCACTACAGACACAAAGTTGCTTGTCTGTTCCCACTGTAATAAGACATCCATATACTCCACCTATTCTAATGATTTTCCCATAGCTTGTTACTCCCCTCCACTCTTCTACCCCCATATCTTTCTTCTTTCCCATTAGGGCCATATAACCACCATAGTCTGGCACACATTCATATTCTTAGTGGCATTTATTTCAATTAAAAACATCATTGGTCATCCCACTACCTTCTCATATGCACACTCCCTTCACAGGTATTCAGCCCCCGAAAGGAGTGCTGCTGTATGGCCCACCAGGCACAGGTAAGACACTGTTAGCCCGTGCCTGTGCTGCCCAGACCAAATCCACCTTCCTGAAGCTTGCCGGCCCACAGCTGGTGCAGATGTTCATAGGTGACGGAGCTAAGCTGGTGAGGGATGCCTTTGCGCTGGCCAAGGAGAAGGCGCCAGCTATCATCTTTATTGATGAGCTGGATGCTATTGGTGAGTGAAAGAGAGAGAGAGAGAGAGAGAGAGAGAGAGAGAGAGAGAGGGGGGGGTAAATAAGGAGGGACAGAGAGAAAGGGAAAAGTAAAGGGAAAGGGAAGTGAAAGTAATTAGGTGTGTGTGTGTGTGTGTGTGTGTGTGTGTGTGTGTGTGTAAAGGCTAAAAAAAAAGAGTTGATTACAACAAACAATTTGGTTAAGAGAGAAAAAATGAGGGAGGATCTTAAAAAACAATATTGACTAGACAAGACAATGTCAAGTGCCAGGCTGAAGGCAACAAGACTCGGTACTATCAAAACAATTAGGTAAGAGCACTAACGGATCTACCCATCATGTACAGGCACAAAACGGTTTGACAGCGAGAAGGCCGGTGACAGGGAGGTGCAGCGCACTATGTTAGAACTTCTGAATCAGCTTGATGGTTTCTCCTCCACCACTGACATCAAGGTAAGGGAGAAAGGGAGATGCTGTGTTTAGGCAACAAGAATGAAGGGATGGATAAATAGAGATTGATAAAGAAATAATGGTGCCACTTTTCTCTTTTACAAGATAAAAGCATAACAAAACACAACCCTCTTTCTTCCCACATTAGGTCATTGCTGCCACCAACCGAGTTGATATCCTTGACCCGGCACTGCTGAGGTCAGGTCGTCTGGACAGGAAGATTGAGTTTCCCCATCCCAATGAGGAGGCAAGAGCAAGAATCATGCAGATCCATTCCAGAAAGATGAACATTGCCCAGTGCGTAAACTTTGAGGAACTGGCGCGCTCAACTGATGACTTCAACGGAGCACAGTGCAAGGCTGTGTGTGTGGAGGCGGTGAGTGTGTGTGTGTGTACTTTGATAAGCACATGTCTCATCGCCAACCTCATCATTTCATTTAACAGCTGTATTTTCTCTTATGGGGCTGTCCTGTCTTCATGTCTTTTTATATTCAGCTTACTTATACAGAAGACAACCTCACACCTGCACCATTCTTCTTAATCACCTATGCTTCCTTCTCTCTTGCAAGTTTTCCTACATTAGTCTTGCACTTTACATGGGGGCCTTCCTCTCAGACTGATATGCATCTTCCACCCTTTGTCTTATTCTTCTCACACCTACAGCATCTACCTATCTTTTGTATATCTTGTTTAACATTACTTTCTTCACCAGTCTTCGTTTCCCCAAGTGATCCTTTTGTTATATTCACCACTGGCTGTCTCTGCCCTTCACATTCCTTCTTTCTTTCTCCTTTCCTTGCTCAGTTCAGTTGTAGCCTTTATGTCGTGTGCACCTTCTCCCAGTTGTGTTTTCTTATTTCTCTCTCTTTCCTTCTCTCTCATGTAAATCCATTGCTCATTGTGTTCTCCCAAAGTGGTCATTCATTGCTGTTCATCATTGCCTTTCATTTCTCTCCACAGGGTATGATTGCACTCCGTCGGCAGGCAACCACAGTGACCCACGAAGATTTTATGGAAGCCATTATGGAGGTGCAGGCCAAGAAGAAGGCCAATCTGAACTACTATGCCTAGTGTGTGTGTGTGTGTGTGTGTGTGTGTGTGTGTAAGTAAGAGAGAGTGGCTGTGTGCGTGAAAGTTTGTTCAGTGCTGCTAGTATTACTTTTATCATTATTATTTTGTGTATTTAGAAGAGGAGAGAAATTTTTGGATCATTAGGGTGTATGTGTGTGTGCATGTGTGTTTTTTCTTTTGATGAGAAAGAATTGTTTGTTCATCATTAATTAATACACAGTGAAGAAAAGTTTTGTTTTATTTCTCGTCGCATCTCTCTCTCTCTCTCTCTCTCTCTCTCTCTCTCTCTCTCTCTCTCTCTCTCTCCAAAATATTCCAGATAATAAGAAAAATAACCATTTTGATCACTATTATTATCATACATCACCACATGCTTTCCACATAACCACTCACCTTAAATGGGTGTCTAAATCTGGTCGTTAGTGTGACACTTAGTAATGGCAACAGTGACAACCAAGCTAAAGTAATAGTAGAAATCCAGAAAGTCAAATAAGTGGTGTGATGTAAGAGGGCAACAAAAAAGGAAGGGGGAAAAAACATGCCATCCCCTAAAGAGCCAAACGGATTATCCAAAAGGATGATACAGAAAAAAAAAAATACAAATCTAGCGGGAAAGAACGTGATCCGTGACGTCATACAAGTACTGTAATGTCATGGACCAGGGAGCATGAGCACCTTACTCTGCCTGCAAACAAATAAACGAACGAACGTAGTTTAGGCTCTGCTGAGAGAATGGACTATATTCTCACTAAAATAAAAGTAAATAAATAATTCTTTACAGTTTTTTTTTTTTAATCATTCATTATCGTATATGTAATTTTTTCTTTCCTTCTTTATTCATTTTGTTTATTTATTGTTATAGACCAAATTTTCTTGCATTTTTATTATTTTTTATGTAGGAGGGGCATCAGCCAAAGGGAACTAAACGTGTGTGTGTGTATGTATATATATATATATATATATATATATATATATATATATATATATATATATATATATATATATATATATATATATATATATATATATATATATATATATATATATATGTATATATATATATGTATATATATATATATATATATATATATATATATATATATATATATATATATATATATATATATATATATATATATATATATATATATATATATATATATATATATATATATATATTTTTTTTTTTTTTTTTTTTTTTTTTTATGTAGGAAGGACACTGGCCAAGGGCAACAAAAATCTAATTAAAAAAAATGCCCACTGAAATGCCAGTCCTATAAAAGGGTCAAAGCAGTGGTCAAAAATTGATGGATAAGTGTCTTGAAACCTCCCTCTTGAAGGAATTCAAGTCATAGGAAGGTGGAAATACAGAAACAGGCAGGGAGTTCCAGAGTTTACCAGAGAAAGGGATGAATGATTGAGAATACTGGTTAACTCTTGCGTTAGAGAGGTGGACAGAATAGGGGTGAGAGAAAGAAGAAAGTCTTGTGCAGCGAGGCCGCGGAAGGAGGGGAGGCATGCAGTTAGCAAGATCAGAAGAGCAGTTAGCATGAAAATAGCGGTAGAAGACAGCTAGATATGCAACATTGCGGCGGTGAGAGAGAGGCTGAAGACAGTCAGTTAGAGGAGAGGAGTTGATGAGACGAAAAGCTTTTGATTCCACCCTGTCTAGAAGCAGTATGAGTGGAACCCCCCAGACATGTGAAGCATACTCCATACATGGACGGATAAGGCCCTTGTACAGAGTTAGCAGCTGGGGGGGGGTGGGGTGAGAAAAACTGGCGGAGACGTCTCAGAACACCTAACTTCATAGAAGCTGTTTTAGCTAGAGATGAGATGTGAAGTTTCCAGTTCAGATTATAAGTAAAAGACAGACCGAGGATGTTCAGTGTAGAAGAGGGGGACAGTTGAGTGTCGTTGAAGAAGAGGGGATAGTTGTCTGGAAGGTTGTGTCGAGTTGATAGATGGAGGAATTGAGTTTTTGAGGCATTGAACAATACCAAGTTTGCTCTGCCCCAATCAGAAATTTTAGAAAGATCAGAAGTCAGGCGTTCTGTGGCTTCCCTGCGTGATATGCGATATATATATATATATATATATATATATATATATATATATATATATATATATATATATATATATATATATATATATATATATATATATAAAGCCCACTAAGGTGCCGGTCCCCGAACAGTCACAAACGGTATACATTAAGAAAAAAATAAATAAATAATACAGAACGTGTCTGTGTATGCGTATTATTACTAGTTATATTTCTATATTAATGTAGCAGGTTAACAGGGCTCGTGCTCTACCACAGAAAGATCACGAGTATCTATGAGCTTTATCATCTGTATTACAATGACATTATACTATGACACACACACACACACACACACACACACTGAAAACGTTTTCCTTTAATATACTTGTTGTCGCCAGGTAGCAGCACCGCCACTGTTCTCCAAACTTTAATCCACGGCACTACTTCTTCCTTATACATTCCTTGGTAGAGATTTACTATGTGCAGTTTTGCAAGCACGTAGGATAGTTTCGTAGAGCAATAGGAGGGACCCCATCAACCATAAGCTTTCCGAGGGTTATAGGTGTTGGAAGGCGCAACTACCAATTGTGGGCCGACTTTCTATCTTGTATAGCACGATAACAGGCGGAGTTAAACCAAGGTTTGGAAGATTTAGGGCGAGAGAAAAAGTAAGGAATGCATACCTCCATACCAGACAGTACCGCCTCCATTATGCGCACAGGACACATGCAGAGACGGGTTTGATACGGAAGTAGTAGTCATTCCATGGAAAAAACAGGACAATCATAATACAGAGAGAGAGAGAGAGAGAGAGAGAGAGAGAGAGAGAGAGAGAGAGAGAGAGAGAGAGAGAGAGTAATGCATTTATTTATTATTTACTTATTTATCTAGTTCTTTTTATGTACGGGAACCTCGCTGGACTGCGGTACTTGCTCCCTGGACCAAGGGGCCCAGGGGTACTTACAGATGCCAGGTGGTGAGCACGTTCCTGACTGGGAACGTTATGAGAACCTCCCTGCATGGAAATAAATATACAGTGCAGGATTGTGTATAATATTAGATGAGATGACACACACACACACACACAGAGAGAGAGAGAGAGAGAGAGAGAGAGAGAGAGAGAGAGAGAGAGAGAGAGAGAGAGAGAGAGAGAGAGAGATAAAAAAAAAAAAAAAGATGGATCGTCGATCTCGTTCTAAGTTCTAACTGGAAATTGTAGGATTAGAACGTGTACCATCTCTATTCCGTCCCGATCGCGTACGTGCATACGTACGTACGTACGTACGTTCAAGGATTCTTGCCTGAGTTTCACCGAGTCATTTACAGGCTGGAGCTGGTCAAGAGAGGTTGGTGATCTGGTTGTGGCACAGCTAAGGTAGGCTGTATTTATCTGCTCTTATTAGTCATTACTGATTCTCTATCTTCATCGCGTTTCATGTGCCAGCTGGGCTCCGCACAGGCTAAACACGTCACAATAAAATAGTAGGAAAATAAATGCATTGAACTATAAAGATATGCTATAAGATAATTATACACAAGGAAAGTATGATAAATGAGGAGCAAAATTTAACTACCCTTTAATTATGTATAAGTGGAAGCAGTGTAGGTGGTATACGTAAAACCACCATATAGAATTGAGTAAGATAAAATACAAAGAATTATAATACGAGTATTTCAGAAAACTTAGTTAACATGGATCCAACACATTGCACACTTACCACAATCTGATCCAAACTGTTTCCTCTCAGTTATCACTCAGCCATAGGTAGTAATAAGTAAAATAATTATTATTACTTAGCACAATGAGTATCATTCAAGATGTGACAACCTTGAACTGGGTAAGCTTACAATAGATAAATTAGTACTGATCAAGCTTCATATCCGTAAATCTGATGTATGTAGCTAATATGAAATACTGTAAATACAGCAAACTCAAAATGACAGGTATATATATATATATATATATATATATATATATATATATATATATATATATATATATATATATATATATATATATATATATATATATATATATATATATATATATATATATAAGCGATCCGGATAACGTAAACCTGAAAAAAAAAACACACACACACACACGTTATATTGGTACGACAGAACTAGGCCTCAAATGCGTAAAGTTTAACCGTGTAAGGCACTCATCAAGACAAGACAGGTGAGGACAGGTCTGGCAGGTAAGCTACCAACACCTGAGGCACGAAGAAGCGGCGGTCAGCGGAGCATCAATGTTTACACGTGGACGGAGGTACCATCTCCCACTATGAAAGAACGCCTTAATTTTATTTCTGTTCCGTATCCTTCCTCAATCCAGCCAGTGTCTTATAACTCCTACATGTACCCACTTTAAATACGATTATATGTGGCTAAAGAGTAGAGAATTAGGGAGTAATGAGAGATAATCCCTGCGCAGGAGTGGCTGTGAGGGAAGGGAAGGAGGAAAGGTGGTGGTTTAGACGCCTTGCCCAGCCTCTCCCACACTACCTTCTCCCTTCTCTCTCCACCTCTCCAGCAGCATCTCGCGCTGTGTGCTGCTATCCTTGGCTGTTATGTATTAAGGTACTTCTGGCAAGTTGGTAGATACACGAGTTACACCACATGCAATAACGACACACACAGCAGACTACAATAAGGGAGTAACTGGGGTGGGTACACTTGAACAGGGCATTTCAAGCATGACTCTGGTATTAGAATATAACATAGATGGATTAACAGGTATATTTCACAGATGTTAGCCGAGTGGATGGGTTGGTTTGGTGGGTTATTTGGTGTGCCAAGCCACGGTTTGCAGAGGAAATGCCTACTGATTTTAGGGTCACCTCCACAGCCAGCCACCTCCTGAGGGTGCGCCACGCCTCATACACTGCATTCACCCTCCCCCCCATGGTCCCACCCTCCACACACACATTTTATGTATTATTTTACTGACTTATGTTCGATAATGTTTATTTATATTAGTAATCATTATAGTGTTTTTACTCCTGGAAAAACGTTTGGGGAATTTCCCGTGAGCTGCGTTGCCGTGTCTCTACAGGACCAATTATCGGTTTAACACATTGGTGGAAAGGACAGGCGATTGCCCTCCCTCCCTCTCTCTCTCTCTCTCTCTCTCTCTCTCTCTCTCTCTCTCTCTCTCTCTCTCTCTCTCTCTCTCTCTCTCTCTCTCTTTCAGTATCATATGATACTGTGTAAATTATTTTTCTATAATTTGTTCATGGTGATTGTTTTGCATAATCTCAATTTGGGGCAGAGTAGATTCATCGCACTGTTGTCCCACTCACATAAGTGCCTTTGACTGTTCGAGTTATTGCTCTGAAGGGTGCAATAATAGGACCTCTATTGGTCCTTCTCTTCTAAAAATACTTATTCTCGTGAATAAGTTCTTTCTCCTGGCTATGAAGAACACGCAAACACTTGGAAGTTGCTTCCATCGTGGGAGTGTCCCTCAAAAGGCTGAGCCACCCCTCTCTCTGACCTGAGTCACTTGATCCTACCAATAAGCACCCCAGGTGCTCAACATAAATGACAACGACGCAAAGCTATCTTGTCAAATGTTGTGATATTTATGTAAAACCCAGACTACTTATTATCTTAAAACATGAACCATTCGTAGCACTGCATGGTTTGATAAGCTAAGTAATCCATACTTGATACTTGAATTTCAATAAAAAGTAAGAAGAACTTCTATATTTAAGAGAAACTGTATGATGTGGCAGAGCAGCTAAGAGATCTCAGCCAACGCTTAAATGTTCTTCCAAGAATAAAAAAGAGTATAGGTAGTTGCATAGGAACATAGATGCATACAAGTCAAATTAGTATTGACTGAACATAAAATTGTCATTGATTTAAGCACACACACACACACACACACACGTGCAGTGAGGTATTCCCCAGCAATTGGTTTGTGTTACCCACTGTTTGATTCCCATGTAGGTTGCAAGGTAACCAAAGTTATATTCTCTTATGGCACTTGTTGTGTCTAAGTAAGTATTTACATTTTTTTTTTTTTTAACTGGCATAATACTATATTAATTCTCTGAGTTAGTCAATTATTCCATGTCTCATAAAATAAGTTTTCAGTGCAGGGGTGATGGTAAAGTAATTGTTGTTGTACTGTGCATCATGACTTTCTTGCTTAGTATTTTCTTATAATTAATACATCATTACATCAAAAAGGGGAATGAGTAGATAGGAGTGAGTGTGATGATCCCACATCTCACAGTGCCTCTCCCACAGGCCAGCCACAGGGACATGAGTGGGAACGGGTTGGGCAGGAAGGAGAAGGGCAGCTATGGCTCGCCCCTCATGAAGCTGTCAGCGTATGTGCTTGCCTTGCGGCCATGGTCTTTCAGTGCCTCCTTGATGCCAGTGCTGCTGGGGAGCACGCTGGCCAGCAAGGCGACAGGGGACATAAGCTTTGTGGCACTCTTCACTACAGCACTGACAGCACTCTCGGTCCATGCTGCCGGGAATGTCGTCAACACCTACTTTGACTATGTGAAGGGCATCGATAGCAAGAAGAGTGATGACCGCACTTTAGTTGACCAGTTGCTGTCCAAGGATGAAATTGTGACTCTTGGTGTGATCCTGTACTCTGCAGGTTGTGTTGGCTTTGTCATCCTCACCATGGTGACTCCTGCACGCCTGGAGCACCTCGCCCTTGCATACTTTGGGGGCCTGTCCAGCTCATTTCTATACACAGGTGGTGTTGGATTCAAGTACATTGCTCTTGGGGATGTGCTGATTCTAATACAGTTTGGTCCCATGACTGTGCTGTTTTCATACATGGTGCAAGTTGGACATGTGCACTGGGCCACCATACTGTACGCTGTGCCTCTCGCCCTTAACACAGAGGCCATCCTGCACTCCAACAACACCAGGGACTTGGAATCAGACAGGCGGGCTGGCATAGTCACCTTGGCCATCCTCATTGGGTCGACAGCCTCGGAGCTGCTGTATGCTGTGTTCCTCTTCACACCATACACCATGTTTGCTGTGTGGGGCATCAAGTACAGTGTGATGCTCTTCCTGCCGCTTATCACCATCCCCGAGGCATTTCGGCTTGAGCGTCACTTCCGCACGGGCAGTAAGGCAACCATACCGCAGAGGACAGCCAAACTTAATGCTTACCTGGGCTTCCTTTATGTGCTTGCGTGTGCCCTCTCGGACCCTGCCAAACTGCCCTACATTCTCGGATGACGTGCTGCCCTGTCCTCTCTCTTCCCCCTCCTGAGCTGTGTCCCTGTGCATTAATGTATCTTTTTTTTATAACATGATGTGTGCTCCTTGCCCTCCCTCTTTCCCTTCCCTCCCTTATTTATTGTATTTTTATAGGAAAGATGCACTCGACAATATCAAATGTAGAGCAGCGGCAACAAGCATACTGCTGTAGTGTAGTTTGTCGTGTATGTGATCATGTGATCTGTGACCCTCCCACCACCTGTGTGTTGATGATCCAGGCGGACACAGGCTCCTGCTCTTCCTGTGTCGTGCTGTGAGGGGCCACCACTGGTACTTATTCAGTTATGAAAACCTTGCATATCTAATTATAACTCAAGGCCTTCACCATTACATGAATCTTTTTGAGTTTCCATGACGGACTCAGTTATTTTGTTAACATTCTTGTGTCTTGTAACTTCTCCACGGTTTAGTTTATGAAGCAAGCCATGTTATACTGTCTGTCTATCCTGTCTATAATACCACCTGTCTCCCCTTTCAAAATTACAATCTTGAAAGAATACAAAGAATACCATCACAGCAACTAAAGTGGACAAAGTAAGATGACAAGTATCCTCTCATATATATTTCCATTCCTACTGTGAGAAGTGGTATGATGCCTCACCCTGACTGCCTTCCTTTGAGGGTTCTCAGCTTGGTATATAGATAGATAGATGGATGGAAAGATAGATTATTAGCTGACCTAGACTTGGATGAAGAACCTTAACACTGCCAAGATGTACAAGGCCATGTTGTTACTGCCAGAGACACATTGCTGGTGCATATCATATGTCAAGCAGATTGCCACATTCCCTTCACTGTGTTTACCATTTGTCTTCCCAGTCTTGATCTTGCACAAGAAGATAGTGAGCAGATCAGAGGATGTAATGCAGTTACAGCAGGACAGTGAAGACAAAGTTCACTTGGTAATCATCTTGGCCATTAGAAAGGTGTTAGACTTACCTTTCTGTGACTTGTAAGCCTCCCTTTGCCAGTTCAATCCTCAGCCTTCAGATGAGATTTTCAGCATTTCTGTGATCTTGCAAATCTGGGAATCACATAAAGGCTGATGGAAGACACTAAATGCAGTGGAGGAGAGTGTGGCAGTTTACTTGATTTCTGACCATGACTGCACAGACTCACAATCTTTGCTGATGAGTGAGGATGCTTGCCTTACATGTTAGTGACCCCCTCAGCTCACTCATCTTCCAGCCCGTGCTGCATCCTTGTTAACTCTGATAATGAAGGTATGACTTTGACTTCTTAGTAGCCTTAGATGATAATACCAAGCAGAACTATATAGGCTAGTTTAAACTACTCCATTGTTTACTTCTTGTACTGTTTATGGTGTCTTGAAGTTATATTATTTCATTAAGGTTCACAAGTTGCAGCACATTTTACTAAGCTTGATGTGGTATGAGCCAAGGGGTCAGGCTGTCTCAGAGGTAGGGGAGTGTTTCTACCAACACATACAAATAGAGGTTTGGATGTTACTGATGTGTTGTAGGAGTGATGCACAGGTGTGTCTCTGGAACGACAAGTCTCTCTGTAGTTTAGTTGTAATTTTGATTTCTTACTCTCACTGATTTGAACATTGGTATGGGTTGTATCAATGCTTAGACTCTCAGAAGTGTTTGAAAAGTTAAGAAGGGCAGTGTTAGATTTAACCCATTCACTGCTATGACTCCTTTGTTTGAATGGACACACACACACACACACACACACACACACACACACACACACACACACACACACACACACACACACACACACACACACACACACACACACACACACACACACTGCGTAGTGTAGTGGTTAGCACGCTCAGCTCACAACCAAGGAGGCCCAGGTTTGAATCCCTGGTGCAGCGAGGCAAATGGGCAAGCCTCTTAATGTGTAGCCCCTGTTCACCTAGCAGCAAGTAGGTATGGAACGTAACCCGAGGGGTTGTGACCTTGCTGTTCCGGTGTGTGGTGTGTCAGTGGTCTCAGTCCTACCCAAAGATCAGTCACTATGAGCTCTGAGCTCTTTCCGTAGGGGAACTGCTGGCCGGGTGACCAGCAGACAACTGCAGGTGAATCAGTGAATCACTCACACACACGCACACACACATTAGTAAACATTATAAAAAGAATGGACAGAAATTACTTGGTACCACAGATGGAAGAGGGAGAGAGACTTACAAGGGGGCTTGGGAAGAAAATAAAGAAGAGTGGATGTTTGAGTGACATCAAGAAATATAGCTTCCCATATCGAACTATTGAAATCTGGAATGGTTTGAAGTTAGAGGTGGTTGCAGCAAACAGTGTACACATGTTTAAAGAGAAGCTTTATAAATATGGATATGGAAACAGGATAAAATGAGCCTTGGCTCATGCCCTGTACAATACAATTAGGTAAATACACACACACACATGCACACACACACACACACACACACACACACACACACACACACACACACACACACACACACACACACAGAATGAGTTCCTAGGCTGCAGAATCATTTAATGTACTGTAGTACAAGAATAAGTGTTTGCAGGGTTGTAGGTGATCATGGGGAAAGAGTGTATTGCAGTGAAAGCATTAATTCTCTCCTACACAAACCAGATGCATTTTTCCTCAACTGTAGGACATTATAAAGCATTGAGTGGGCCTTCAAGTTTATTCAACCATATACTTTTGGGTAAGTCAGTTGTTTAAGACAAATACAGGGACTTCCATGTGTAGGGTTGATGGATTCTTGCAGCTTCCCTTCTTTTCACATGTTCTCATTTACTCCATAGTTGCAATTTTAGTACTTAACCATAGCTAACTTTCAACTGCAAGGCACCTATCAATAGTATCAATATACTATTTATCATCAAACATTTTTGTACCATTTATAGATGCATTAATTCAACTATAAATAATTTGAAAGCACCCTTAATGTATCCTCAGATGTTTTCTAATAGTATTTATAAACACAGATTAATTTAATTGCAAAGCATTTCATGAGTACCACTATCTAGATTCAGTTACCAGGTTGTACACATTAATCTCTCTCTCTCTCTCTCTCTCTCTCTCTCTCTCTCTCTCTCTCTCTCTCTCTCTCTCTCTCTCTCTCAGGTTGTTAGGACAATGTCAATAGGGAGCTTCAGTTATAAGGTTGTTATCACAGTCCATTTCGTTTTAGAAAGTGAAATAAATTAGTGGACAGCGATGACATGGACGTAAGGTGTTGCTGCATCATCCAGGGACTGCCATTTGTAGGCCTGCTGGCTTATTGCAGCTTCCCTTGTCTTCCTGTGGTAAACCTTTGTATCACTTGTCAGCAAGGAATAATTTAGACAGTGTTGCTGCTAGGATTAAAATTCTACAATGGATCATACTGGTATTAATTTTGCTTTGTTAATTCCACTCTCATGCTTTATTTGGCAGCTGAGATGGTGGTGGTGGTGGTGATGGTCATAATAAAATGTCCGACAGGTCCTCACAGCTCTTTTTCATTAACCTAAACAAATATTATGACTACAACAATGGAAGTAATGATACATAGATAAAATATGGCAATGTAAGTTATAATGCAAATGTCTTTTCCATGTTTCCTTAACTTGAACAAATATTACAACAGTTTCTGGTTATTATCCATTTTTCATACATGACCATTGCTTTGCCCACGCTCCCTTATCCATAACCCGAAAATACTCATGACATTTACAGAAAAAACACTATCAATATCTGTATTTTTTTTTTATTCAAGTATTTTCTTTTGTTGAATATTACAGGAAATTTATATCAGTGCTTTACCGAATCTCATGTACTCTAATTATGACACTGTTATTAAAGGCGTACCGTAGTGTAATGCACTTGAAGCAATTTGCATACCTAGGGAATAATTAAAAATCATATGAATTGCAAAAAGCTGTGCGAGGTTCAGTGGAGGGGTGTCAAGACGCGCTTCACCAGAGGTCGTGAGGAGAATACGGGGTGGGGCGCGAAATGACAGACATCTGCCACAGATCACAAAAAAATAAAAGTAATAATAAAACTCTTCTAAGAACCAAATACGGATATGTCTCATGCCTTTGCTATTTCATTTCTTTAAATCCAAGTAAAGATCTTTGATTTCCTGAAGAAACTGCAATATAAACTATAGAAATACGTGAATTTATATCAACACAATAATTATAATTGGTGGGGTGAGTCTGTTGGAAGGGACAAAATGGGCGGGTGTAATGTAAGATAGCTTGGGAACCAAGGAAAGTATAATGATCCTTGAGCACGACCTCTTAACGTTCTCTCTCTCTCTCTCTCTCTCTCTGGTCTAAATGCAGTGTCAATATTTTTAACAGGCTCAAAGGGAAGTTACTGTGCGAATATTATCATGACGCGGGTGAGTGTTAAGTAAGAATTCTGCATGCACCATCAACAGGACGGAGAAAATAATAATGATCTCTGTGATCTTTGAAAACAGTCCTGAGGAAAGAAAAGAATAATGCAGAATATGGGGAGTAATGGAAGATTAATGATAACTATCTGAACAAATAAATATGATGGGTAAGTGAATCCAGTAACAATATATTATAGGCACAGATAAAGATAAGGTAAGAAGACTGATAGATAAAGATTGTCCCTTGGGTTAGTTGGTTACTTAATTAATTAGTTATTATGACAACTTTCAAGGCCTGATGATGATTAAGAACATCTATCTTAACCAAATACTGATAACGGACATAAACAACTGATGGGCAAAACCTCCTTGGGTTAGTTAATTATTTAGGTATTTAGGTAGTAATCTAGCAAATCTCACAACCTGATGATGGTGATGGTGATAATGATGATGATTAACAATGTTGATCAGAGAAACTGAATGTAATAATAACGATAAACACAGGTAAGTATAGTTCCTTGGATTAGTTTAGTTGGCAACCCTCACAGCCTCCGTCATCACAACAAATGGTACAAGATGACAAGATGACAATAACAACTGTCACTGCCTCACCACTACTACTGACTCATTAGGTAGTGGTGACCCGTATACCCATCAGAGCCATGACGAAGTAAACGTGTGATGAGATGTACTGGTCTTGTCTGTCTCAGGAAATATGGTGTAATGTGAGTTTTGTGGGAAGAGGGACAGAAGGGTGTGATGTGAACGTGTGTATAGTGCGTACATTATATGTGAGAAGTGATTGGTAAATTATATGGCATGGTGTGGTGTAAAAGTGTAATATTAAATGTGCAATAATAATCATGGTGTAATGAGTTTCTGAGTAGGGAACAGGGATACGACGTGATCCTAACGTGTATGAAGACTGAAGTGGAGCAAGGCACAGTGGTGATAAGATGTGACACGGATGTGTGGAAATGCAGTATTAATCCACTGTATCACTCTCTTTAAGGTGTAATAAGCGACTGGGGAGGATGCAGGGATATGACATGATCCAAAAGTGAAGCGAGTTGAGTGAAGATGCAGTGATAACATGTCTTGAACATAAGACAGAGCAAGAATGATAATTTATAACACAGAAAGAACAGGAATAGTATTATTCCCTAACCCAAACATTGAGTGAGGTTTTGTACCATTTGAAAGGTTATCTAAAATGTGATATGATAACACAACAAAAGTGTATGATGAGAGCAGTAATGTAATCTCAACAGTCCTAAAAATCAGGTGATAAGTTTCCAGGGAGAGGAGGAACAGGATAAGAACATGAAGTGAGCACGTCAAGATAACTGCTTTATCTGTTTTAACTTTCCTGATATCTGTATTAAGCCACGACCACTCATAATTTAACCATTACCTTCCCGGCAAGCCACATGCACACACGCCCCTCAGTAATTATCCCAGGTAGGTGTTATAGGGTGTCTTACCTGTTGGCTTTTCTAGGGGCACCCATGAGGTATTGATAAGATGTATTAATCTTAGGGTAGGTTTAGTTTGGGTACAGTTAGGTTAGGTAGGTTAAGGTTGGTTAGGTTAGGTTATGGTAGGGTAAGGATTTTTTTTTATGATTGGGTTAGGTTAGGTAGTGAAGGTCAGGTTAGGTCAAGTGTTAGATGAAAATGTTAGTCTGATTCAATTATCTTTTTCAATGTTGGTAAGTTAAGATGAAGGTGGAGGTGAAGTTAGGTTAGTTCAGTTTAATGAAGGTCAGGTTAGGATGAAGATCAGTTACATAGAACCTGTCTTTTTTTTTTTTTTTTTGTGGATCTTGTCATTCTCAGTAATTTGTTTATAGTTGAAGTAGGTCAAGAAATAGAAAAATTGTTACAGTTTTGCTAAGAAGCAGTACTGTTCCCCAGTTTATTGATTATACCTTATTTCAGTGTACTAGTGATGCAGAGTGGATAATTTTGCCGAGAAGCGCTATGTTCTCCTATTTACTGATTGTACCCTACTTTAATGTATTAGTAATGTAAGAGTTGACAAAGTTTTGTTGAGAAACAGTATTGTTCCCATATTTACTGATTATACCACACTTCAATGTACTATTAAGTAATATTTTCAGAAAAATTACATAAATAGTGGCAACAAAACAGGAGCAGTGGTGATGAAATGTTTTGAAATTTGGGTGATGAAATAGACATTACAGACTCATTTTACGTGCCTAACTTAGCAATCACTGATATGTCTGTTTCTTAATATTTGATGTATAACTGTTGAATATGTAATAGGGTAAGATGTGTGATGGTTAAGGAAGTGTTTTATCTCCTCAAAGGTGCCTTGTGCTCAACTCTCCTTAGACTGATTGAGTTTTAGAGAGAGAGAGAGAGAGAGAGAGAGAGAGAGAGAGAGAGAGAATCTTTATATACACTTGATTTCCTCTTACAGCTTTAACCAAGAGACAGACAGAAGTCCTTATACATCTTCACCAACACTGACTTTCCCCTAGCAACATACAACCCTAAGGACACCATGGAGTGGCTCTGGATACCTGGTGAGTACCATTACATAGTATTTCCTCACATCTCTATCACGTCCACCTGTTAGAGTATCATGGAAACACTTGGGAGGTGATCTGAGGTAGGATAACTCTTTAGCCACAATGGGCAACCTTGCCAGGACTGAACCCATGACATGGAGGTATACGAATGCCTCAGACATTGGGTTGTAATGATTCTATGGAGTTCTGGGATAATTTTGGGATTCTTTAATCTACAGTAGCCCCCTAAACTATCTTTAAAAATTAAGAAGTCTATTCTGACAATGGATGACATTATTTGACATGTTTGGTGGTTATGGTGACAACTGTTGGCAGACCTGCACACTAGGGATGGCTGCCGTATATTACGACCTGGGAAATAGATCAGCATGTTAGCATCACATCAAGCCACACATCCCAACCTTACCAACGCTACATATGATAAGGCAGCAATATTCATATTGTTCATTATGCCACAGTTGGCACCACACTGCAAAGAGTTTTGGGAGCTGCTGTACATTCCTTCAGTCATGGGGAGGCATATGAGAGCCTCAGGCATTGGGATTTTAATGATTTTGTCAAGTCTGGGGATGATTTTTGGGTTCCTTTTGTATACGTCCAGTCATGGTATCTTATTTAGCTTTCTGACTGGTTATGACTGTATTTTTGTTCATATAGTGTATGTAAATTCTGCATTCATATAAGAGGGGAACATTGTTTTATGTGTAAATTTGGATTTTTACAAGTTGGGACTCACAAAACGATATTTGTTCATATTTGTATATGCAAAAAATACACCTGCTACTACTCCCTAAATATGTGAAGTTTAGAAAGCTTTAAAAAGATTAGTAAACTTTTGTGTGTGTGTGTGTGTGAGGTGGATGGGCATGTTTTGTATCTGTAGGGACTGCCATGTGTAGGTCTGCTGGCTCCCTGCAGCTTCCCTTACATTCTGGTGCTGCATTGTTACCTTGCACATATTGATCCTGTGTTCTCACTATGAAAGGCTCATCAACCCTATCACTGATATTTGACATTTAATCACAAATAACTGATTATTATTATTATTATTATTATTATTATTATTATTATTATTATTATTATTATTATTATTTATTATTATTATTATTATTATTATTACAGTCGTTTCACTTGAAGGTAACTTATGGGTGTACTCTTACCTATATCTCTAGAAGTTATGTAGTTAGTGTTGACATTAGTGTGGAATGACTCTATTATTATTGTTATTATTATTATTATTATTATTATTATTATTATTATTATTATTATTATTATTGATTTATTTTATTTAGTTATTTACTATCATCATCATCATCATCATCATTATTTATTGGTTATTATTGTTATTCTTTATTTATTTTCTGCAGGCACTTTTGAACATTATAGTGGCTGGACATGGGAAACTCCATGCTTCTGATCCATTTTTCTTTCTCTTTAGTGCTTGTAAAAATTTCCATTGTGATTTTAGCATAGTTAATGTTGCAAGTCACAGTGAAAGCTTTGTAGGACATAATATGATAATCAAGTACTAGCAAGTAAAGTACACATTATATCAAGCAGTAGTGAATGTGTAATAAGTTTAACTGTTATGAGAACCTAAAAATATACACAATATATGACTCAAGTTTAAAGCAGACCAGAGCATTAGTGCCCTTATTTACAATGTGTTAGGGTGGTGGAGATGTTATTATGTACCTAAGTAATGAGTGGCTCTTGAAAGCACAGTGCCATTAGTGTGTGTGGCTTTGCCTGCCTAATGTACCAGTGCTGGAGAGGCAGTGATTAGATAAGGTGGCTATACTGAGAATTGTTGTGACTCAAGAGGCAGCAGCTGGTGGGAAAGGCTGGAGATGAAGTGCTGTTGTGTGCTGTTTGTCTCAGGCTGATGGTGCTGGTGGTGGTGGTGGTGGGTGGCAATGACTCACCTACATGAGGAAATAACTTAGCTGTCTTAATTTTTCTCCTCCTTTACATTTTTGGGGAAGAAACATCATGGTCATTATTATTTTTTTTTTATTTGTTTATTTTTTGTATATATATATATATATATATATATATATATATATATATATATATATATATATATATATATATATATATATATATATATTCATTTATTTATTTATTTATTTTTATTTTATTTTTTATTTATTTATTCTTTATTTTTTATTTATTTTTTTTTATTTTATTTTTTTTTCTAATTTTTATTTTATTTTATTTATTTATTTATTTTTTGCCGGTGTCCCTGATACATGGTAAAATGAGGTCCCACCTGTAAGAAAGTATACTCACACCATTCAAATATTCAGATGTGACAGAAGCCGCTCAGAGAGCATCCCTGTCTGCTGCATCATAGGATAAGACAGTGTCCCTTCTGGGATTCTTTAAGACAGGATGAATGTCCCTTTTCATACAGTTGCGTTGTACATCTATAAATCAAGGCTCACGCCATTTCACGAATATATACTAGTGTAATATTTAATAAAACAGTACCACAGTTACAGTCTAGGTGAAAAAAGACTAGAAGCACTACCAGGTGCCTAGATTTAATAAAGGATAGGCACTGTGAATGTTCAGGTAATCCGTTACATAACTTGGATCATCCACATCATCGGAATCACCATCACTTTCCACAGTTATTTTCCATCTTGGCCCATAAAACTGCATGAAGGACTCTTGGCCAGCATCTTGTATCTCACCCTCCTTGGGAAACACCAAACATTCCCACTCCAAGCACTCATCTTGTGCTTGGTGTTGCTGGCTCATCATATGCACTATTTGGGTGATGGTTACGCACAAAAAACACTAAGTAAGACAAATAAAAAATGGACCAAACAGAACAGCTGGTAAGCAACACAAAACAAGGGTTGGATGGAGTAGCCGGGCTTCCATTTGCTAAGAGCGAGCCAGCAAGCATTATGACTGACAGAGATGCCCTGAGTCTCCCGCATGCCCGTGGCCCAGGAAGATGACAAGCGTCCCTCCTCATAGGTATTACTTCTCCCTCATTTGTGCACTACAAAACATGTTGAGTGTACCTTTTATTGAGGACAATATAATTGACTCGGTGACGAGCAGAACATCGATGGTATAAAATGTTTTTAAGGATTTTAAGCTTTATTTCCAGTGTGGAAATGGATCCTTGTTCATTCCTACTGGGTAGTAGACGTATCAAAATAATGATATCCAACAAAAACAAGATTTTCCTGGGATGGCACGAGTGTCCCTTCTTATACAGAGGGCATCAATTGTACATACATAACTTTTTGGGTGTGACAATGGAATGGATATTTAGATTTTTTTTTTTTTTTTTATGATTTTTTTCACCTGATTAGTGTAAAAGTAGAAAAATAAAAAAAAATTTCTATACAGATAATCCAGTTTACTTCCTGTTTAAGCTACCCTATAGTGTGCCTGTCTGTGTCATTCTGTTTCTTTCTCAGTCTACCACTAACAGTCTCTCCTTCCACAGCTGTGGCGTTGGTGGTTGTGTTCATCTTCGCTCTGTGTTGGCTGTTTTACAAGGACTACACATGCTGTCCTTGTAAGAATACAAGGTGCAGTATATTCCTGTTCACGTTGAGATAGAAAGTGTTGATGAAAAGAAAAATGGATAGAGTAAAATAGAGAAAGTACCTGTGAAAAGAAAGGTGGATGATATAGAGTAAAACAGAGTGAGAAATCACCATCAACAAGTGAAGACAGGAAACTAATACCACATTATTTCTCCAGGTTACAGTCTAGTGATGTTGAGAGTGGTGAGTCACGAAGTGAGTCGCGAAGTGTGTCGTCCTTCACCACCATCGACATCAACACACCTCGCTCCCTACCATTACCTCGGACATACCCCACCTCACCTGCTGCCCGCGGTCTTTCCTTTGATGGCTCAACTGAAGGCCACAGGGACTTGCCATTCCGCAAACACCCACCAACAGTCCCGAAACGCCTGACCCCACACCTTGCCACCCTCATCGACTATGACTTTGGGGATCATGCCCATTCGAGTAACATTGTGCGAATGGAGCTGGGTGCCCCAACCATCGACCTGCACCTACTGAGGGTGAGGGAGGCCAGGCAAGTCACTGAGACCTTCCTGAAGCAGTCACGCGGTAAATACAGGAGGGTACGAATCATTACCGGTAGGGGCCTGCACAGTGTCGATGGAGTGCCAAAGATAAAGCCTGCTGTGGAGTCCTTACTGAGTGAAAACAATTACTCATTCAAGGAGACAGCTAAGGGAGGATGTCTGGAGGTGATGCTGTAGATATTTGAGTCTTTGTGTTGCTTCTATGATTTGCAAGGTAGTGGGTGAGATACAAGCCAGTCAAGACACCTGTTTCCATCAGTCTCTGTCTATTAACTGAGTCTGCTGGTGGGAATGAGGAATGTTTAGAAGTTTGTGTGCAGGGAAGGATTGCTCTGTGGCAGGGAAAAAGATATGTGATTTGGTTGGAGGGAATGAATGGGTAAGATGACAGAAATTACAGATAAGTGGAATAGATGAACACATACGAGAGAGGAGTAAGGGAAAATAAGAGTGCTAGAATAGGTATTGAATGAATGACTGGGAGTAAGGTGAAAGGAAAACATGCCAAGAAAAATAGTGGGATAGATGACTAGACAGGGAAGATCAGTGATAGCAGATGACCTGTATGGAGAGAAAGAGAGAGAGAGAGAGAGAGAGAGAGAGAGAGAGAGAGAGAGAGAGAGAGAGAGAGAGAGCAAATAACCAAAATGACAGGATTGATATATGTATAAGAGTAGTAGAGATGAATACAGAAGAGAAAGGAGAGAGAGTTCAAATGACAGAAAGGGTTTTAAGAAAGTGAAATAAATGAATAAGAAAGGGAAGGAAGAGATGGAAAATTATGTAGGTGGAGAAAATGATAGGAAGGAAGAGATAGAAAATTATATAGTTGGAGAAAAATACCTGTATTACTCAGTAGTCTTAACTCTCTCATCTTCCATCACTCTATCCACTCTTACCATTCCACCAGGATGAAGATGAGATACATGTATAGCTATATATTTTTGTAATTTTATACTGTGGAGTGACAAATTGGCATTCAATGTATTAAAAAGAAGCAGCTTTGTTAGGCAAGGACTTGAGTGTGATGTGATGCTCCTGTGGTTCTGTGCTTTGTTCTTATCTTGGGACAGCATGTAGGTGTAGGTGTAGCTAAGTAAGTGTATGCTGCAACATTATGGAGTACAAGAACACCTCTACCTGTCCATCTATCCATCCCTTGCAGCATTACCTGTCCATCTATCCATCCCTTGCAGCATTACCTGTCCATCTATCCATCCCTTGCAGCATTACCTGTCTGTCTATCTATCCATCCCTTGCAGCATTACCTGTCCATCTATCCATCCCTTGCAGCATTACCTGTCTGTCTATCTATCCATCCCTTGCAGCATTACCTGTCCATCTATCCATCCCTTGCAGCATTACCTGTCCATTTATCCATCCCTTGCAGCATTACCTGTCCATCTATTCATCCCTTGCAGCATTACCTGTCCATCTATCCATCCCTTGCAGCATTACCTGTCCATCTATTCATCCCTTGCAGCATTACCTGTCCATCTGTCCATCCCTTGCAGCATTACCTGTCCATCTATCCACCTATCTAATGCCTCACTCAATCTGGTTCACTCAAGGGTGGGGTGGCAACAGCAGAAGAGCCTCCACCTCTTCTTATTCAAATGTTCAGCCTCTATCAGCACCTCTCACACTTCTCCTGTATCCTATCCTTCCTTCTAGTGCCCTAATAGCACCTTCAGTTTGACTTGGACGTTTGCAAAGAGTGTTTGGACCAGCACCTCTTTCATACCTGGTCTTCATTACTTTTTCTATCTCTCTAACATCACCTTCAGTTCCACTCTGTCCTTAACAGCTGCAAGGTGAACTGAGATTAACTGCAGAGAATATATATATATATATATATATATATATATATATATATATATATATATATATATATATATATATATATATATATATATATATATATATATATATATATATATTCACAGTATGATGCCTTCAGAATGTGCCAAATGATTATAATACATGCACAATCATTTTAATATACATGCATTTACTATTAGAATAATGTATGGGACTAAGAATGTATGCTGTGTTAGTGAGTGTAGTGTGGTTTGTTATTATGTACAGTATTATGTATTTGTTTCTATCATTCTTTCTATTATGAAGTGCAACTATAATTCAACATACCATTATCATCTACTGTAGTTTCTTATAATCTTTAAGTATATCTTTCAGTCCCATCACTTCATTACCACCTATCATTTCTTTCCTGTAATTTTCAATCATTCAAGATTTCAACAATTTCCAGTAGCCCATTTTAAAATCCCAAAGACAGTATTATATCAACAAATTTAGTTCCTGATTGACCAAAATTTGTCAAAAGTGAAAACATGATTCTGTAATCCATGACATAATGGTCTCTCATATATTATAACATGGCATAAACCTTGTATTATGCTCCTCTCTAACCACCACCACCATCACCACCACTAACGGCAGTAGTATTTATAAGTTAAGAAGAATTACATGACACGCAGTTATATAATTTTAATTATTATGTATTTTTCCAGTTGCCAATTACTTAAGAGTATTGTATATAAAACTGTACTGCTACAAAGTGTTTACTGTGATAAAGTAGCAGTGTGTTTATCACATTTACTATGTGCCTTGACGGTAAAGTTAATGAGAGAGAGAGAGAGAGAGAGAGAGAGAGAGAGAGAGAGAGAGAGAGAGAGAGAGAGAGAGAGAGAGAGAGAAGGAAATCCATATTCATATATACTTTTGTAATACCTTTTATTGATCACCTTAATGGGGTTACTAAATTTAATCTAATCCCACATAATAATCTAATCTAACCTGGTGTGCTTTGTTAATATAATATAACTAATGCTAAGAGGATCTGTATTTTGCCTCTTCACTCAGACCTCTTTTTCTCCCTCTCAAGTTGTCTCTTATGGAAGGACCACATGAGAGAGAGAGAGAGAGAGAGAGAGAGAGAGAGAGAGAGAGAGAGAGAGAGAGAGAGAGAAATATGCTTGCTTAGAAGACTATTGGGAATCAACAATGCCTTACAAAAGATAAAAGTTACAGAAGAAGAGACTATTAAGTGATGTTAGATACATTTTAGAAACAAGACAAAGTGGTGGATCATTAAGTTGATCTAGTTTTGTATATCTCTAGTTAATTTTCCTCTCTTCTCTTGAATACCATGCCAATGTTCACCCAGTCATCAGTCATTGCTGAGGAGTCATTGTAATTATTTAAGGGAGAAAATAGGAATAAGGTCACAGAGGGTGTCACAATTAGTTCATTAACCTGCCACACTCACTTCTGCTGGATCAGAAGCCCACAGCTCCCTCAACCTATGCCTGGTGTGTGTTCAGTGCCAGATGAATAGAGGCAAACCGTGCGTGTCTCCACTGGCCCAAAATTCATACTCGGGTGTGGGTGGAGGGTGCTCACCTCACACTGCTGGCCTGCTGGGGAAGTGTGAGGGATTGCTGTGTGCTTCTGGTGTACTCAAAGGAAACTGTTGCCTGATTTTGCAGAAGTGAGTGTGGTATTTTGGCTGATACTCAAGATGACTTTGCAAGCTAGTCAGTCAATCAGTCAGTACTGTATATCCTGGATTACGTGGCAACGGTATTAGTTCTGAGGTACGGTGCAGTAAACCCTCAATGTAATGAGTAATACGTGTAATGGACACTGCAAGCCTACCGAACATGCCTTGTATTTAATAAACATTGGTCATTACAAGAGGTGGAAGTAACAAGCCCTCTTAGTCTCCCACACAACCACTGCATACAGTGAACTAACTTCTGCTAAACACAGTTGGAGAGTCAGTGAAGGAAGAGCAACTGTTTTTTTGAATGCATACTACTGAATAATTCTCCTTACACAGCGACCTGAGTTTGCTGAAAGACCTCAATGTAATGACAGCCATTCTGAGCCAACTTTTGGATATAACAAACTACATCCCAAAGTTCATTGTATTGTGGGTTTACTGTGCCTGATGTAATGTTAATCACCAGTGTGTATTTTTGTATTTTTATTTTCAATGCTAAAGATTGTCAATTTATCTCTAGTTTTCAGAATAAGTGAGAGTTAAAATGTTCCTATGAGCGAGATATACTGTAGCTGTAGTGATGGGGGAGTGGAGTGCAAGCCAAAGGTACTGTGGTAGTTGCAGTGTGTACTGAATTATCTTAGATTGTATGTTAATGGATAGAAAATGGAAGGGAAATAAGGATGTTAAGTAGTGACAATGATGATGAGATAGACTGCCAAAATGGTGACATCTTCTTTGTTATCAGACAGACACATCACTCCTGTTTTTTTTTTTTTTTTTTTTTTTTTTTTTCACTCACCATCTTGGAAATAACTGGATTTATGGGTATCTTTAAGGAAAATTATCATTGCAGCCAAAGTGATGGTGTCTTGTTACAAAGCAAACATGTCACTCCTGTTTTTTCTGCATATTTTCTTAGAAGCAGCTTTGAATTATAGATCAATAGACAGACAGCTAAAAGTGATAGTGTCTCTCTCATTACAAAGCAAACATCACTCTTGTTTTTTGGGACATTTTCCCAAAAAATTTTTTGAAATAGGAGCTTCATTTTATGTTTTTCAGGCCACAGATTTATTTAACCCTCTGATTTCTGTAGCATTTTCATATTATTTGAGTTAAGATTAGATGATTTCATTAAATTCTGTGGCAGCTCTCTTTCAGTCAGGAAGTTAAGTATTGTGCCTTATAATGTTCTTGGTTGAAAAGTCATTAGTTTCATAATAGACTACTTTCATGAGTCTCACATCACCTGGATTGTAGGGGTGAGGAGATTGTAGTATTAAAACAAGTGTCCTGTCTAATCTACATAACTGTTTAAGAGACTGCAGTGCAAAAGTGAGGCTGCCTGTACATGGGGAACTTTTTGTGGTCTGATTGCCACAAAAAAATTTTCACCCCAACAAAAAAAAAAGATTGGCAATTATACCCTGCACACAAGCCACACAGGGCTGCCACTAATATTGTGATGTTGATAGTTATCATCATTGATGCTGCAGGCCTAGCAGCTACCTGAGCTCTTGTATCAAAAAGCTGGCACAAAAATACAACCAAGAAAGTACAGCCTATTGTTAACCAGAGACTATTCTGTGGAGTATTTAATATAATGTATGGTGAACTGAAATAGTATGTTATTTTTTTTACTAAAATAGTATGTTATTTTTTTTTACTAAGTCCCAAGAAAGTTGTGATCACGTTGTGACAATAACTGGATTACATACAGCACAGCAAAACACCAACATGTGTGTGTGGCAGGAAAAGAAAGGCTTGCTGAAATTATACTTTAACTGCTCTTAAAGGAACACCACTGGCACCCACACGTGGCCCATGTGCAGGGTGTGATTTAAATCATCAGGATCCACCAGTGGTCACAGCAGCCAGCTACAGTGGTGTGGTAGGTAAAATAGACCTGGTCACCACTTTTTGTGGTTGCCACTGAAAAGTGGCTCGTGAGGGCTGTTCGAAGAAATACATGCATTCCACTTATTGCCTTGAAGCAGTGGCAGCCACTGTCCAGTGAACAGTGGCCTGTGTGCAGAGGGCAGAGTGTGTGGAGAATTGTAGTTATTCATGGGAAAGATTGTGTGGCTGTGAAAGGATTAAGCAGCTGTAATATTCCTTCCTGTGATGAGTGAGTGTTTTCAGCCTCACCGTTTTAAAGCTAATCTTCAAAGCAAAAGCTTGATGTCACAGTTTTTTATTACTGTCATCATCATCATCATCATCATCATTATGTATTGCTATTATCATTGTTAGTTAAGTATGGGTTACTCTGATACTAGTGCTGCTTGAAAAGACGAGTCATTGTAGTGTTAGCTACTTCATTTACTTAGTTACTTTATATACTTATTTGTTCTGTTGTCAAGGTTTTAGTTTATATATATTTTTATTATTATCTGATTAGTTGTTTATTTCCACACAAACATGTTCCTGTTATGTAAGTTTATATTTTGCTTACTATATTTAATTTTTTCTCCCTTTTTTGTATTTCTGTATTCTCTGTTTTGTGCTTGAGTTTTAATATTTTGTTTTATGTATATATTCATTGTCTGCATTACACACACACACACACACACACACACACACACACACACACACACACACACACACACACACACACACACACACACACACACACACACACACACACACACACACACACCTTTTTTTTTTTTTTACAGACAACTGAATTATATGTTCCGTATCTCTCTTATCCTGCATTTGTTTTTGTTTATACATAATGTTCTTGCTATGTATGGGAGTGAATGGCTGTCTCTCCTTCATTCCTGAGTTATGGCTGCCCTGTGCTGCTGGGTTCTGTGAGTCTGTCAGGATGATTAAGGGTGATCTGGGATTGATTTTACAAAGGACTGACTCTTGCCCATAACTTAGTGGTCCAACTGATATAACTTAGTGGTCCATTGTTTATAGCTTAGTGGTCCAATACTTGTAACATAGTAGCTCTGTTGATGTAACTTGAGAGCTCCAAGTGGTACAACTTACTGGTTCAATTTAGTGGTCCTTTTTTTTTATAACTTTGTGGCCCTTTTTGTAACTTTCTGGTCCAATTTGTACAACTTAGTGGTTCATTTGATGTAACTTAGGTCCAGTTGCTCTAACACAGGAAAGACTTACTCTCTAATGTAGTGGTCCTATTGTTGTAACTTAGTGGTCCAGTCGGTTTGACATAATAGTTTGGTAAAGACACTTCTCTAACTTGATAGCCCAACTGATCTGAATTAGGTCCAGTCACTCTAACAAAGTGGTATGGAAAAGACTCACTCTGATTGTTGTAACACACCAGTTCACAAGTAACCAGCATCCACAACTCAGTGCCTAGAGAAGCCACATGCACACTGGTGGCAAGAGGTGGAGTAACCCGCCACAACTCACACTGTGCCGAGACTCATCCAAGGACAGGCGACTCGAGTGCCTTCCTTCGGCTAAGTACAAAAGTGAAGTATTGTGCATTTATTAGATACCTGTGGGGAGGGAGTGTTGCCAGCAGTGTTTTTGGGACCAATGCTAAAGAATTTCTGTATCTGGTGCCTTTGTGTAGCATTCACTGTGATGGTGTTATTAGCAATATGAAGACCTTTCTGGGACCAACGCTGAATAAAATTTCAGTGTAGATCATTGCTGTGGCATGTATGAGGTATTGAAGTGCCCTTATACACCATTCCAAGTACAAAATTTCAATGTTCTGTCATGATTTTTTACTTTTTATACTAGAAGCAAGACTTAGGACCATTCCAGTAATAAATGCTACTGTTGTACATGTGTATTGAATTTTGTGACTTTTTGTGTATCATTCAGAGTACAAGTGTGAGCTGCCATGTGTTAATTGGAAAGACAGGCTCAGTGAAGAAAGAATATGATGTTAGAGAAGTTATTCCCAGTAAAGGACGTCTGGCAGTATACAGGAGTTAGGAAAGTTATGTGCAGTGGAAAGGTGAAGTTGATGGTTATTGAGTGCAGCTGCATCCAGGGGGGAAGGGTAAATAAAATAAATGAATGTAGAAAATCTTAAGTCACAAATGTGTGTTATAGGCAATTCTAAATGTGTATTGGAGCAAAAGTCAAAGCCATTCCCACTTTGCTGTGTATGGAGTACATACTGTTACGTATAGATTTGTATTTTCATAGGAATTTTTTATACACTATATATTTTCATCATAATATTGGAATGATAAGCCCTTCATTTATTTTTCTACACATTTACTGACAAACGGTGCCAACTTCCATGTCGTAATGCATAGTATTTTTGTAGTCTTTAAGAGAATTATTATACAGTTGTTTTGACTTGGTGTTTGATTCCCCAAGGATATGAGTGTGGTGAGTGTGTCTTGTGAGCATAAGTGATAGATCTAGATAACAGTAATGAGTATGATGCATGTTGGTGTTGGTGTGAGTGGATCATCTTTATGGGAGAGTGATGAAGTGTGTGAGGGAGGGGAGTGAGAGGAGAATGGGAGGACTGGAACAAGCAAAGACTAAAATGAAGGAAAAAAAGGAGAAGGAAAGGATTACAGCAAGCAAGAACTGGAATAAGGGAAGAGGATTAGAGCAAGTAAGAGTAATGAGTGAAAGAATAGAAGAGAGGATTAGAGGAAGATGAAAAGGTTAGAGCAAGCAAGGGCTGGAATAAATGAAGGGGGAGAGGAATGAGAAGATCAGATCAAGGAAAGACTGGAATGAAAGAAGGAAGAGGATAATTCAGAGGATTAGAGTGAGGAAGGAAAGGAATAAATGGAGGATGAGAGGATCTGAACAAGCAATGACTGGAATGAAAGAGAGATGGGATAATAAAGAGATAACAAAGCAAGCAAAGAGGAAGAAGGGAAGGAGGAGAGGAAAACGAGATTATTATCAGGGCAAGCAAGAACTGGAATGAATAAAGGAAGAGAGGATTTGACCAACGAAGGGCTGGAATGGATGAAGAAACAAGAGGAAGAAGAGGAGGAGGCGCAAGCAGAGACAGGGATACGTGAAGACTCCAATGGTGTGCGAAATGTTTTGGGGACACTGGGATGACCTTCTATCAGCCATGAAGGTCACAGGCTGGATAAGGTCAAGGCAGCAGTGGGGAAGGGGGCAGGGAAGCAAGAAAAGGTGAGGGGGAGCAGGAATCAAATGTTACTACGCCATTTCTTTGTCTAGCCCAGTGTGTGTGGTGGTGGTGGTGGTGGTGGCGGTTAGGCAAGGGAAGAACAATAAAGTGGACTGTGGAAGAGGAAGGAAGGGAAGGCAAGGACGAGGAAAGGGAAATAGAAATGAAGGTAATGAAAGGTCGTGGCGAAGGACAGGAAAGGGAAGGGGAAAGGAATGGAGAGATGAGGAAATGTATAAAGAAAACATTGAAACTGAGAGAAAAAAAAAAAAAGGAATGAAGATAATGAAATGAAGAAAGAAGAGGGGAAGGAAGAGATAAGGAAATGTATAAGGAAAATAATGAACATAAGAGAAATAAGAAAGGAATGACGATAATGAAATGAAGAAAGAAGAAGGGAAGGAAGAGATGAGGAAATGTATAAAGAAAAGGAAGAAAAATAGGAGAAAAAGAAGGGAATGGAGGTAATGAAGTGAAGGAAGAAGAAAGGAGGGAGAGATACGGAAATGTATACGGAAAAGGTTGAAAATGAGAGAAAAGGAAAAGAATAAAGATAATGATATGGAGGGAGAGATAAGGCAACGTATAAGGAAAATGAAGAAAAATGAGAGAAAAAGATAGGAAAGAAGATAATGAAATGAAGAAAGAAGAAGGGAAGGAAGAGATGAGGAAATGTATAAGGAAAAGGAGAGAAAAAAAAAGACAAATGGAATGAATGAAGAGAACGAAATTAAAATAGAAGGATAGAGGCACAGAATGATAAGTGTGTGTGTGTGTGTGTGTGTGTGTGTGAGTGTGTAGCTAGCAACCGCGAGAGCACCACTACTATTTATAAGCTTGAGATAATTAATGCAAAGAGGATAAGAGTGAGTATAAATAGTCTGTAACAAAGGAACACTGTACATCTAACTTAACACTCTAGTCTTTTGTCATACTAATCATCTTTCCTTAGACTCGCTTCAGCAGAGAAAATAGAGAAAATAGGAATAAAGGTAATATGTTAACGATACTTGTGTCTATCTGAAAGAGATACCATATATAAAAGTTGACTGATTCACTGATTGCGCTAAGTCGGGGTATGATAATTATATTCTGGGTCATGGTGGTGCGAGCTGGTGTTACGGTTAGGAAATTTCCGACACTGTAACTTGTTAGATAAATTCAAGTAACTATTTATAGTTGATTTTAATGAATTGGTATGGATTGGTTTAGACACGAAATGACACTGAATTGCATCATTAATGTTTTATTTTTTTTATTTTATTTATTTTATTTTATTTTTTTTTTGTTTATTTATTTATTTATTTATTTATTTATTTGTTTGTTGTCTGTATAGTGCGTGTCTTATATAAATTAAGATTATTCTTAAACTGCGATGTTGTTTTGTTAGAGGAGAAAGAAGAGATGTAATAGATGTGTAATGAGATATTCCCTAAACGCCTCCACGTCTTATCTCTCTTCGACTATATACGTTCAACATCCTCTCTGAAGGAAGTTATTGGAATTCCCAAGGGTGTTTCCATGCCTTCAGTGTGTGTGTGTGTGTGTGTAGCAGTGAAAGTGGCCAAGGAAAATATAATAATAATGATAATAATAATAATAATAATAATAATAATAATAATAATAATAATAATAATAATAATAATAATAATTATAATATCATCATCATCATCATTATCATCACAGTGGTAAACCACACCCCACGCAGCTCCCAAAAAGAAATCTAAGAGGATCCTAGCAAGAGAAGTGGTCAGTTTCGTATTGGAGGTGTCTCGATACGTCTGCCTGTCATGAAATTTACTCCTCTCCTGAAACAGCTCAAGTCGTGGACAGGAGATAATACAGGAACAGAGAGACTTAGCCGGTGAAAGGGAAGAAAGACTGAAAATGTTGTTAAATGTTAGAATTGGTATGGTGGACAGCATAGGGATATAAGAGTAAGTACATTCTTGTGCAGGGAGGCCACGACAAGGAGGAAGGCATGCAATTAATTCAGAAAAGCAGTAACATGGAAGTAGCGGTACAAGATGGTAAGAGATGCAACACTGCGGCGGTGAGAGAATCAAGACAGTCTGTTAGTGAGGAGGAATTGACGAGCTGAGAAGCTTTGATTATACCCTGTCTAGTAGGGGAGTGAGTTGACCGCCCCCTCCCCATCCCCATGCTACGAGTACATGGACAGAGAAGGTCGTGTGTAATTAACAAGGAGTAAGGAAGATACACAGACAACACAGAACACCTGACTTCATGAAAGCAATTTTAGCGAGAGAAGAGACGTGAAATTTTCAGTTGAGAGTTTTTGTGGAGAGCCCAAGTATGCTCAGTGTAGAGGAGCGGTAGCCTAGATGAGTCTCTCTAAAGAAGAGGGATACTTGTGTCTGGAATGTTGCGCCGAGTGGACAAGTGAAGAAACAGCGTCGAGGCACAAACAACACAATATTTATCATTATCCCATTCTGATGCAATAAAAAAGATCAGAGGTGGGGGCTCTCTATGGCCTCCCCGTGAACTGCTCCATTCCCGCTGAGATGGGGAATCTAAGGGTGTCATCATGATTCTAGTGATATACACAGGTTTTACCGGAAGTTACTGTTGAGTTTTCTAGAATGTTTTCGTAATTCAAC
>NC_087179.1:15426879-15429379 GCF_035594125.1 Scylla paramamosain | reverse complement strand
GGAAAGGGCTGTTAGGTTTGGATGGGGCTGAGATACGTACAGTACTAGGGAGTCTTTGTCTAGTAGCAAATTGTTATAATTGTAATATAAGTTGTAGCTGTGGTCGTGGTATTGGTAATGTTAATCCGACCTTGGCGTGCAGTAACAAGTGTATGATATGTCAGTGGTGGTGGTGGAGGAGGGGATAATAGTGGGGATTGGTACTGATTGATAGTTCTTTGTGTGGTAGAGTAGTGGTGGAGGTCCAGTGTTTTGAAGAGGAGGAAGAATTGATTAACTTAAAGCTGTTATTATATTGACGAAAAATTCGGATCTAATTCAAAGAGTGCAATCAATTCCTCTCAACACTCAAAACTCGTGCGTGTGTGCGTGTGTGTATGTGTGTGTGTGTGTGTGTATGGTAGACGGTGGTGGCATGGCTGTGGTGGTGGTGGGACAGGCCCTGTGTGGTGGTGGACAGAAGTATACATTGCAGGAGGCGACATCAGGCAGGGTCTATTATTAGTGTGGGTGTCTGCTTGTCTATTGTTGCACTCAAGTTATTTGGTGATACATGCGGTAAGTCCCTTCTGTCTATCTCTGTCCTTCCTGCCCCTCTCCCTCCCCTTAACACTTGCGTTATGATGGTGTTGGGTGTATTAGTATGTGGTGGTGGTGGTGGTGGTGGTGGTAGAGTACAAGGATAATGGTGTGTCAGTGTACATATAAACCTTGGGTAGAATGTCTTGGTGTGGGGGCGAGGGTCGTGAAGTGACACGCGTGGTAGTAACCTTCCTCTTGGCGGAGTCACGTCTGGCATGGCACGGCAGCCGCTGAGCACGTGGCGGCCGCCTGGCTGAGCTGCTCCTCGCCCTCAGCCTGCCGGAGAGCGGCGTGAGGCCCACCACTACACTTGGGTTTGCTGCCCCTGTCCCTTGTACCAGCACAACACAACACAACACAACACAACACAGGAAGGCGGTGAGGCAAAGCTTTGGTTCATGATGTATACCTTTATTTACGTTATACAAATGCTGCATAAGACAGGGGGTGAGGCGAGCGAGAACCTGATCTACAACAAGCTGAGTTATACATGACTGCTGCTGCTGCTGCTGCTGGTAGGGGCCTGCGCGGCCACGTACATGCGCGCCGCTGTCGGCGGGGATCCAGCAGGGCCTGTCTGTCTAAAGCTATTAGTGTGATAGTCTGGTGGTTTGAGCGCCTGGCCGCGCACAGCAGCTGCTGCAGCGCCTCAAGCCTCCCTGTTCTGCGAGCGAGGGGCCCTCAATATGAGGACCCGCTGACTTTGAAGGCCGAGGGTCGCGTTATCACAAGCCTTGCCCGTCGCGTGGGGAGGAAAGGCACGGTGACGCGGTAAGGCCGGCTGTTCCTAAGAGCTGCCTGACCCGCGGCCTTCCCACGCGGGCTGCAACACTACTATACAAAACAATAACAATAGACTGAGTAAGGGTGCGGGGGGAGGGGGTCACAGTCACCTGGAATGAATGAATGAAGTGGTGGTGACCCCCGCCACGCGCCGCTGACTGGCTGACGAGGCGAGCACTCAAGCCTGTGCATCACTACACGAGTAACAGTATAATATACTAGAGATATGGCCAACAAAAATAATCTGTATAAACATGGCGGGGCAGAGAGGGGCGGGGATATATATACAGAGCGTCTAGGCTAAGATGAGCCGCGGCGGCTGTCATGGTGAAGGTGAGGATGCTGCTGCACGAGGTGACGACGATGGCGATGACGATGAAGCAGCCACGGCGGCGGGGCGCTGCTTGGAGCGAGCTGCCGCCGGCCGGCGCGGCCTGCGACGCGTGGCGGGGCGGCCTGACTAGAACACACTGGTCAGCTGCCGCCCCTCACCATGACAGAGTGCGGGCGGGGGGCGGGGGAGGTGGGCGGCTCAGGTGTTGGAGGCATGGTGCTGCTGTATCTTCTGCAGCGCCTCCTGAGTGGCGTACTGACGCAGCACCATGTTCTCGTACTCCAACTGCGAGATGCGGTCCAGCAGCTCCGTGATCTTCTCCTTCAGAACCTCCACCTCCTCCCGCACGGCGAACATCAGATGCGACTTGACGAGGTCCTGAAACAACAGAGAGCACACCATTACAACCACGCGTCAGTACCATCACTAATACTACTACTACACACACACACACACACACTTACATAACACACACATTCCACCTTTTTCCCCTTCAAGCGGCACACACAAGTCCACCTCAAAATGTCAAGGTCCCATGAAGGTGGACGGATCAGACTAATCACTTCACGATGTTTGCAGGGCGAGGAGCAGAGCCCAGCTTCTCCAACTCCCCCTCCCCCCACGCACCTGTCCCCATTCACCTACCCCTCCCTGCACCACTAAAA
Organism: Scylla paramamosain; assembly: GCF_035594125.1. Lineage (NCBI taxonomy): Eukaryota > Metazoa > Arthropoda > Malacostraca > Decapoda > Portunidae > Scylla > Scylla paramamosain. The sequence continues at coordinate 15,427,015 of NC_087179.1, read as the reverse complement.
TACCGCAGATAACTATTAAGTAAGACCAATCACGTGAGAGGAGGAGGAGGCGGTGAAGAATGAAGCGAGTCATCCAGGGAGGGAGAGGAGACAGGGAGAGGCAATGGAGGTTATTGGCAAGTGTACTGAAGTGGCT
>NC_087179.1:15414379-15416879 GCF_035594125.1 Scylla paramamosain | reverse complement strand
AGGACGAAATGCACACACACACACACACACACACAAAACTTCACCAGGAAGCAAAAAAGTCTCGTGTGTGTGTGTGTGTGTGTGTGTGTGTGTGTGTGTGTGTGTGTGTGTGTGTGTGTGTGTGTGTGTGTGTGTGTGTGTGTGTGTGTGTGTGTGTGTGTGTGTGTGTGTTCCGCGCCAGGAACGCACGCACGCGCACGCACACACACACACACAAAGGTACCCGACCTTACAATAAGAAATGACAAACGCAGTTACTGAAGGAGAGGGATCTCTCTCTCTCTCTCTCTCTCTCTCTCTCTCTCTCTCTCTCTCTCTCTCTCTCTCTCTCTCTCTCTCTCGTGTGACGTGCGTGGGATGTCCCTGACTTGAGAAAAAAAGAAGAGGAGGAGGAGGAGGAGGAGGAGGAGGAGGAGGAGGAGGAGGAGGAGGAGGAGGAGGAGGAGGAGGAGGAGGAGGAGAACTCATTCCTCCTGCAACTTTCACCACCACCACCGCCTTGCATACCACACATACGCACTCCCCTCCCCCCACCACCCCTCCCTTTCGTAATCCCCTCCCTCGCCACTCTTTCGCCGAATCCTAATGAACGCAATCCCATCACGCCTCTTCCCCAATCCTCCTCCCACCCCGACACACATACACACGCACACACAGACAGACGTACGTGATAGCAGACAGGCACCACGCTGTCTGCTGTGTCTGTCTGACCTTGTTCCAGTCTCTCTCTCTCTCTCTCTCTCTCTCTCTCTCTCTCTCTCTCTCTCTCTCTCTCTCTCTCTCTCTCTCTCTCTCCGTCCTCCACTCATCCTGTTCTTTTTTTCAGATTTTTTTTTCAGATTTTTCGCTAATTAAAATTTCAGATTATATTTACCTATCATCTTCACCAAACATCTTCCACCTCTTCTTCATCACCTTCTTTATCATTCACCTCTCGTCTTCCCTCCCCCCACTCCTCCGCCTCCTCCTCTCCTTCAAATCTTCAACCTCTCTCTGTCTTTGTCTCTTCTCTTCTATTTCCTCTTCCTCCTCCTTTAAAATTCCAAACTCACTCCTCCACTCTTGATTCTCCTTCACTTCCTTCTCCACATGTTACTGTTCTTGCGCTTCCTCCTCCTACTCCTCTACCTTACCTCCACCTGATCCCCCTCACCCTCACAGCACCCCCCACCACGCCCCCCGTCCCCCGTACAGCCCCAAGGAACAACGGTACTTCCTTTTGGGGCTCCTTCTGTCAGCTGATTTTTGTGTTTACACTTGGGACAGAAACATGTGACCAAGTTTTCATCTAGTCTCTCTCTCTCTCTCTCTCTCTCTCTCTCTCTCTCTCTCTCTCTCTCTCTCTCTCTCTCTCTGGTCTACAAGTAAGAGGCACCGTCACGTCTACCTGTCCACACTATGCATCACAAAACACCTGCTTAATTTTGCACGTTTCTTTATTAAATCCTCTTTTCTTTTTTCCTCCTCCTCCTCCTCCTCTTCGTTAATGATGATGATGATGATGATGATGATGATGATGATACACTATATCTTTTACAATTATGAAGCACGCTTTTACATCACTATCTTCTTCGCTTGATAGTGTTGGCGATAATAGTTAGTAATAATAATAGTGATAAGCGGTACTTCTTCCCTCCTCGTCCTAATAATAGTAATGATAATAATAGCTAGGAAATAATAATAGAGACGATAAGTTTTCCTTCCCTCGGCTTAGTAGTGATGATGACAAAAGTTCATGGTGATGAGAACAGTAATAATAAGCTGCACTATCACAATATATATTTACAATTGTAACATTTTTACCGAGTGAGGATTATACCAATTATTTTTTTCTTTACTTCAATCAAACATTTTCTTCCTTCTTCTTTCTTTTTTTCCTTTTTTTCGGCGCACTCACAAACTGTTACCGTGTTCAATTTCTTCCTGGTGTGGTGTGTTGCTGGTGCCGCCACTAATATATATATATATATATATATATATATATATATATATATATATATATATATATATATATATATATATATATATATACAACTTATTTAGTTTTTCTTTATTTCTATTTATTAGCAAGTGTCTTTTTCTCCCTCTCGCGCCTTAAATATCTTAATATATTTATTCTTTTACCATTAATACATAATACGAGTCTTCTTTCCCCTCCTTGATATGCGGTAGTAATAATAGAAACTTTTTTTTTTCATCATTAATATCTTTTTTTTTTCAATTTTCTTTCCCCGCCTTCCATACAAATAAACACAAACATTTCCCCCGACATTAATATATACACATTTTTGTTTCCCTTTGTAATCTTCTCACAATTTAGTTTCATGCAAATTCCACAGCACACGAGGAGAATAATGGCACAGACTGGCTGACTAACTTCCTCACCCTGCTGTCTCGGCGCCACAGGTGAGGCAAGGTGACTCCACAGGTTAATTGCACGTACTCAACATTCTTATCATTATCTCTCCTCTTACATTATCATTTTGTATTTTTTTTTCTT
>NC_087179.1:15406879-15411879 GCF_035594125.1 Scylla paramamosain | reverse complement strand
GAGGAGGAGGGTCATACTCTTGTTACGGAAAGATGCAGACAGAAAAAAAATGAAGGATAGACATACTAACCCAGGAGGAGGAGGAGGAGGAGGAGGAGGAGGAGGAGGAGGAGGAGGAGGAGGAGAAGGAGGAGGAGGAGGAGGAGGAGGAGGAGGAGGAGGAGGAGGAGGAGGAGGAGGAGGAGGGCAAAACCAAATCCCACAGACATGTCCTTCACGTGTATTAAGGAGGAGGAGGTGGAAGAGGAGGAGGAGGAGGAGGAATCTTAAAACTGGGATTAAATACAGGAGGAGGAGAAGATGAAGATAAATTGTGGAAGTTAACGATAATAGTAGAGGAGGAGGAGGAGGAGGAGGAGGAGGAGGAGGAGGAGGAGGAGGAGGAGGAGGAGGAGGAGGAGGAGGAGGAGGAGGAGGAAGTTAATTTCTCAGAACACCCCCCGCCTCCGTAAACACAAAGGGGAAGGGGGGTGGCTACAAGTGTGCAAGGGGGGACACATGTTGTGGGGGGAGGGAGGGAAGAGCGGGAGGGTGAGGGAGGGAGAGGAGGGAGAGAAGACGGCGCCAAGCTGTCTGCCAGTCGCGCTCCTCCACCTCCACCTCCACCTCCTCCTCCTCTCACATACCTTTCCTCCATTCACCTCAATTCTTCCTCCCTCCTTTTTTTTTCTCTCCATCTCTCCTCCTCGCTTCATTTTATCTCCATATATGTTGCTATAGTCAGACCTCCCCTTCCCTCCTCCTCCTCCTCTTCCTCTGGTTCTTTTCCTTTCCTACTTCTCTTATTTCTCCTATGTGTTCCTCTTCCTTCTCTTCTTTTTTTCTTCTTTTCCTACTTCTCTCCTTTTTTCCATGTGTTCCTCCTCCTCTTTCTTCTTTTCCTACTTCTCTCCTTTCTTTCATGTGTTTCTCATCTTCGTTCCTTTGTGTTCCCCCTTGTTTTCTATTTTCTTTTCCAATCTTATCATTCAAATCAGTAGTAGTAGTAGTAGTAGTAGTAGTAGTAGTAGTAGTAGTAGTAGTAGTAGTAGTGGTGGTAGAAGTGGTGGTGTAAGTAACCAACCCTGACCTTATTTTTCGTAATCACCAGGAGGAGGAGGAGGAGGAGGAGGAGGAGGAGGAGGAGGAGGAGGAGGAGGAGGAGGAGGAGGAAGAGGAGGAGGAGGAGGAGGAGGACTTCTTGGAAATAAAAATACATTTCCGTAAGTAAAATTTTTCTCTCCATTTCCCCTCCTCCTCCTCCTCCTCCTTGTAATATTGGCACCTCTTCCTCTCCCTTCTTATCCTCTTCCCCCTCTCCTCCTCCTCCTCCTCCTCCTCCTCCTCCTCTTACTCGTACTCATTATCCTCTCCCCCTACCTTTCACTCCCTCTCTCTCCTCACCTGGCTCCCCTTCTTCCTCTTCCCCTCCCTGTTTTTTGTATCCTCCCCCTCCCCTCCCCTTCCTCCGCCCCCTCCTCCTCAATTCAAGATGGCCGAGCACGACCTACCGCCATTTCAACGAGAGAGAGAGAGAGAGAGAGAGAGAGAGAGAGAGAGAGAGAGAGAGAGAGAGAGAGAGAGAGAGAGAGAGAGAGAGAGAGAGAGAGAGATTGGTTACCTGTTTCTATGCCAACACTCACTCCACCTGTGTATCATTTTACTCCTCCACCTCCTCCTTTCTTACCCACAAACCACGTGTCGAGAGAGAGAGAGAGAGAGAGAGAGAGAGAGAGAGAGAGAGAGAGAGAGAGAGAGAGAGAGAGAGAGAGAGAGAGAGAGAGAGAGAGAGAGAGAGAGAGAGAGAGAGAGAGAGAGAGAGAGAGAGAGAGAGAGAGAGAGAGAGAATGAAAGAAAACCAGGTCTCACAGTGGTGTACTCGTGTTAAAGATAATGGGAGTGCTATAAGGTCACTGTGTTAGATGCGATAGATGGTGTTTTAGTTCTTCTTGTTATTATTGGTGTTATCAGTATTAGTTTATTATTATTAGTGCTGTTACTACTACTACTACTACTACTACTACTACTGTTATTACTACTGATGCTGCTCCTTCTACCACCAAAACTCCTAAACCAACAACTACTATCACTACTGCTACTACAACTACTACATTACATTAACAATTACACTACTACTACTACTTTTATTCCTCTAGGCCTTCCTTCACCCCTTCACCCCTCCCTTTCTTCCTTTCTTTCTCTCTCTCTCACACACACACACAAAGCTAACCTTTGCCACACACTTTCCCTTCCCTCCCACACACACACACACACACACACACACACACACACACACACACACACACACACACACACGGTAATCCTACACAGTGTATCCTTGTCATTTAACATTTGAGAGGGTCAGCTGATGATGTCACTGGCTCGTCCCGGTGACGTCACACACACACACACACACACACACACACACACACACACACACACACACACACACACACACACACACACACGGCACTTCCTTTCTTTACACAATGACATCACTCTCTCTCTCTCTCTCTCTCTCTCTCTCTCTCTCTCTCTCTCTCTCTCTCTCTCTCTCTCTCTAACACACACACACACACACACACACACAAAACAGTCCTTTATACCACCATCATTACAACAACAACAACATTAACAACAACAACAGCAACACTCACCATAGCCTGCTCTATCTTGTTATCAATGGCAACTGTGCTGGCGGTCGAGGCACTGTCAAGGAGAGAAAGATAAAGGTTAGGGCACAGCAAGATAAGGAAGGCACTTAAACACACACGCAAGCATACACACACACACACACACACACACACACACACACACACGTAGCATATCCTTATCTCTCAAGGAGGTAAACATGATACATAAGATCCAAACTAGGAAACACACACACACACACACACACACACACACACACACACACACACACACACACACTGATAAGAAGTATTACGTTGTTATTGAGTTCAGGTATGTTTACTATTTCATTTACGTATTACAAACTCTTACTTCAAAATAAATAAAGAAAGAAATAAAAAAAAGATAAATAAACACTCAAATTCCTTATTTTGTTTTCTTAAATTTCGATGTCTTTTTCCTTTCCTTTCCAAAATTTCCAACTTTCTTTCTTACTGTCTTTATTACAAAACCGACGACAATAAATCACCATCTCCATTTTCTTTCTTTAATTTGATGCAACACTGAGAGAGAGTGTGTATGTGTGTGTGTGTATGTGTGTGTGTGTGTGTGTGTGTGTGTGTGTGTGTGTGTGTGTGTGTGTGTGTGTAAAAAGCACTATTACTGTTATTCTTTATCATAAAGGACCGGATGAAAGAGAGAGAGAGAGAGAGAGAGAGAGAGAGAGAGAGAGAGAGAGAGAGAGAGAGAGAGAGAGAGAGAGAGAGAGAGAGAGGGGTGAATCATCTTTTCAGAATATCAGCTTTTGTTGCTATGCCCAGAGAGAGAGAGAGAGAGAGAGAGAGAGAGAGAGAGAGAGAGAGAGAGAGAGAGAGAGAGAGAGAGAGAGAGAGAGAGAGAGAGAGAATTACACAAGATGATTCTATAATGACAATCGGACTCAACATATGAGAGAGAGAGAGAGAGAGAGAGAGAGAGAGAGAGAGAGAGAGAGAGAGAGAGAGAGAGAGAGAGAGAGAGGGAGGAAAAAAAACTAGGAATAAAAAAGCTCATGGACCAATAATAATAATAATAATAATAATAATAATAATAATAATAATAATAATAATAATAATAATAATAACAACACTGAAATCCTACTTTGTCACTAATTCTACTATTATTTGTCACTAATATCTACAATTTTGTGAGCTGCTCTCTCTCTCTCTCTCTCTCTCTCTCTCTCTCTCTCTCTCTCTCTCTCTCTCTCTCTCTCTCCCCTATTCTGTTCCACTACCCTAGTGAGTCACTTCTCTATCTTTAACTTAAGCTACCTCTTACGTATCTCTATCTTTAAATCCACTTGCTTACACTAATTAACTGAGAGAGAGAGAGAGAGAGAGAGAGAGAGAGAGAGAGAGAGAGAGAGAGAGAGAGAGAGAGAGAGAGAGAGAGAGAGAGAGAGAGAGAGAGAGAGAGGAAGGTCACATTGAAAACGTATCTTGGGAACAAATATCATTTTCTTACTCTAAGGAAATTTCTCTCCCCTCTCCCTCCCTCTCTCTCTCTCTCTCTCTCTCTCTCTCTCTCTCTCTCTCTCTCTCTCTCTCTCTCTCTCTCTCTCTCTCTCTCTCCCTTCCCTCTCTCCCTCTCTCCTCAATGACCTTCCTTCCTTCCCTCCCAGATACGTGTTCAATACTTGTTTCTGAGAGAGAGAGAGAGAGAGAGAGAGAGAGAGAGAGAGAGAGAGAGAGAGAGAGAGAGAGAGAGAGAGAGAGAGAGAGAGAGAGAGAGAGAGAGTTAGCCTACGTGGACCATGAAAACTGGGGCAGAACCCTCCACACTACCCACCCCCACTATCTCCACCTCCTCCACCTCATATTCTCCACCCAATGCCTCAACAGTCTCCCCCAACAAACCTAAAAGATCCACAACCACATCCCCACCACACAACCACACTCTGACCTACACCAACACCCCCAACCACCCCCCACCCCGCCACCTTGACCCCCACGCAGCCCCCGCCCCTCCCAGTGGACCCATAGATGCACCAGGGGGTCTATAGGTTATGTAATGGTCGTCTGTTAATGGTGGGGGGTGAGGGAGACGACGGGGGTGGGGGGATGGATCGATGAACGGCTGGCTGGTGTCTGGTGGTGGTGATGGTCGTGGTGTTGACGGTCTTACCTGCCCACCAGCACACTTTTGACAAGGGCGTTAGCGTAAGTCTGGTAATCATAGGCGTCTGAACACAGCATGATGGCGATGACTGGGTGGTGTGGTGATGTGGTGGTGCAGTGGTGGTGACACAAAGCCAAGGGACCAGGGGGCGCTTCACACACGTCTCAACACTACGGCTTCAGGTGGGGGACTGCCTGCCTGCCTCGCCTGCCTCGCCTCCCCGCCAGCCA
>NC_087179.1:15396879-15401879 GCF_035594125.1 Scylla paramamosain | reverse complement strand
GTATCCTTCACATTAACCCCTTCACTATTATGCAACCCTTCACTCCACTAACAATACAATGCAGGAAATTTTTACAAGCGTCGATAAGAAAGGAGTATTGAAAAAAAAAAAATGAAATAAATAAAATAAAATAGATATTACATTTCTTAGCGAGCCAGTGTAATAATTAATGTTTGGAGGTGGATGTGTGGGACCAGAAGAAAGGTTTTGGTGTTGGTGGTGAAGAGGGAAGGATGCGGCGAGTAGCATTGAAGGGGATGGGTGTGGAGGTTGTGTTGGAATGATCGTCAAGTGTTTTGTTCTTGCGTCACTTGTTACAAAAAGGATACTCGTGTGTTTCAAGATCCTAATTCGAAGCTGTTAGTGTTTTTTTTTCTGTTAGTGTGTTTTTTTTTACTTTATTTTTTTTTGCCTGTAATTTTTTTTTTTTTTTTTTTTTTAATCAGTAACTGTGTTTTAAGAGATTCGAACCTGTCAAAGTACACTTGTTTATTTGGAGCAGTGTGTGTGTGTGTTTCAAGATCCTAATTCGAACCTCTACAATTACGCATGTTTATTTAGAGCAGTGCCTGAGTGTTTTAGGCCCTTATTGGAGCCAGATGAAGTACACTTACTGATTTGTACCTCACTGCCTGTGTGTTTCATCAAGACCTTACTTACTTAACTCCAAACCTGTCACAGTATACTTGTTTATTCAGACCAGCGCCTGTGTTCCAAGACCTGATCCAAACCTGTTTAAAGCACACTCGTATGTTCTGACCAGTCTGTGTTTGCTGTCTTCTATTTTGGTCAATAAAACTAACAAACTAACAAGATATGAACGAAAGCAAGAAATACCAGTAGGACTTCAGTCAATAAACAGACAAGACGCAGAATGCAACACAGCAAGGAAGCAAGCCGTAGTCCTGCAAAAGAAGCGGAAGAGGCCTGGAACAGACTCAGTAATCCGGGGGACGTATTCTGAAACGCTTCGCTGTCTCACCACCACTACTTCAAAGGCCACAGACATGACCTAGCCGGGTTCTCAAGACCATTTCTTCTATACAAAATGTAGAAATCTTGTTAATCTGTCATTAGAACTGTAAAAAAAAAAACACTTAAAAACTCGTGTAACTTCAATTAGCGGTTTTTTTAAATTAATGGAGATGCGGCGCAGATGTTTCAGAATATCGTCCGTGGCTGTTAGTGTAGAGTCCTTGTTAATGAGGGAATGTGTGAGCCAGTTTGAGGACAGGTGGGAGACAGACAGGTGGGTAGAGGCAGGATCCCTCACTGCCGCGCGTAGGCCTTGTGTTATTTTTTGCAGCTTCTCTTCGTGTCATCTCGTGGTCTTCACTTTCTACCTCCTCCTCCTCCTCCTTCTCCTTCTATAATTAAATTTACTGTCCTTTCTCTTTTTTTTTGACCTATCTCCACCTTCATTCTTCGTCTACTGCTTCTCCTTCTCCTCCTCCTACTCCTTTTCTTCATCCACTACCTCCTTTTGCTTGATATATCTCCACCTCTTCCACAGTCTGCTTCATCTCCTACTCCACCTCCCCTTTTCCTCCACCACCTCCTCCTCCTCCTCCACCTGCCCCACACAATACTCACGCCATGATGTCATAGTACTTCTTGTTGGAGAGGGAAACTGGGGTGTGGCGTCCTGGGGGTGAGGGAGCCTGCAGGGGTGACGGTGCCAGGGGTGCGTGTTCCCCCTCCCCCTGCACCACCCCCGCTCCCACGGTACCCTCCTGCCATCATGGTGGGGTTGGGCGGGCGGGTTGCTGGCCGGCCTCGCACTTTGCAAATGACCTTGTTTTCTTAAGTTCGTGTCTCTTTCTCTCTCGTCTTCTGAAACGCTTTGCTGTCTCTCTCTCTCTCTCTCGCCACGGCTAAGGCCAGAGGTACTTAGCACGGTTCTCAAGTGTGTTTCTCCTGTTACAGTGTGCAAATCTTGTTAATCTGCCACTAGAAACCGTCAAAACACCCTTCAGAACCCGTGTCACTTCCACTAGAGACTTTGTGAACGCAGGAAAGGTGCGGCGCGGGGGTGTTTCATGTGGGCCTCTTTCTCACTGTCTCTGTCCTGGTGGTGATGTGTGGTGGGTGTAGGCACGGCAGCGGTGTGGAGCTCACTGTCCTCCCTCCCTCCTCCTCTTTACTGATCCTTCCTTCTATGATCTGACCATTCACCTCCCCGCCCCATCCCTCCCTCCTCCCTCACCTCCTCCTCGCTCCTCTACCTTATATCCATACTTACCTCCTCCTCCTCCTCCTCCTCCTCCTTTTCCCAGCCCTATCCTGTCGTCTGAATTTACTTAGTCGCCTCCTCCTCCTCCTCTTCCTCCTCCTCCCCACTGACCTAATCTCCCATATTTTAGCTTCCTATTCCTCCTCCTCCTACTTTTCTTCCTTCCCTCCTCCCTTCTCCTTTTCTTGTTCCTTTCTTCTCTTATCCCTCCTTCTCTTCATATATCTAGTTCATGTGTCCTCTCCTCCTCCTCCTCCTCATCCTCCTCTTCCTTGGCAACAGATCAGATACGAAGCAATCTCCTCCTCCTCCTCCTCCTCCTCCTCCTCCTCCTCCACCACCCCCACGTCCCCTCCCTTCTTAATCATCCCCAACTCTTTTTTTTAACTGCCACTACAATCCCAACCACTTTCCACACTGTATGCCCAACTATTGCAACTCACCCCCCTCCTTTCCCCCAATTAACACAACAACAGCCTACTCCTTCCCCAACTCACCCCCACACCCTCCCACACCATTGTTGTAGTTCCCCCCTCCCCCTACTTCTCGTCTTCCTCCTCCTCTGCAAGTCATTAGTCTTCCACATACAACACAACATCACCACCTCCACTTTCTCTCCTCCTCCTCCTCCTCCTCCATCACTATTTTCTGCTGCTCCTCCTCCTCCTCCTCCTCCTCCTACTGACCGGCTTCTCTTCCTCCTCTTCCATCACATTTCAACCTTACAACTGCATTAACAAGACTGATTAATGATGTTTTGCGTTGAATCACTAGTCTCTCTCTCTCTCTCTCTCTCTCTCTCTCTCTCTCTCTCTCTCTCTCTGAAGATAACAAAGAAAGATGGATAAGAAAAGAATGATAGGAAGATGAGTAAATATAGAAAACGCAGTCAGTAACAAGAATTATGAAAAAAAAAAATAAGCGAAAGGGTTAAAAGAAAGTAATGAACATGGAAAGAATAAGAAGAGGATAAGAGGAAGAAATGGAATGAAAAGGGAATGGTTGGTTTAGTGTTAAATATGAGAAAAAAAAAAAGAATAATAATAAAGAAGAGAATGAACAGAACAAAAAGATGAATAAGTAAATTTAAAAAGAAAATCAGAAAAGGAAATGAAGGAACAAATGAATAATGAAATGGTGATACGTAGGAAAGAATAATAATAAAGAAGAGAATGGATAGAACAAAAAGATGAATAAGTAAATTTAAAAGAAAATCAGAAAAGGAATGAAGGAACGAGTGAATAATGAAATGGTGATACGTAGACAGGAATGAAGGAAGAGAGAAGACACTGATGAAAATATGAATAAACAAGGAAAGAAGGAGAATAATTGGATACGAAGCAAATAAAGGAATAAACAAAATGCTAATAAGAGTAAAAATGTGAGACAAAGGACATTTTCTACTATAACCGAAAAATATATAAAAAGAAAAGGATTAAAAGGAAAAAAAGGAAAAGAAAAAGCAAAAAACAGGCAACACCATCTTTCCAAACAATCACCACCACCACCACCACCACCACCACCACGTACCCTAGGACCAAAATACCTACGTTGGTGTCATTCCTGTTTGTGACTCGAATAGGAGGAGGAGGAGGAGGAGGAGGAGGAGGAGGAGGAGGAGGAGGAGGAGGCTAGACTGAATATTGGAGGGAATGTTAGTGTGTGTGTGTGTGTGTGTGTGTGTGTGTGTGTGTGTGTGTTAGGTCAAATGAAGGTTAAGTGTCGTTTGTGGGTACGTACAATGCAGTCTGTGTGTGTGTGTGTGTGTGTGTGTGTGTGTGTGTGTGTGTGTGTGTGTGTGTGTGTGTGTGTGTGTGTGTGTGTGTGTGTGTGTGTGTGTGTTATTTTGATATTTAAATACCAACAGCAATCTTCAATTTTTTTTCAATTTTGTGCGTCAGAGAGAGAGAGAGAGAGAGAGAGAGAGAGAGAGAGAGAGAGAGAGAGAGAGAGAGAGAGAGAGAGAGAGAGAGAGAGAGAGAGAGAGAGAGATTCTAACAATGCAATCCTTCGTAAAGCAAGTCTTCTATTTTTTTTTCTCTCTTCTTTCTTTTGTACTCAGACACGCATCATTGATATTAATATATACTTATGTTTGGCCTTGCTCTCTCTCTCTCTCCTCTCTCTCTCTCTCTCCTCTCTCTCTCTCTCTCTCTCCTCTCTCTCTCCCTCTCTCTCTCCTCCCTCTCTCTCTCTCTCGTCCACACACACAAACAACAATGAATACAAACGATGACTTAAGACGAATAGGAGGGAGAGATATAGAGAGGCAAGGGAGAGTCTGGGCAGTAAAAGGGGGAGAGGATGAGTGGAGAAAATAGTAGAGGGGGAGGAGGAGGATGGGTAATGGGGAGGAGGAGAGGGGAGAGGTACAGGCACGTGATCTTGGGGAGAGGAGGGAGAGGGGGAAGGAAGGTGATGAGTGAGGGGAAAGGGGAACATGAAGGGAAGAGAAAGACGAGGAGAAGGAGTGGAGAGAGGAGAGAAAAAGAGCTGATAAGAATGAGAGAGAGAGAGAGAGAGAGAGAGAGAGAGAGAGAGAGAGAGAGAGAGAGAGAGAGAGAGAGAGAGAGAGAGAGAGAGAGAGAGAGAGAGAGAGAGAGAGAGAGAGAGAGAGAATCAAGTAACGTCAGGTAAACTAGTGTAAAGATAACTAGGCAAACTCAGGTGAGGTAAGGTGAGGTGAGGTAAAATTAGATGAGGTACTGCAAGGTGAGGTGAGGTTAGATAAGGTGAGGTAAAGTATGGTAAAGTTAGGTACTGTAAG
>NC_087179.1:15384379-15386879 GCF_035594125.1 Scylla paramamosain | reverse complement strand
GTTTGTTAATGTTTAAATAAAGAAAAATGGAGGGAGAGAGAGGGGAGAGAGGAGGAGGATGGGGAGGAAGGGAGATAGGGGAAGGAAGAGGAGAGGGGGAGGTAGAAAGAAAGGAAGAGGGGTAAAGGTGCGAAGAGATGGAAGAGAGAGGGAAGGAAGAGAAGGGGAGAGGTGAGATAGAGAGAAGGAAAAAAGGGAAGGGGTGAAGAGATGGAGATGGGAGAGGAGAGGAAGAGAGAGAAGGGGAGAGGAGTTGAAAGAAGGCAAGGAAGAGAGGGAGGGGAGGAAGATGGGGGGGATGAAAAGATGGGAATTAGAGATGGGAGGAAGGGAGAGGGGGGATGGGAGGAAGAGATGGGATGAAGAGAGAGGAGAGAGAGATGGGAGAAAGAGAGGAGGGGAGAGAGGAGAGGAGAGGGAGGGGAGGAGGAGAGTTCGAGATACACAAAGAGAGAGGAAAGAAAGAAGGTAAGATGAGAAGGAAATAACATAAACAAAAGGAATATAATAACAATAATAATAATAATAATAATAATAATAATAACAATAATAATAATAATAATAATAATAATAATAATAATAATAATAATAAATTCTGGTAACTAAGTAACGTTGTGAACTACTACAACTACTACTACTACTACTACTACTACTACTACTAAAATAAAACAATAAAATGGCAAACCAAACTTTTTTTTAGAGAGAGAGAGAGAGAGAGAGAGAGAGAGAGAGAGAGAGAGAGAGAGAGAGAGAGAGAGAGAGAGAGAGAGAGAGAGGCGCTTAGCGTTCGGGTGGCAGACGTGTCCTTGGAATAAAACGGAGGGAGGGGCAAGGATCGATCTTAACTCCCCCCCCCAAACACTCCCCCTAAACGCCACCCCACACACCCACCCCGACGCCCTCAAACTACTGCGTACTACTTTGAGGCCGCCACGTGGTGTGTGGTGGTGGTGGTGGTGGTGGTGGTTAATGTTATGTAGTATTGTGGCTGTGGTGGTAGTAGTAGTAGTAGTAGTAGTAGTAGTATGTACATGGTATTAAAATTAGCAGTTTTGTATAGAAATAGTAGCAGTAGTTAGTGATGGTAGTGGTAGTAGTAGTAATAGCAGTAGTAGTAGTAGTAGTAGTAGGTGAGAGATCTGACCGCCAGCATGCTCAGGGAGGTGTGCCACGATGTCTCCACTGAACCGACCCTCCTGCCGCTAGACGGCGAGCACCTGCGCTACAGAACAGCCAACACCACCAACGAGGCTCGAGTCGACGTCAGTGCACGAGGGTTCTGGACAAGGGGACAGAAAGCATTCATGGACATACGGATCTTTGACCCGATGGCCGCCTGTCACCACGAACTCTCCCTGGAGGCCGCCCACCGCAAGAATGAGCAGGAGAAGATCCGAGCGTATGGGGAGAGAATCCAACACGTTGACCAGGGCAGCTTCACACCTCTGGTCTTCACCACATCTGGCGGGATGGGCTCCAAGGCTCAGTGCTTCTACTCAAGACTAGCCGACCTAATGGCAGAAAAGAAGCACCAGCCAAGGAGCCATGTCGTCGCATGGATGAGGTGCCGTCTCTCATTCTCCCTCCTCAGATCTGCCCTCCTGTGTCTCAGGGGGACAAGGCATTCCACTCCCATACCTGCAGACTTAGGAGGCCTCGACTGCGAGGCTACAGTGGTGGAGAGTGGCATAAGAGTAGGTAGAGTAGAGGTAGAGTGAATTTATAGTTAACAACTAATGTTTTTATTATAGAGTATTAGATATGGTTGGATGCCACAGTCATTAGCGTGAGCTGGGGCTAATGACCTCCAAGTAATGGAGCCCCTAATTGACACATCAATAAACATGGGGTGGAGGTAGTATAAAAAAAGTAGTAGTAGTAGTAGTAGTAGTAGTAGTAGTAGTAGTAGTAGTAGTAGCAGTAGTAGTAGCAAACCTCCATCAGTATAATGTAAGAAAAATGTACATCGATTGCATAATAACAAAATTCTCTCTCTCTCTCTCTCTCTCTCTCTCTCTCTCTCTCTCTCTCTCTCTCTCTCTCTCTCTCTCTCTCTCTCTCCAGCATCAACAACATCAGCAGGACCTCAGTTACATAAGCTCTCCCTCTTCTTCCCCCTTATCTCTTTTCCTTCCCTCCCTCCCTCCCTCTCCCCTTTTCCCCTTCAATACATCTGCGCCTCTCTCTCTCTCTCTCTCTCTCTCTCTCTCTCTCTCTCTCTCTCTCTCTCTCTCTCTCATTGTAGACAGATATGACGTAGGGAGAGAGAGAGAGAGAGAGAGAGAGAGAGAGAGAGAGAGAGAGAGAGAGAGAGAGAGAGAGAGAGAGAGAGAGAGAGAGAGAGAGGGGGGGAATGCGTAGTAAGCCTATAAACAAAGGAGGGGAGGAAGAGATGGATGAAAAATGAAAAACTGATGGAAATGTAGGAGAATGAAAGAAGAGAATGAATGAATTAAAGAAGGAAGGAAGGAAGAGGAGGGAGAAGGAAGCAGTGAGTGTA
>NC_087179.1:15376879-15379379 GCF_035594125.1 Scylla paramamosain | reverse complement strand
TCTACCAAACATTTAAAGGTGAGCCAAGATCCCGAGCCAAAAAGAAGACAAATCTCAAAGCTATTTAAACCCGCTGGCCGGAGAAAGAGGAGAGAGAGAAAAAACACTTCATAAATATGGGGATACAAGTGTTAAAGAGCACCAGTGACGGCGTAAACATAACTACCTCAGCCTTTTTATTCTGGGAAGCCCTACGTAGTATTAGAGTGACTGGCCTGGCTGTCTCGAGCTGGGTTAGGAGAGGAGGTGAAGCAAGGTTGTCTGTCTGTCTGTCTGTCTGCCGGGGACTGCAACAGATAGCTACGGGCCAAGACGAATGGAAAGGCGTTAGCAAAATCTATATATTTTATCTAGACATATAAATCTTGGGTGTTTGGAGTATGCGTGTGTGAGGATATGAGTGCGGCCAAGGCAAAGCTGTCTAGATGCATGGATAAACTGACGGCTAGAAGAAAAGATGAGTGTTACAATGGCAAGTGGGAGTGCAGTTGGCTAACTGGTATATAATAGGGCACAAGGGTAGGATGAATAAAGCTTTACTTGATGTCGGGATAGACTATAGTATGAAGACCTGGGACAGGAGTGGGACCAAGGTAAGGCTATTTAGAAGCTAGAATGCATGGAGGCGACAGGAGTGGTGTTAGAATGAATGTGTGTGTGGTTAGCTATCTGGACAGGGAAGGGACAAAGACCTAGAATATATTAGTATGAAGAGACAAATGCTTTATTAAAAGCACTGGGCTGACTCTTAAGTGCTACATTAAGTTTTTGGATGGATGTTACGTGCTGAGGGGGCAAGAGATAGTACAAGTGCTAAGTGAGTAAAGATGCAAGGGATAGGATAGTGCTAGGCAGGTGCTTGGGTAGATGAGGGTACATAGCATTGGATAATGCCAACCTGGTGCTAGGATACCAGTGCTAGGCTAGTGCTGGAATAGATGAGGGTACTGGGGTAGGACATTGCTTGGCTGGTGCTGGGATGGATGAAGGAACCATGGATAGAAAAGTGCTAGGCTGGTGGGGGGAAGGTGAAGATACAAGAGACAGAAAAGTGCTTCACTAGTGCTGAGGTAGGTAAGGATACAAGGAATAGGGCAATGCTAGGGATATGGGAGTACTATGAGGTTGGTGCTGGCACAAGAAAATGCTAGGCTGGTGGTGAGATACAGGCTAGGGTGTGGGTGACAGGCGGGGAGGCAGGGATCGGCAGGCAGGGCAAGCAGGCAGGCGGGCGGGCGGGCAGGAGGGAGGGAGGCAGACAAGATGAAAGGCCAGTCCGGCAGATCCGTTTAGAGGAGCTTAGCAAAGGCGCCGCTTTCACTGCCACCACAATACACCAACCCAGCATCTCGGGAGTGACAGATAAGCCCGCATTCACGTTCTTGTACTCCACAAGAGGAAAAGTAGCACTATATTGATCCCAGGAAGCGAGTCAGCACCTTGTCAACAAATAAAGTCGTGCGTCTGGAAGCGGCGTTACTCACTGCCTGGCCTGCCTCCCGCGTCCCCTTCTCCCCGATTCCCTCCCGCCTTGCGTCCATTACCGTAACACCGAGCGCCTTGCCAATACACCTCCCGCATGAATACCACCAGGAAAACCCTTGAGGCCACTATGCTACCACTAGGCGGGTCACGGGGAGGAGGTACTGGGTATAGTTAGTAAGGTTGACGGCCTCGTGGCAATGCTACGGGGGTGGTAAATGAGTGGAAAATTCCTCTCACTCTATCTCTTTCTCCCTCCCTCCCTGCTCCCCCCACAGCATATGCCCCCCACCACCGGCCTTGAATGGACAGCAGCAGCACCGCCACCACCACACCACCATCACCAGGAAATGGGTTACTACGCACCACTCTCTACACCAATATCCACAGTCACCATCACCACTGTAGTTGTTCAGAGACGCTTTGCTCATCACCACTATCACTATTGTAAGTTCTGAAATCATTACACTGCAGTTACCATCACTATACATTATCACCATAACATCACTAGGCACCACTATCATTACTATCACCATACAACACCATACCCACCACATCTTACTAACTCCGTCACTATCAGTATGTGTACACCCTCACCACCATGACACCATCAGCATGTCTGTAACTCACCCAAGCCTTGCAACACCTGTACTGGATTCCTAGTCACTATTTCTCTAGTGATGATGGTGAGTAGAAGCTTCACCGATAATGATTGAGATATGCAGATAAATTCAAGGGTATTTTATGAGAAAGGTAAAAACTACTACTACTACTACTACTACTACTACTACTACTACTACTACTACCAGCGCCACAAAGTTACTTTTAATCACCATCATAAAACAACCCACCACCACCACCACCACCAACAATAACAACAACATTACCACCACCACCGACAACAACATTACCACCACCACCACCAACAACAACATTACCACTACCACTACCAACACCACCACCACCACCACCACCAACAACAACAATAACAACATTACCACCACCACCAACAACAACA
>NC_087179.1:15349379-15359379 GCF_035594125.1 Scylla paramamosain | reverse complement strand
TCCCCACGTCTGTTCCTCCCTACACACCTGAGCAGACTCTTGAAGAAGCAGTACACGGAGTACAGGGAGTTGTCGTTGATATCAAACATGGCCCGCGGCGGGGTACGTCTGCGCCGCCCCCTGCCACTCCTGCCGCCGCTCTCACTGCCCCCGCCGCCGCCCCCACTGGCGCTGGGGGCGGCAGCGGCGTCTGACATATGGTACTCCGGGAAGTGCAAGGGCTGCAGGGGGTCGGGGTCGGGGGCGGCGTCCAGCACGCCGGGCGCGGGCTGGGGCAGCACGCATTCATTGTCTGAGTAAAGGATTTCCGTGGTGGGGATGCCGCTGCCACCACCACCGCCACTGCCGCCGCTGAGTCCTGCGCCGCCACCGCCACCTCCACCACCACCGCCGCCGCCGTTGAAGCTCATCATTACGGACATGTTCTGGATCACTGCAAGCACTGGTCGGCGGGCACTGCGGGCACTGTGCGGCGGCCCCTTGTCATGGCGACCCCCGCAGCGGGCCGCCCTGTGTTACTGCCACCACCACACTCACTCCTCACTCACTCCTGGCCGCCGCCACGCACCACGCCGCCTCGCACAGTCCTATACACGCAGGCGGGGCAGCACGGATCGATAGCAGCCTCCGGGCGCGGGGGCACGGCGGCGCGTCGCGGACCTCGCCTCAACACTCGCGTCTCAAACGTCCACCAGCACGAAGGTGAGGTACAGCAGCAGCACCGCCCACGCCGCCACCACCACCACCAACATTAGCACCTCCACAACGCACGCCGCGGGGACACAGGCAGGCTCTCACACCACGCCGCGGGTGACAAGGGAGAGGAAGAGCGGCAGACAACCTGCGGTGCGGTGCGGGGAGTTGTGCAGCAGAGTGAAGTACAGCCGAGCCACGTGTGAGTCTGGCCACACGAAGAAGGCACCTGCACCCGCACCCTCGCCGCGTACACACCACCACGCCGCCACCCGCCCTCCGTCACCCACAGGGGGCGGGGCCACGCGCGTCACCCGCCGCGCCGCCAATGGTAACGCCGCACCACCGTGACGTCACCGTCACCACCACCACCACCGCTACACAAAAATCAGCTGAGAGGGACCAGTGTTTATAAACAGCGTCTCCTCGCCTCGCCTCGCCGCCCCTGCCGCCGGCGACCGCGGGGCCCAGCTGGCTGCCCGGGCACGCCGCCCCCTCTCCCCTGCCCTACCTGCCCTCCCTTCAGCACCACAGCCCTACAGCCACGGCGACACTTCCGCAGCGTACACCAATTTTCTTCTCACTACACCCCGATGGCGGTGACTTGTTCACGCCCAGCGAGAGCGAGCGAGCGAGCGAGCGGGCGGGCGAGAGAGAGAGAGAGAGAGAGAGAGAGAGAGAGAGAGAGAGAGAGAGAGAGAGAGAGAGAGAGAGAGAGAGAGAAAGGTGTGAGGCAGGAGTGAGTGAGAGAGTGAGGCATTTTTATTTTCGGTTCTGGCAAGGTCAAGGAAGGAGAAAACCCTCCATCCCTCCTTTCTCTCCACCCCTCCATCCACTGTCCCTCCATCCTTTCTCTCCATCCTCCATCCCTCCCTCCCTCTCTCCTTTCTCTCCATCCCTCCATCCTTTCTTTCCTTTACTTTCACCTCTGTTTCTTCTTCCCTCTTTTCTTCCTCCATCTCTCCCTCCCTCCTTTCTCCTTAACTTTCTTCTCAATTTCTTCTTTCCTCTTTTTCTCCCTCCCTCCCTCCTCCTCCTCCAACCTCATACCTCCATTTCCTTTCCTTTATACTCCTCCTCTTGCTCCTCCCTCTTACCCCTCCTCCACCCCCTCCTCCTCCTCCTCCTTCTCCTCCTCCTCAGTGGGTCGAAGGTAAATCATTTGAAAGACCCACGACTGACTGACTCTCTCTCTCTCTCTCTCTCTCTCTCTCTCTCTCTCTCTCTCTCTCTCTCTCTCTCTCTCTCTCTCTCTCTCTCCAAGCACAAGACAAACAATAGGACTTAAGAATAAAGAAATTGTTGAAGGACGTCATCACTGAAGGACTCGAATACTTTACAAAGGAGTCGTGTAGGATACCAGTGAAAGGATCAGGGAACAGGATCAGAGTAGGATAAAGGATTAGGATTATAACTGAACAGGATTGGATAAGTTTAGATTAATTTCCTTCCTCTTAGCATCGTGTAGGATATCAATAATAGGGTGACAGTAGGATTACAAAGGATTATGGATTATTAAGGAATGTTAAATATCAGCAACAGGATTAGATAAACTTAAACTGATAATGAAAAGGATTTAAGTACAGGATAAAGACAGAATTAGCATTAGATAAACTTAGGGTACTTTCATAGGATTACAGTAGGATAGGATAGGATTTCTTGGTGGTAGTATTGTGTAGTAAGTCAGTGATAGGATGGGATGAGGATTAGGATCAGAGAGAGTTACGAAGGATACCAATACCACAAATAAATAGGAAGGGATAAACAGGACTGGATTAGGATAGGATTCAGTGATGTCAGTATAGATAGGATAGAGGATAGATAGGATAGAGGATAGGATAGATAGGATAGAAAATTAGGATTGAGACAGGATTACGTGTAGGATATCAATAACAGGGTGAGAAAAGGGGATTCAACATTAGGATCAGGATTAGAAAGTACTTGTAGGATATCAATAAGGAACAGAACACAACAAAACATTAGGATACACAAGGATTAGCAGTGCACAGTATCACGTAGGACTGTAGGATATCAAAGCTTAATAGGATTCGGAAAAAGGATACAATATTACCTTTCCTTCACAAGCATTAAGTCACGTGAAGGATTGCCCCGTGATACCCTGTGATCTCATTGCCTCATTGGGGGATCAGGTATCTTAACAGTGGTTGGGGAAGGGGGAGGGGGTAGGATGCCAGGGTGCAGGGAAGGATACAGCTGCAGGATGCCAGTCTAGTGTTGCAGGAGTGTGTGGTGGTGCTGCTATGGGTGTAGGATGTACATATAGACAGACAGACAGACAGGCAGACATATACAAACATACATACATACAGATAGAAAGATATACAGACATACATACATACAGATAGAAAGATATAGACATACATACAAACAGAAAAGGATATACAGACATACATACACAGACATACAGATATACAGACATACATACATACATACATACATACATACATACATACGGAAAGACAGCGACGAACACGCATACAGACGTACACACAGACAACAAATACATATAATCAGACAGAGACATACAAAGACAGACACATACAGACATACATACATACACATACATACATACATACATACATACATACATACAGACAGACAGACTTACAAAGAATTACGTTACTTTTTCAGTAAACACAATTCTGAGAAGGAAAGATGACCTCATAATCTTCTTCCTCCTCCTCCTCCTCCTCCTCCTCCTCCTCTTCCTCCTCCTCCTCCTCCTCGTTCCTATTTCATTCTTCTCCATCTGTCTGTTTCTCCCTCCTCCTCCTTATTCCTCTATGTCCTCTTCTCTTATCTTCCCCTTCTTCTTCCTCTCCTCATTCTTCTTCCTCCTCTTCCTGTTCCTACTTGTTTTTTTAATTTTTTATATTTCCAGTTGTATCTTGTTTTATCCTGATATTCTTCTTCCTCCTCCTCCTCCTCCTCCTCCTCCTCCTCCTCATCCCCCCTCCTCCTCCTCCTCCTCCCCCACCAGTTACCACGGTCAGAAGTATCGAATCGCGGAGAGAGAGAGAGAGAGAGAGAGAGAGAGAGAGAGAGAGAGAGAGAGAGAGAGAGAGAGAGAGAGAGAGAGAGAGAGAGAGAGAGAGAGAGAGAGCATAAGGTCAGGTGGCCGGCGAGGAGCACACACCTGGCGGGGGAAGCAATTAGTGACAGGTGTGAGGAGGAGGAGGAGGAGGAGGAGGAGGAGGAGGAGGAGGAGGAGGAGGAGGAGGAGGAGGAGAGAATGGGAGAAAAATGAAGGTAATAATAAGAAAAAGGAGAGAAAAGTGAACTGAAATAATCTCTCTCTCTCTCTCTCTCTCTCTCTCTCTCTCTCTCTCTCTCTCTCTCTCTCTCTCTAGTATCCTTCACCTTCTCCCTCCCTCACTCCTTCATTGGTATCCTTCACCCTCTCTCCCTCCTTCACTGGTATCCTAAAGGCACACGATCTGGGAGAAAGGAAGCGTGGTGGGAGGAGGAGGAGGAGGAGGAGGAGGAGGAGGAGGAGGAGGAGGAGGAGGAGGAGGAGGAGGAGGAGGCGGTTGGAAAGAGGGATCCTACGCCGCCGCCGCCGCCGCCTCCTCCTCCTCCTCTTCAAAAAGGAGGTCACTTTTCGGATTCTTCCATGACGTAAGATGTCGATGAATGGAGGAGGAGGAGGAGGAGGAGGAGGAGGAGGAGGAGGAGGAGGAGGAGGAGGAGGAGGAGGAGGAGGAGGAGGAGGAGGAGGATTGCAACATGGGGCGCGTACATACCATGCATTGCAAAACACACACACACACACACACACACACACACACACACACACACATACACACACTTACATACATAGTCCCCTTGACATCTGTTTCTCTCTCTCTCTCTCTCTCTCTCTCTCTCTCTCTCTCTCTCTCTCTCTCTCTCTCTCTCTCTCTCTCTCTCTCTCTCTCTCTCTCTCTGTGTTCTATCCCTTCACTTTCTTCTATTTAACTGCCCTCTCTCATCCAGGAGGAGGAGGAGGAGGAGGAGGAGGAGGAGGAGGAGGAGGAGGAGGAGGAGGAGGAGGAGGAGGAGGAGGAGCAAACAGTACAGGTTGCAATAATTACACTCTCATCTCACCTGACCTATCCGCTCCTCCTCCTCCTCCTTCAGCCGCACAAATGCTAACAAATCTCCTGGCATTTGTTCTTCCTTTGTGTTCCTGCTCTCTCTCTCTCTCTCTCTCTCTCTCTCTCTCTCTCTCTCTCTCTCTCTCTCTCTCTCTCTCTCTCTCTCTCTCATACATAATAATTCTTTTCCAACCATGTCCTTAATCCCCGACCAGAAGAAGAAGAAGAAGAAGAAGAAGAAGAAGAAGAAGAAAACAACAACAACAACAACAACAACAACAACAACAACAACAACACCTACTACTACTACTACAATAACAACAACAACGAAACATTATCCTCCTTAACCATTTCTTTCCTCCTCCTCCTCCTCCAGCCTCCTCCTCCTCCTCCAACGGTAAACGTCCCACACACACACACACACACACACACACACACACACACACACACACACACACACACACACACACCAATCATCATCATCATCATTGCAAGTCTACCTCATCATATTTAAACGAAAGCGCTCCTCCTCCTCCTCCTCCTCCTCCTCCTCCTCCTCCTCCTCCTCCTCCTCCTCCACCTCCTCCTTCTCTTCCATCAGGTGGCCAAAAGCTGCAGCTGCTACATACCTTCCGCTCTAATCATCCACCAAACAATTCCACCTAAATCTGGCTTCTCTCCTCCACCTCTCCACTCCACTCCACTTTACTCCTCCACCTAAACTTTGTACACTTCTTTTTCTTGTTATTCGTTCTTTATTCCTTATTTTTTTTCGTTCCCTCTCTCCCTTATCTCTTCTTCCATCTCTCTCCATCTCCCTTCCTTCTTGTCCTTCATCTTCTCCCCCTTCTTTCATTCCTTCCTTCTTTACATCCTTTTGTCTCCTGTACTCTTCTTCTTTTTTCCCGTTTACTCTCTCCTTTATCTCTTCTTCTCTTCCTCCTCCTTCTTATCTTAGCTCTTTTCTTCCATTTTCTCTCCATTTACCATTTCCAAGTACCTTTATCAATGTAGTTTTCCTGTCCATCTTTCATTATTCTTTGCTACATATTCCCACCTTCACGTCCTTCACCTCCTGCTCCTTCCTTCACCTCCTGCTCCTTCCTTCACCTCCTGCTCCTTCCTTCACCTCCATCTTCACAGCACCACTACCAAACTTATTTCAGAGGGCGTGTCTCCACCCTTACGCCATGCACAGGCCAGTGTCTCGCAAACCACTTGGCCATCGCGCGCAACTCACGCCCTACGATACACAAGTCTTTCCTTTGTGTGGCACGGCTTGCGTCACCTCCGCTGGCTGGAACTAAGGGCAGCATTCAAATGTGGCGGGGTGTTTCATGTTTCTCAATAGCTACTCTCCTTGGGCAGTGTTCTAAATGTTTTTTTTTTTTTTTTTCTTCGAGTGTTTTGAAAGGCTAGATTTTTTTTTTCATTAGTAAAAGACAATGTGTGTTTGATTATTGCTATGGTCAAGAAAGCACTACTCTTGAAAGCCCCATGAACTTTGACGGTAGCCAGTAGGAAGTTGTCGAGATGGGAAGCGGAAAACTTGTTAAAACACGGTGTATGATTCTGTGGAAGCTTGGCCTGCACTCTCCTGATGCAGGTGTACAACTCAATGTGCAACTACACTACACATGGATAAGCTGTGCTCTGGTAACACACACACACACACACACACACACACACACACACACACACACACACACACACACACACACACACACACACACGACTCTACAGTGTTCACATGAATGGGCGTTTTCAAGACAGTTATCCTCCAATTTGGATGATCTCTTGACGTTTCTTTAGTGACTGGTCCCTCTGTGCGCCTTTTTTTTTGGGGGGGTGCTTTGTTTTGTTTTCCTTGACCAGTACCCCTCTTACACAATACAAATATGCGGCTGTACATATCATAGGATAAAAAAAAATAAATAAATAAAAGAAAATTCGCTTAGCTTTCTTCAATTTCAACTCGGTAAAGTTGCCTCGGCGGGAGGGGGAGATGCGCCACGACACGCTCAATGTTCCACGAAATGGTGCAGGGAACAGAGCCTCGCCTCACGCACGGTTCTCAGTTAGAGTTGGAATGAAGGATTCTGGTCTCGCTTTCAAGGAACCTTTCAGTGTCTGTTGCCTAGAGCACAACATGACACAGAGCAACCCTCGCGTTCAACACAGACCACAGTGCGCATCCTCCCACCAACAGTGAGTTGAAGAACATCAGAAAATAAGGGAAGCAGCAAGAAGCCACCAGGCCTACACGTGGCTGTCCCTGTTTGAGACACACCTACCTATTTCACCTATCATTCACATCCATAAATCTGACTAATCTTCTTTTACAGCTCCCTAACTTAACACTAACTTAATTACTGAGGCCGTTCCATTCATCTACCACTCTACTTGGGAACCCACTTCCTTCTTGAACCTTAATTTTTCAAGGTTGAACCCATTACTTCAGGCCCTATCCTGATTACTGATCCTGGGAATTTTTGCTTACGTCACCCTTGTTCTAACCCCTATACCACTTTAAGACTTATCATGTCCCCTCTTAACCTACGTCTCTCTATGGAATGTAAATTTAACAGCTTGTCTGGTACGAGAGACACGATAGACAGTCACCATTCAGGAGTTTCGATCGATTAATGTGATGGTAGTGACACTGAACACCACCAGACAGAGTTAGGCGTGCTGTGGAGTGGTGTGTGGCAGCCTGAGGACAGGAGCGGAGGCTGGGCGAGGCGAGGCGAGGCGGCAGAGTGTCAGGGCGCCGCTGTGCTCTCTGATCGGCTATCAAGGGAATTTACTGCTAATAAAAGCCACACTGATTCCTTCACCAAGTGCCTCCTACCACCCTACCCCTCATTACTCCTTGTTACAGACTGGTACTCGTTAACGTTGTATTAATATTAAAGCAGTCTTATCTTACTGCTACTTCATCTCAATTTTTTATTACTACTACTACTACTACTACTACTACTACTAAATAGGTTATTCTTTACCATACTTCATTTTTTTTCTGAAGCGGTAATATGACAAACATTTTCTTATATAGTTTTGTACTGAGTCAGTCTTCCTTACACATTAAAAAAAAGTAAATAAATAAATAAACTCAGATATATTTCGTAACCGTACCCCAATCTCAAGTACACGCGTATAGTGAACACCTTGCGATGACTGGGACATTTAACTACCCTATCTAATCACCTTCAAACCCATCCAACACCCTCACAGTACTTCAATGTTTTGCCCTAATCTAACCTAACCTAACCTAACCAACAACTTGAGAACACATAAGTAACCTAACCTAACCTAACCAACAACTTGAGAACACATAAGTAACCTAACCTAACCTAACCTAACTTAACCAACAACTTGAGAACACATAAGTAACCTAACCTAACCTAACCAACAACTTGAGAACACATAAGTAACCTAACCTAACCTAACCTAACCTAACTTAACCAACAACTTGAGAACACATAAGTAACCTAACCTAACCTAACCAACAACTTGAGAACACATAAGTAACCTAACCTAACCTAACCTAACTAACCCAACCTAACCAACCCAACCTAACCTAAACTGAACTGAACTGAACTGAACTGAACTGAACTGAACTGAACCTAACCTAACCAACCTAACCTAAACTGAACTGAACTGAACCTAACCTAACTTAACCTAACCTAACCAAACCAAACCTAACCTAACATAACCCAACCTAACATAACCTAACAATCCACACACACACACACACACACACACACACAGACAGCCATCACCACACCACCCTCTTCACAACCACCTTTCCTAACCTACCTCAACACCCCTTCCTTCTTCTCTTCCCCACCGACACCCACACTGCCCCACTGTTACCCGACACCCTCACCTGCCTACCTGAGTTTACCTGCAACCCTTCCTCCCTTTCACCTGTCCCCACTACCTGTTATGTAGAGCACCTGTGTGACTTAACTGGCTTGGCTAATTACGGTGAGGGACAGGTGTGTGAGAGAGGGGAAGGGGAAAGAGAAAGAGAGAGAGAGAGAGAGAGAGAGAGAGAGATTGTATGTCTACTAATTATCTATTCTTTCTCTTTTTTCTTATTCTTCTCTCTTCTCTCATTCTTCCTTCCTCTCTTCCCTTCTTTTATTGATCTCTCTTCTTCCTCTTTGTTCTTCCTTACCGTCTCCTCTTTCCTCTTTCACATCCTCCTCCTTCTCCTCCTGATCTTTCTACCTTCAATCCTCCTCATCTTTCTTCAGTTTCCTCCTTCCCTTCCTCCTCTTCCTAATCTTTTCCTTTTTATCCCCCTCTTCTCTCTTCCCCCTCCTTTATTTTTCCTCCCTCCTTCACTTCCTCACAAATTTATCTTTACCTACATTTCTACATTCACCTTTCTCTCTCTCTCTCTCTCTCTCTCTCTCTCTCTCTCTCTCTCTCTCTCTCTCTCTCTCTCTCTCTCTCTCTCTCAAGGAGGTCTTTCAAAAGTCTTGCCTCTTCACTTCACTTCATGCTGTCCTCCTCCTCCTCCTCCTCCTCCTCTTCCTCCTCTAAAAATATGTTGTCACTCTAGCAAGTCACCTAACACTATCCTCTTCTTCTTCTTCTTCTTCCTCCTCCTCTTCCTCTTCTATTTCATCGCATTTTCTCTACTTCCTACTTTCTAAAAATAAAAAAACAATCCTACTACTACTACTATTACTACTACTAATACTACTACTAATACCACTACCACCACCACCACTACTACTACTACTACTACTACTACTACTACTGATTTTCATCGTCATCGTTCTCCTCCTCCTCCTCCTCCTCCTCTGCAACTAGTACCAACCAACGCCCCTCTTCCTCTTCCTCCTCTTCCTCCTCCTCCCAACTATCCATTTTAGCCTCTCTCTCTCTCTCTCTCTCTCTCTCTCTCTCTCTCTCTCTCTCTCTCTCTCTCTCTCTCTCTCTCTCTCTCAGGTGTCTTGCCTTGGTAACAGAGAGCGGCAGGGAAGCTACACAAATACCTACACACACACACACACACACACACACACACACACACACACACACACACACAAGGTTACTGACCTGGCCGGGGTGTACTCGCAAATGTGCACACGTGTAGATATTTTGGTGCACATAAGATCAATTTCTGGGGCGTGCACATACCGGAGGAGGAGGAGGAGGAGGAGGAGGAGGAGGAGAAAGAAACTGAGAAGCTG
>NC_087179.1:15264379-15321879 GCF_035594125.1 Scylla paramamosain | reverse complement strand
CAGAATACAGACTTTCCCAAATCAAACACCCCACACTCAGAATAACTTAGTATTTTTCCCTCTCCTTTCCTTGCGTTAAATCACACATGGGTTAGCAGATCCTTTTCTTTCCTACTTCCTTGTGCACTACTTAACATATTTTTTCCTATTTCTCTGCGGATTGGTGAGTGAGGTTAATTTTCTTTCCCTTAACCCTTTCACTGCAACACAAACCACCAGCAGAACCAATGCACAAAATCTTTATAAGCACAAGAAAGAAGAATGATTAAAAAGGATATATTTTGCAATTTCTATCCATTTTAAAGATTGCAGGTGGCTGCACAACAAGTAGAGATGTCAAAGGGTTAATTTCCTTTTTTGTATTTTTATTTTTGTTCTTGCGGTTTGTATTTAAAGAAGTGTTTTTTTTTTTTTATTGTAAACCAAGACTGTATGTTATGTATGTATGCCCTCTGGCATGTAACTTTACAGCTTAATAAACCTTGCCTTCAGGTGTGTTGTAGCTAAACAAACCTTGCCTTCAGGTGTGTTGTAGCTAAACAAACCTTGCCTTCAGGTGTGTTGTAGCTAAACAAGCCTTGTTTTCAGGTGTGTTGTAGCTAAACAAGCCTTGTCTTCAGGTGTGTTGTAGCTAAAACAAATCTAAACCAACTATAATAATTTCAAGTAGAGGAGTTACATTCATAAATAACATGAGAGAGAGAGAGAGAGAGAGAGAGAGAGAGAGAGAGAGAGAGAGAGAGAGAGAGAGAGAGAGAGAGAGAGAGAGAGAGAGAGAGAGAGAGAGAGAGAGAGAGAGAGAGAGAGAGAGAGGAAATACACAAGGTCAAATATAGAGGAAAAGGAAATAAGAAAACAAAAAAAAAGGGAGAGAAGAAAGAGATAAAGATGACAAAGAAAGATATGCAGATAAAACATTCAAACAGGAACAGCAGACACAAACTCAACAACACAAAAGAGACGAGACACACAGAAACACAACCACGCAAAACAGTACAGAAGCAACACCTAAACAATAAACACAAAGATACACACAAACAAGATATCCAGAAACACAGTGCTCAAACAGACCAACAACACCAACAACACCAAATAACCAACTCAAGAACAAACACAGGTACAACACCCCATGACCTCAGCAATACAAGAGGGAGTGGAGATACATACAGAAATACAGTGTTCTTTATACAGCAATGGGTGAAAGGATGCACTTTTCCACCACACCTTAGGCTTGTGGACGAGGATGAGGGGGACGGGGGGTGGTGAGGATGTGGCTAGGGTGATGAGGGGTGAAGGTGAGAGTGTGACAGTACAAATAGGAATGTGGTTGGGATGATGAGGAGGTGATGGCATGACAGTTCAAATGTGCCACTAATACAAGGTGATGCTGGTGATGCAACACAGCAAAACCACAAACTCCTGCAATACTTGGGAAGGGGAAAGTTGGATTGCAAAATGTTAGGTTGGATTGCATCAGGTAACATAATATGACCTAACATAAACTAACAGCAAAAGTAGAAATTCTTGCAACTTTCTAACAGCAAAACTACAAACTCCTGCAACTTTCTAATGGCAAAACTAGAAATTCCTGCAACTTTCTAACAGCAAAACTACAAATTCCTGCAACTTTCTAATGGCAAAACTACAAACTCCTGCAACTTTCTAACAGCAAAACTACAAACTCCTGCAACTTTCTAACAGCAAAACTACAAATTCCTACAACTTTCTAACAGCAAAACTACAAACTCCTGCAACTTTCTAATGGCAAAACTACAAATTCCTGCAACTTTCTAATGGCAAAACTACAAATTCCTGCAACTTTTATGATGGGCAAAGTGAGATTACACCATGTTAGGTTAGACAGCATACAGTAGCACAATCTAACCTAACAAAACCACACACACACACACACACAAACACAAACACACGCACACACACAGCAAGACTAGAAACTCCTGCAACTTCTGTGATGGGGAAAGTCAGATTACACCATATTAGGTTAGACTGTATCAGGTAACACAATCTAACGCAACCTAATCTAACCTAAGCAGATCTCACCTCATCTAACCAATCCCAGCCCAGCCCTAACATATCTGCAGTGGCTGACTGTACTGTGAGCCTCAATGATGTAATGGTTCCTGGTTATGGAGAAGCATGTGGAGGGACTGAAGACCTGTAGGCTGTGTGGAAGAGGACAAAAGACCAGTGGGAGAACTGAAGACCTGGAGATGATGTGTGGAGGAGGACAGGACAAAGAGACCAGTAAGGAAATTTTAGAAGGCCTGGGAACAGTGTGTGAAGGAGAACAGGACAAAGAGACCAGTGGGGAGATTTTAGAAGGCCTGGGGATGCTGTGTGGAGGAGGACAGGACAAGAAGACCAATGGGGAGACTTTAGAAGGCCTTGGGACAATGTGTGGAGGAGGACATGACAAGGAGACCAGTGGGAAGACTGAAAAAGACCTGGGGACACTGTGTGGAGGACCAAATAAGGAGACCTGTGGGGAGATTTTAGAAGGCCTAGGGGCATTGTGTGGAGGAGGACAAGACAAGGAGACCAGTGGGGAGATTTTAGAAGGCCTGGGATCAGTGTGTGGAGGAGGACAGGACAAGGAGACCAGTGGGGGGACTGAGGAAGGCCTGGTGACTGTGTGGAGGACGACAGGACAAGGGGACAAGCAAGACAAAGTGACAGACTCATGAGCCGTTCAGCCACTAAGAGCAAACAAGAACATTGGACAAAATTACGATGACAAGGATGATAGTGAGGATGGCAGCAGTTCCCTTTAATATGTCAGCGATGATGCACCATGAACGCATCACTGCCACCACCAGCAGTGCCACACATCACCGCCACAGAGGTGTGTGTGTGGTGCAGCTGACGCCCCAAGTAAGAGCTGCTGACGCTGATGTTTATAGCCAGACAGTCCCTGAGGAATGTCTGACACCACCACACCTGCCCGTCACACTAATAAGAGACGCTGCATCATCTCAGCATGACAGGCATTGTAAATACACCTTAATAACAACACGAGGGAAGCTACAAGGCATCACTAGATTTATACACAGGGCAGTCACTATACAAAACCAAGTACTCAATTAACATCAATCAATAAGAACATAAGAACATTAAGCAACAAAATAAGGGAAGCTGCAAGAAGCCATCAGGCCTACACGTGGCAGTCCCTGTACAAAACACACCTGCCTATTTCCACCTATCGTCCCCATCCATAAATCTGTCTAATGTTCTTTAAAGCTCCCTAATGACTCAGCACTAACAGCCTGATTACTGAGGCTGTTCCATTCATCTACCACTCTATTTGAGAACCTATTCCTTCCTATCTCTTTCTTGAACCTAAAATTTTCAAGCTTGAACCCGTTATTTCTTGTTCTACTCTTCTCATTCCCTTCTGGTTATCTCATTCTTTTATGGCTGTAGGAGTGACTGTGCATGATTTCCTCAATATTCAGGTTGTTGGTGCTGAGTCATCAAGGAGCCTTACAAGGAAACTCAGACAAATTTAAGGATGAGGATGACAGGAAGGAATAGGTAGGCAGGTATTACAGGGACTGCCACGTGTAGGCCTGATGGCTTCTTGCAGCTTCCCTTATTTTCCTTCTACTTATGAAACCTTTCACTGCTATGTTATAGTAATAATTGTTTGTAATAGTTGTATACATAGTTACTTGTAGCAGGGTTGGAAAAAACGTTAAAAAGAAAAAAATATATATGTATATATTATCACTAGGTTCTTTGGGTTTTATTGTTTTTTTTGGGTATTTTATTTATTTTTGTTTATTCCTCATATTTGTATGTAAATCAGGTTAAATAATCAAGTAATGTAGAGTAAAACAAAAGGTCTGAAGTGTTATCTTATCTGAGTGACAGACACTTGTTTAGGTCGTGTTGGTGCAGGTTGGTCAGGTTGGACAAAGCCTGTGGTAACTTGTACTGTACAGGAAATAAATGGGCCAGGCTTGACTATTTTGACATATTAAATGTATATGTACAGCACATATATAGACTTTATTTATCAAGATGATATAAACTAAATTTTTATGAGAATATTAAAAAAAAAAACACTTAGGCTGGCTTTTTTGAGCAGGTTTCTTTGGATAGTTTTCTTTTAATGCCAACCCTGATTTGTAGTAGTATTAAGACTAGAAATATCAACAGTTACAGTTCTTTATAACAGTACATAGAAAAAAATAGGTAGCAATAATTATGCCTAGTTCTTTGTAATATTACCAGTAATATCAACACTTCTTTGTTACAGTGGTAGCTAATGATGATAGTTAGTTCTTTGCAATAGTAATAATTCCACGTATATGGTAAAATATAATAGGCAAATTTAAAATAGTAGTAGTAGTAGTAGTAGTAGTAGTAGTAGTAGCAGTGGTAGTGAGTGCACTGCCCACCCACCACCCACCCACAAGTATAACACTGCCACTGCCTCCACAGCAAGGTCTTGGTGGAGGAGCGCCTCACAATCCCACAGGCAGATGACAAGCAACAAGCACCCCCCCCACCCACACACACACAATCACCCCACACACCTGCCCATCTCCCAAAGCAGAGGAAAAGTTCTCATGCTTTATAAATCTTTGAGTCTAACAAGAGTATATAAATTGCATGTTCTTATGTTCAAATTCTTTATGGGTAAAAAATTCTTAATGGTGCAGAGAGGACACACACACACACACACACACACACACACACACACACACTTACCCTAACCACCACTAAATCATCACTTCCTCTCCTCTCTCTCACACACACACACACACACACACACACACACACACACACACACACACACACACACACACACACACACACAGCATAACAGACACACCCCAAAAAAAAAAAAAACAGCATAACCCTGAAACACACACACACACACACACACACACACACACACACACACACACACACACACACACACACACACACACACACACACATGCACACACAAGTAGAGGGCAGATTGAGGTTGTGTTGGCAGTTGGCACCATGACCACCACCACCACTACCATAATCTGGCACTCACCCCTCCCCACCCATCACCCCGTCACCCCCCACCGGCATGCTTGGGCTGTCATGGGGTGGCTGGCAGTATTAATACACCTCAGGGCATCACAAGCCAACACTATCATGAGATTTAAATATACTTGAGTGCACCCTTATTTTAAACCTTGCAAATCTTATGATCTCATTTTCTGCGCATCAGTGGTGATATATTTTCCCTCTTTTTTCCTTCCTCGTTCTGCTGATTTGTAGTTTTATTATTTTTCCTTCTATTTCTGAGGTGTTTGAAGAAGGTGGCTAAGTCTTTTTATCCTCTAAGGTAAAATAGATTTTTTTTTTTATCTTTTCCTCATTTATTTGCCTGCCTTCTAAGTACTACAACTCAGATCCTGCTGAGTGTTGAGAGGCAGGAGGTGCAGGAGGCAAGAGGAAGGAGTGAGGGAGTGGTAGATGGGAGGAAGGAGTATAGAGGAAGGGTGTTGCCATGAACAGGAAGGAGGTCAGGAGTGACTCACCCATACAGACATCCCACTCACAGCCTTTGTATGTTTTAATGACAGACAGCAACAGCTAACTATAGATATATCCATGATCTACATACACATATATGATAGTAAATAAAAAAAATAACAGAAAATAAATGAACAATAAGAATAAATAAAAATAAATAAAAAATAAAATATAAGAAAAATTCAGCAAACATATAAATAACAAATGTAGTAGGTCCAGAAATATACAGAACACAGGAAGGAAGGGTGGAGGACAGGAAGGAGACAAGAAGGATAAGAAAGAAGGAAAGAAGGAAGGAAGGAAGGAAGAGACAGGGGTAGGGCAGGGCAGGGCAGACAGGATGACAGGCAGGCAGTGCAGTGGCCTGGGGATACTCACCTCTCAGATTCGTCCTGCTGGGCGGGGGGCGTGGCGTTGGTGGCTTCATCCACAGGCTGGGCAAGGGGGATGCCCTCCAGGTTGGTGGGGGGCTTCTGAGGTTGGGACAGAGAGGGCTGGGCCTGGTCGGCGGCTGAGGGTGCTGCTGTGGCCAAGGTGTGGTGGGTCTGAGGCTGGGCGGGGGTGGTGGCAGGGGTGGGCACCAGCCCGGACGACTTGATGGTGGAGGCGGCGGAGGCTGCGGGCAGCTGTTGTGTGGCGCCCATGGCCACTGTGGCCGGCACCATGCTGGCCCCCACCGCCTGTTGCTGGGAGGCCGCCACTGAGGGCAGCTGCTGCGTCCCGGCAGCCAGGGGCTTGGAGGGCAGGGGCTGATTGAGCTGTGGCTGGCCTGCTGCAGCCTTCTGGGACAGGCCGGCCTGGGGCTGGGTCATGACTGGAGTGGGTTGGTGGGCCACACCGGGCTGGGGCAGGGTCTGGCTGGACAGAGAGGCCATCACCCCAGGCTGAAGGGGCTGGGCCAGCACGCCAGACTGGGGCACGTTCTGGCCCGGCAGGCCCTGCTGGGGCTGCTGGGCTGGGGGCATGCTCTGGGAGGTCAACGGGGTCTGGTGGGGTGGAGGCTGGGTGAGGGAGGTAGGGGGCACCATCACGCCCCCACTGGAGCTGACTGCTGGCTGCTGGGGCACGCTGGGCTGGCTCCCCTGGGGTGCCTGCAGCTGGGGTGGTGGCTGCTGCAGGGGTGGGGGCTGCAGGGGCTGCTGCAGAGGGGGCTGGGCCTGAGGAGGGGTGTGGGGTGAAGGGGAGGGGTGGATCTGGCTGGTGGCCTGGGGGGCCTGGGTGGCAGCAGTGTAGCCCTGGGAGATTTGGGGCTGCAGCTGGCCCTGCAGGGGGCCAGGCTGGGAGTGAGGTGGGTAGGGCATAGTAGCCTGGCCCTGATTGGTGGGCGGCCCCGGCAGGTGGGTGGAGGGCTGGAGGGGCACGGTGCCCTGGGAGGCAGGCACCATGGGAGTGGAGGCCTGGGAGGAGTGCGGCACTTGGTACTGCTGCGGCACAGGCACGGAGTGCGGCTGTGCCTGGCTGGTCTGCCCCTGCGGTGGTGCTGGCTGCTGCTGCTGCTGGGGCTGCTGGGGCTGTGGAACCTGTTGTTGCTGCTGCTGCTGTGGTTGCTGCTGCTGCTGCTGTTTCTGCTGGTCCTGCTGCTGCTGAGGCACAGTCAGCTGCACCACGGTCTGGGGCTGGGTGGCATCTCCGGCCTCCCCGTCCTTCAGCACTGTGCCGGTCACCACCACCGTGGAGCCGTCGTCCTTCTTGACGCTGCCAGCTGCTGTCACTGCTGGGGAGTCCATGAAGTCCAGGCAGATCCAGCGGCCCCGCTTGAATGGCTCGTTGGAGTCTATCTTGACAATCTTGAACCTGTTCTGCCAGTGATTGACGTCGTCAGACTCCCCATCAGCCTTGGCCAGGGCAATGCCTCCCTCTGTCACATTGACAGTCACCCCCTGGGGCAGCATGGCTGTCATTACGCCCCCTGAGCCAGTCTGCTGCACCAGCGCCGTGATACCGTACTGGGAGCTGGTAGGGATGACAGGGGCGGGCCCAAAGAACACCTCCTCGCTCTTGGAGTAGTCCTCAAAGCTGGGCGTCTCCTGGTCCAGGTCCGTCACCTTGGAGCTGTCCATGATGTCAGAGATGTCCTCCGTGTCGTCTGCGCTGTCCTCGCCGCCGTCATTGCTGAGGCGCGAGGTAATACTCGTGATCTGGAAGGAGGAGTTCTTCTTCTTGGGGGCGGCCTGTCCCCCCCCTGCCGCGGCCGCCGCCAGGTGCAGCGCCCCCCGCTCCCCGTCCAAGCGCAGGGTCTCGCTAGTGGTGATGGTGATCACGTTGCCGCCGCTCACTGACTTATCCATTGCCTGAGTGTTTGCTTCACTCGTATTGGATGCCATATTGAATTTTTATGAGAATCCCGAGTCACAGCGAGTGGCCCCGGCGGCACCACTGGCCACTGTGGCCACACTCGCCTCACTCACTCACCAGCACCGCGGAGTGCGCGCCACGCCGCCCGCTACACTCACTGGCGCCCCGCCGTCACGTCCTCCGAACATTTCCCCGCACTCCAGTCTTTCCTTCACACACAAGTCAGCGTATAGACAGAGAACTTGCCTGATTTGTTTACCTATGAACTTTAATAGATGGCGCACACAGGGTCGGCAAATCCACAAAAAGCGGATTCTAGCCGGGCGGGGGAAGACTGGCCGGCGAACTTAGAGGGTTGGATGGTATCTGAGCGATGCGCCTTTGTCCGCCGCCGCCTGCTGTGGTATTGGCCTCGGCGGGCGCGGCGGAATCTATACCCATAAAAATGTTCTCTTCGCTCCGGAGAATCTGGCAACCGCCGGAAGGATAAGGCTCAAGGACCATACAAATTGCCTTAATAAACACACAAAACCATTATATTAACCCTAAAATACTCTATACTTTGTATAGCAATATTTATTAGACCCTCTTCATTCATATTCCACAGCAATATGTATGAGAAGACACTTGCTTCCGCTTATTGACATATATAGACTAAAATATGCTTTAGGACTCTATTATGCAATGAATAGCCATGTATTCGTATGTTAACTAATTTTACGATATAAAAAATGCAAGTGTATAACTTTTGAAAATAACTCCATGGTACAAATGTATAATGGCCTTTTATCTCAAAATATTTATCAATAATTATTTTATTTACTAATATTCCGATTCTATGGGATATATTTAGTAGATGATAAAAATAAGAATATGATTAAGGAATAACAGTAAAATGGACCTAGACGTGCTGAGTTCTAGTCTTCCCTCAAGGACGGTCGTTTCTATTCTAAATATTTGCTGTCTTGACTTTGTTTACTTTCCTGGGCAATTTTATTTTCCACTGATGTGCACAGAAACACTAGAAATCAATAACAACTTTCCATTTTCTTCACAATCATATCCTCCCCTTCTCCCTTCAGAGAGAGAGAGAGAGAGAGAGAGAGATTCGTCTAGACTTTTGAGAGTAGAGACTGTATGTCTGTCTGTCTATCTACTTGTTTGTCTGAGTATCTGTGTTTTTGCTAATATTTTTGTTTATTATTACTATTATTTATTTATTTATTTTTGTCTTATCATTTGTCTGATCATATGCATCTGTCTGTCTGTCTATCTGTATGCCTGTCTGACTTGCAAAATCTCCCTTATCCTGATTCAGCCCCTTATCCTGCCTCAATTATCCTTCCCCACTCTTTTTATCCTGCCTTAGCTCCTTATTCTGACTCCATTATCCTGCCTCAGCCCCTTATCCTGCCTCAGTTATCCTCCCTCAGGCCCTTATCCTGTATCAGTTCTCCCTCAGCCCATTATCCTGCCACAATTATCCTTTCCTCAGTCTCCTTATCCTACCTCACCCATCCTGCTGTAGTACTCTTATCCTGCCTCGGTCTTTTATCTTGCCTCAGCTCCCATGGGAAAAATATATAAATACGTTTGAATACGGTATGTTTTCAAGACTATGCGGAAATAACAGATAAAAATAGATAGAAAAAAAATACATGAAATGAAAATAGTTAGAAATAAGACACAAATTAATATATAAGAGATAAAGGTAAATGTAAATAGGGATAAAGATAGAGAGATAAATAGATATAAAGATGAAGGTAAAAAAAATAAATAAATAAAAATAGACAAATTAATGTAGGATATAAATAACATAAACATATATATAAATTAAGTAACAACCAAGATAAATAAATGAACACTGGGTGTAAGAATAATGTTTAAGGGAACCATCGGCTTAGTTGATCTGGAACCGAGAAGTAAACATTGCAAGCCTGAATGTTGATGTAGTTCCTGGCGGCCTGGGTGAATTTTGACGTGTTTGGAAGCCTGCATAGTGACTAGGACAGCGGCAGCGCATACTGGAGAGGTGTGTGCTGGGGAGAACAGTGGCCAGGAGGGGAATAACCGGAGCGTGGAGTGAATATCAGGGGGTTAAATAATACGACCACCACCATCACCGCCTGCCTTCTCATTACCAGACTGTTACACCATCTTTCGCCCGCCCTGCCCCCGCGCCCCCGCTGGCCCAGGTGTGCTGATTGGGTGCTGCTGCTCATGACGGGAGTGTGCACTGGTGGGTCAAGCCGCGGGGAACCACCACACTCACCACACCAGTTGTCACACTCTCAGGTGATGTTCATATTTGTTATTTATTATTATTTTTTTTTATTTATTTATATAGGTTGTAGAACAGTACTTCCGTTCATCGCATCATTTCACTCACTCTGCTCCGGGATAGTATTTGGGTTATTATTTATAAATATTCACTGCATTTCACATTTAATGGTGGTTTTCATAATTTTTTTTTTTTTTGGTCATTGTTTACTTTGGTTGATTACTTCATTCTACTTTTTTCTCGTGGTCCGGGACAATATTTGGGTGTTATGGAAGCAGCTGTAACCCTCAACCATCCATCTCAGACCCCATGAGGCATTGCTTCTCACAGGTGTGTCCTGAACCAACAGCTGTGTCTGTGTGGCATTTTGGCACAGCCTGCTTGACACCATCTCCTAATTCATGGCACTGCAGAGCACTTCCGGGTGTGCTTTCGGCTGTGAAGGCGCCTCTGGCAGGAACCGAGAGGATGTCTGGTCAGAGATAGTTTTACATGTTGCAGTGTCTAGTGACACATGCCATTCCACTCCCATCTCTCCCTCTCCCTCCCTGCCTTCTTCCTGCCCTGTGTCCCCTCTGCATGTCACAACAGCAGAGGGAGAGAGACAGATGAGGGGGCATGGGAAAGAAATAAAGAAGAGTGGATGTTCAAGTGACATGAAGGAATACAGCTTTCCGTATAATCTGAAATGATTTGAAGGGAGAGGTGGTTGCAGCAAACAGTGTACACAGTTTGAAGAGAAACTGGATAAATATGGTTATGGAGACTGGACAAAATGAGCTTTGGCTTATGCCCTGTACAACACATCTAGGTAAACTAGGTAACTAGGTAAATACACAAATCCTTCCTCTGTCCAAATGTCCTCTTGGGTCCTGCCAGGGACACCTTCACGGCCGAGAGCACGCTCCTTGATGACGCACACCTGGCAGTGATCTGCAGTGTTGTGAATTAGGGGACAGTGTCAAGCAAGCTGTGCCAAAATGCCACACAGACACAGCTGTTGGTTCAGGACACACCTGTGAGAAGCGATGCCTCATGGGGTCTGAGATGGATGGTGTTTTCCAGACACTGTTTATTCCTGAACAAAACAGGTGGTGCTTCTCCAGATCACAATGTACACCATGAAGGGATTACCAGTGAATTAATGAACGGAAGAAATTGAAACCTAATCAGGCTCTTGGGTAAAAGTGCTAGTATTCTTTCAGTATTATTCTTTATTTTTGGATGCGCTTACACTGAGAGTGAGAAAGTGGAAGGGAACCAGAGTGAGAAACTTTATACATGACGACCAGTGCAGGTGGCCACACTGGTGGCGGCCAGAGCATGGCGTCACCACGGGTCAAGAGGCAACAAAGTGAGAAGGGTCAAGAGTTTGCTTTCCTCCCACAAGTTTGTTGTATCAGAATGAGTGACACCACAGAGATGTCTCTACATTACCTGCCACATCTCACCACAGAAAGTAGTTCAGGCATTGTGGTTGATGCCGTTATACTCAGCAATAATTGCAGAACTCAGGTGTTTTCTCACCTCATTACCCATGGTGTGGGTGATGGATGATGTGTTGCCAGGCTACGGGCTCCTTGCCTCCTTTATAGCAACACTGTGCCTCTAGTGTATCTGTCATGTAATTGTTTACTGTGCGTCATTATGCTCTTCCACCTCAGTGGGCCTTTTTTTTTTTTTTTTCTTCTTTTTTCTTCTTATAATTTTGTCGCCCTCGGCCGGTGCCCCTACTCAGGGATGGCATTAAAAAAAACCCATTCCCCTAAAGAAAAAAGAGAAAAAAACACTTAAAAAGCTCAGCGAATTTTATATATATATATATATATATATATATATATATATATATATATATATATATATATATATATATATATATATATATATATATATATATATATACATATATATTTAGTTTATATCATATTGATAAGTAAAGTCTATATATGTACTGTACATATACATGAGTAAAGTCTTCCAAAAAAAGACAATAAATAACATCAAACAAGGATTTTCTTTTCATCTGGATCAAAGGTCCCTGGTCTGATTTGCTTGTGTTGCAGGTGTTACTTTGATGTAAAGGATACTGAAACAACACACTGAGTTTTAATTCTCTTTTTACCAAGGACAAGGAGACACTGAGGAGTGAGGAGTACTGAGGCAGCAGTAGTGAAGCCTGACATGTTCATTTTCTGTACAGTACACAGGCTTTGTCCAACATGACCAACCTTTACCAACGCGACCTAAACGAGTGTCTGTCCTTCAGATAACACTTCAAAACTTTTGTTTCACTCTACATTATTTGCTTATTTAACTTGATTTACATACAGATATGAGAAATAAGCAAAATAAATAAAACCCAAAAAAACCCAGTGGGTTGGCTTAAAAAAAATCCACATTTTTCCAACCCTGTCCCTCATACATAAGAAAAAGATATGTACACCTCGTGATTCAAATGTCCTTCAATTTGAACAACTCCCAATTCGAACAGTGTTGGCGGACACATTTTGTCCTCCAATCATAACACAAACACCTGTTCAAGCAATGCCACTCAGTCAGTCCCTCTTGCATTCCTCCTCCTCCTCCTTCCTTCCACTTCTCCCTCTTCCCTTCCTCTCCCTTCCCTGCCTCTATCCCACATCCCTCCCTATTTCATCCCTCTATCCCACCCACCCTGCCTGCTTCCATCTCTCTCTCTCTCTCTCTCTCTCTCTCTCTCTCTCTCTCTCTCTCTCTCTCTCTCTCTCTCTCTCTCTCTCTCTCTCTCTCTCTCTCTCTCTCTCTCTCTCTCTCTCTCTCCACTTCCTTGCCTCATGTACTCTCCTCTGAATGTCCCTCCCTCCCATTGTTCCTTTCCTCTACCTTCCTCTTTCATTTGGTCACTCCCTGCTCCATGTTCCCTGGCACCTGGCGCCTCACCTCCCACTTATCTGTCAGAGATAAGGGACAAGGGAGTGATACCCTGCTCTCTCTCCCCTCTCTCATTCATATAATTCCATTTTCATTCTCTTTCATTCTCATTCTATGTAGCAATTCTCTGGATTGTTCTTACTTTCACAGAGAGAGAGAGAGGGAATGGGGGAGGGCAGAAAATGGAGAGAGAGAGAGAGAGAGAGAGAGAGAGAGAGAGAGAGAGAGAGAGAGAGAGAGAGAGAGAGAGAGAGAGAGAGAGAGAGAGAGAGAGGATTTTAGTGCAAAATAAAAATAGTGTACACTACACCCACAGTTTTCAAGACTGAAGGCTGTAGGAACTTTTGATGACTCATCATTTTGAGGTTGATGTTTATTTACGAAGATGTTTTGTGTAAAATTTTGAGGTCATTGTTTTTGTAACTGACGTGTAGGATGACACTTTTTTGGGTCTTTGTAGGATGATTGAAGTGCTGTCTTGTACGCTGAAATATATGGTACCTCATGTTTTCTCTCACTGTATCTTTTTCTGTCTGATTAATTAGCAGACATGAATATTGTTCCAAGAGATTCCTAGAGACAGGAAAGGTGACACAAAGTTTTGACTGCTCTGTATCTCAGCAAGTAAATTTTGTGATGGATGTGACATGGAGAAGATAAGTCTTACATTATCAAAAGCTGCAAGATAAGACCATAATTAAAAATATACTACAGTGCTTACCCAAGATGC
The DNA here is from genome assembly GCF_035594125.1 of Scylla paramamosain. Taxonomy (NCBI): domain Eukaryota; kingdom Metazoa; phylum Arthropoda; class Malacostraca; order Decapoda; family Portunidae; genus Scylla; species Scylla paramamosain. Next base: position 15,308,125 of record NC_087179.1, on the reverse strand, counting down.
AGTAGTACATTTTTATTATTATTGTTGTTGTTGTTGCTGTTGTTGTTGTTATTATTATTATTATTATTATTATTATTATTATTATTATTATTATTATTATCATTATTTCTACTTCTTCTTCTTTTCTTCTTCATCTCCTTATGTTATTATTATTATTATTATTATTATTATTATTATTATTATTATTATTATTATTATTATTATTATTATTATTATTATTATTATTATTACTACTTTTCTACTTTCTTCTTCTTCTTCTTCTTCTTCTTCTTCTTCTTCTTCTTCTTCTTCTTCTTCTTCTTCTTCTTCTTCTTCTTCTTCTTCTTCTTCTTCTTCTTCTTCTTCTTCTTCTTATTATTATTATTATTGTTGTTGTTGTTGTTGTTGTTGTTGTTATTATATTATTTTTTCATCATTATTATTATTATTGTTATTATTATTATTATTATTATTATTATTATTATTATTATTATTATTATTATTATTATTATTATTATTATTATGTGTTTTTATTACAATTATTGGTACTTTCTTGGTGGTGTTCTTTTATGACTACCTGTCTGTGTCTTCACTATTGCTTTAACTAGGCATTAAGCCAGTAAGTCCAAGGCATAATACTCAATAACCTTAAGTTAATTTTCGAATGCTTTATTTTACAGCAAAGTTATTTTAATTTTTACTTTTAGTGCACCTAAAATAATTTAAACTGTTCATTCTCCTCAGGTTGCAAAGAGGACAAGTTAGCATCTGACGGCACAAGACACAGGAGAGAGAGAGAGAGAGAGAGAGAGAGAGAGAGAGAGAGAGAGAGAGAGAGAGAGAGAGAGAGAGAGAGAGAGAGAGAGAGAGAGAGACGAAACAGGCAGAGTGTTCACAATCCCACCACCAACGTCCCTGTGAGCCCTTCACAAGCAGCCCCACAGCACCGGCAGGATGGGAGTGCCAAAGTTTTACCGGTGGATCAGTGAGCGCTACCCGTGTCTGAGCGAGGTGGTGAAGGAGTACCAGGTGTGTGTGGGGGATTGGACACCTTGAGTGGAGCTTTATAAAGATGTTAGATTGTATTATGAGTGGAGGAGGTCTGCTTACCTTGCCTGTTGGTCTATAAACATATTAGACTTTTGTTCTATAAGTGGAATAGGCCTGGATACCACTCCTGTTGGTCTGTGAAGGTGTTAGATTGTTTTACTTGTTTTATAAGTGGGGGAGTCCTAATGATTTTTATTTTTGGCATTGTCAAGTTGTATGATTTTTTTATTTTTTTATTTTGTGAAGGAGGCCTAGCAATCTTTAATTTTGGCATATGTGATGTTGTAGGATTGTTTTCTTATTTTTGATTAGTGGAGGAGGTCTAATGATCTTTATTTTAGGCATTTGTAAAGACTTTAAATTGTATATCTGCTATATCTCTTCATCTTCATCTAGTGTATTGTAAAACCTACTGTTGCATATTGATGCTAACCACCACTACAGATCCCAGAGTTTGACAATCTGTACCTGGACATGAATGGCATCATCCACATCTGCTCCCACCCCAACGACAATGATCCACACTTCAGAATAACGGAGGAGAAGATGTTCAAGGACATCTTCCACTACATTGAGGTGAGTGTGTCAGTGACAGGATGAAAGTGTTTACTATTCTGAGTTGTATTTATTCCACAGTGGTGTGTTGTTTGTATGAACCCGTAGCCAGACTTTCATTTCAGAGGGAGTCATTAATATATTAGCTAATACTTCATGGGATAGTAGTAGCTGATGCAGAAAATTAATTGTTATTTTTATTTATTTATTCATTATTAGTTTTAAGCTTATATTTGTACTGAATATCAGACAGTGGACTGGGGTCATTAAGTTTAGTGTTGATGGTGTGAAATACTAACATGTATCAGTGGCAGTCCTCCCCTGAACTCCTGCTGCAGAAGCACATAATTTTTTAAAATTTTGTTTTCATGCTTTTCTCACTGAAATTAAGCATATATAATGCCTTATATAATTTTTAGATGAAAATACATCAAAAACACTAAAAATGCTTAAAAGACAAGAAAAATTTCCAATCAGCATCATTTTGTTAATAATGTCCTTATTGACCTGCATGGCCTCCCACACATTTGCTTCAGGGCCTTGGTCCTCCCACTAGTCTCCTTCCAGTCATGTGCTGCCAGCCTTCACATTCCTCTCAGTATGTGGCTCTCCTCCCTCCTCCTGACTTGCCCATACCAGCTCAGTCTGTGCCTCCTCTCCACACTCATCACACTCCCCTCTGCTCCACACCTCATCACCTCTTTAACCCTGAAATGCAAACAATATTGTGACACATCTGCAAACAATGCCAGTGCAAACTGTGGATGAATTTCGCCCAATATGAGGAAAATAAAAAAATTATCCTAACTATTTATTAAATCAAAACTACAGTATAAAAAATACACCTCTCACTTCACTTACAAGTAAAATGCAAACACTGAACAAAGAATATCAGTTCTTTTTATTTTGTTTTAAAATTAAAAACAAAAATTAACATTATTTGGCAATGATTAAATCTTAAATTAACATAGTAAATATTGGCTAGAGGCTATGGACAGCTGCATACCTTTCCTTATCACTGATCAACAAAGGGGAGATAAAATGCTGTGGTGAACTGCCCAATATTTGCACGTGTTACCTCCCCTCCATGGAGTGCAAACATTGGGTGAAATTGAACACAATCATAAATAACACTCAAAATGTGGGAGAAAGAAAATATACATAGCATCTCATGGTAAGAGGCAAGACATCCTTTCCTCCTTGTCAGAGTGCAAGAAATGTACTAGTATTTCCTCGGTGTCAGTGAAAACCCTCCACTGTGTACATTATCTCATGAAGCCACACAGATAATTTTACAGAAGAACCAGGCATCAAGAGTGACTTAGTAATACTGCCATACATGTGGACGTTAGTGAGGGTGAAATCAGAGACAAATATTTCCAAGCAGGACATCCCAACTCACTCATCAGCCTACACACACACACACACACACACACACACACACACACACACACACACACACACACACACACACACACACACACACACACACACACCACATGTCATTAAGTATAGGATGCCTAGTTTATGGAAATAATCTTAACTTACTAATTTCCAGACAATAACTTTATTTCTCTGGCAAATATGACACTTTCTCAAGTCACAATCTGCACAGTGAAGGGATCACCACTGAAATTAAGGAACTGAGTGAAGCCAAATCTAACCTAACCCTCAGATGGAAATGCTAATGTTACTTCGGTATTATGTGGACACTGCTTTAGTGAGAGATGACTTGGTAATGCCCCTTATCCTCCACTCCCATAGGTATTGTTCCGTCTGGTGCAGCCCCACAAGGTGTTCTTCATGGCTGTGGATGGCGTGGCACCGCGGGCAAAGATGAACCAGCAGAGGAGTCGCAGGTGTGTGTGTGTGTGTGTGTGTGTGTGTGTGTGTGTGTGTGTGTGTGTGTGTGTGTGTGTGTGTGTGTGTGTGTGTGTGTTCTTACCTAACTGTACTTTAACATGATTGAGTCAAGTTCATAATGTCTCATCTTTTAAAGTTAATTTGTCATGTTTATCTTCAAATGCTCCTTGCACACACAACTTGTTCAGTCAGTGCATTCCATTGGCTAACTGCCGTGTGAGGAGGACTATATTTCTTGTTTTTTTTACAATTTCTTACTGTGTCATCTTAGTGTATCATGTGTGTTTTGTTTGCTGTAGGCTTGTATCTGTGTGTATCTGTCTGTCTTTTTTCATCTATATCTCTTTGTTTTTCTGTTTCTATTTATATCTTCCTGTTTATTTTTCTTATGCATTTTCATTTGATGCTCTCTCTCTCTCTCTCTCTCTCTCTCTCTCTCTCTCTCTCTCTCTCTCTCTCTCTCTCTCTCTCTCTCCTGTTCTTACAAGCCAAGGCCTCTACAAAATTCCATAACTTGTAGCCATCATTGTTGTTCCTTCCACCACTGTGCTTTTTATTCCACTGTATCCTTTCTGTTTTCATACCACCTTATTCTTCTCACCCACTTCCTTCCCTTCTTATTTATTTCTGTATCTCCTACTTGTTATGTCATTTTATTATTTGTTCCCTCTTTAGCTTCTGATGTTTTGTTGTACTGTTTTGTGATTTGTTCCTCCTCTGTATCAGCTGCTGACTTCCCTGTTCATAGTTTCTATTATTGTGTTCATCGCCGTTGTTATTTCTTTACAGCAGAACCAAAACATTGTCCCGTTTGTAACTTCTTCCATCTCACTCATCGTTATTTCCTCCTTGGCACAATGTAATCACTTCCCCGTTCGTTATTTCTTCTTGCATTTTAGCCATCATCATCATCATCATCATTTTTATTTCTCATATATTTATTTTCATTTATTTAATTGTTTATCATCTTGTTTATTTACTTATTTATCTTAATTTATTTATCATCCTCTTTGTCTTATTAATCCCTGGCGTGGCCAGCCATATTAATTTATTCAATCCATGTATTTATTTTTACTTACCTATTATTACTCCCCAGCCTTTTTTCAGCAGTGTTAGTTGTGTCACTTTATCACTGTCTCATCTGCAGGTTCCGGTCAGCCAAGGCTGCCGTGGACGCAGAGAAGAAGGCCAAGGAACGAGGGGAGAAGCTGCCCACAGAGGAGAGGTTTGACTCCAACTGCATCACCCCTGGCACAGAGTTTATGGAGCGTCTGGACAGTCAGCTGAGGTACTTTGTCACCAGCAAGGTTTCCCAGGACAAGATGTGGCAGAGCTGCAAGATCATCTACTCAGGACACCAGGTGGGTGTCTGTATTGGGTGGAAAGAGAGTTGTAGTAGTAGTATTGGTGATGGTTTTAGTAGTAGTAGTAGTAGTAGTAGTAGTAGTAGTAGTAATAATAGTAGTAGTAGTAGTTAATTTACAAAAGAAGGTGAAAGAGAGTTGCAGTAGTAGTATTGGTGGTAGCATTAAAAGTAGAAGTAGTAGTAGTAGTTAATGTACAAAAGGAGATATCAACTAGGTATATAGATAAATAGATACATTCCCCATCATTTCATCTTCCATTTCATTCAGTCAGTCAGTCATTCAGTTAATCACAGCCACATGTTTGTTTTACAAGAGAAATTTCATCCTGGAACATGCCATATTTTTTATATATATATATATATATATATATATATATATATATATATATATATATATATATATATATATATATATATATATATATATATATATATATATATTTTTTTTTTTTTATGTAGGAAGGATACTGGCCAAGGGCAACAAAAATCTAATAAAAAAAATGCCCACTGAAATGCCAGTCCCATAAAAGGGTCAAAGCAGTGGTCAAAAATTGGTGGATAAGTGTCTTGAAACTTCCCTCTTGAAGGAATTCAAGTCATAGGAAGGTGGAAATACAGAAGCAGGCAGGGAGTTCCAGAGTTTACTAGAGAAAGGGATGAATGATTGAGAATACCGGTTAACTCTTGCGTTAGAGAGGTGGACAGAATAGGAGTGAGAGAAAGAAGAAAGTCTTGTGCAGCGAGGCCGCGGAAGGAGGGGAGGCATGCAGTTAGCAAGGTCAGAAGAGCAGTTGGCATGAAAATAGCGGTAGAAGACAGCTAGATATGCAACATTGCGGCAGTGAGAGAGGGGCTGAAGACAGTCAGTTAGAGGAGAGGAGTTGATGAGACGAAAAGCTTTTGATTCCACCCTGTCTAGAAGAGCAGTATGAGTGGAACCCCCCCCGACATGTGAAGCATACTCCATACATGGACGGATAAGGCCCTTGTACAGAGTTAGCAGCTGGGGGGGTGAGAAAAACTGGCGGAGACGTCTCAGAACACCTAACTTCATAGAAGCTGTTTTAGCTAGAGATGAGATGTGAAGTTTCCAGTTCAGATTATAAGTAAAGGACAGACCGAAAATGTTAATTGCCCTTGGCAATTGTTGCCCTTGGCCAGTGTCCTTCCTACATAAAAAAAAAAAAAAAAAGAATTAAGAGACACGAGGCAAGGGATCACGGTATTACTGCTCTCACAATCATTCTAAGCCATATCCTCCTTTCCTGTATAATATAAAGCACTCATGACATCAGGGTTTGATTTACAGAGAGTTTATCATAGATAGATATAGTTTATTGACCACAGGATGGTATTACAACTTAATAATAATAATAATAATAATACAACTTATTTTTTCCATATAATTCCCAGCAAAGAGCAGTAGATGCCTAACTGTAGTACACAAGACAAAACATTAAATTACAGTAAAATCCCTCTTATCCGGCATCAACGGGACCGCCGACATGCCGGATACTTGACAGTTGCCAGATACTTGAATAGAAGTGAAATTATGTCCTGATCTTTTCAAGCTGAACCACTCGTATAACACTTTGTCCATCATTTCACCACGATGATACTGCAGTGTGTGAAGATTTTCCGCTGCCTTTGGGGTGTCTTTGGGGTGCCTTTGGGGCTTTCATGTAATCCCGCAACTTTTTCATTTGGGATTTAATGTCATAAATAGTTGATGAGCCCACACCATATTCCGCCATTAGTTGCTGTCTGCTTTCACCTCTCTAACCGTCGACAAATGTCTACCTTCTGCTTAAGTGTAAGCACAACACGCTTCCTCTTTTCTACAACTTTAGGCATGATGAAGGGGTAAGGCGATAAACAGTGCACACGTGGGACTTAGTCACTGAATAAACACAGTGCAGTGGGCCACGGATGGCGCGAAGCAGTGCGCTCTGGTGGCGAGGGGACAAAGTATGCCTCGCATGGGAATTTTAATCGATTTTATGAGTACACGTTGATTTTTTATTGATTTTAAGGCTCGGGGAAAAATGTGCCAGATACTTGAAGCTACCAAATACTCGAATGCCAGATGAGAGGGATTTTACTGTATTGAATATTCCTAACACCCTTCCATTCCCTTCATCTTTCAGACGCCAGGTGAGGGGGAGCACAAGATTATGGAGTACATTCGGTACGTGAAGAGTGGCCCTGAGTACGACCCCAACACGCGCCATTGCTTGTATGGCCTGGACGCAGATCTCATCATCCTGGGCCTCACCACGCATGAGCCTCACTTCTCACTGCTCAGGGAGGAGGTTTGTTGTGGCCTTTGCTGCTGAGTTTGTTGTATGTGTGTGTGTGTGTGTGTGTGTGTGTGTGTGTGTGTGTGTGTGTGTGTGTGTGTGTGTGTGTGTGTGTGAAATGATTTCATGATCCATATATCTTTTTTTTAAGATATTGAGGGAGAAAGAGAGAGAAAATATTTTGTTTTAATCCTCTTGATGACCATTTCTTTATAAGGTATTGAGGTGTTGCTGTTAAGATAGAGAGAGAGAGAGAGAGAGAGAGAGAGAGAGAGAGAGAGAGAGAGAGAGAGAGAGAGAGAGAGAGAGTTAACAAACTTCCTCACCACCTTATGTTTTGTTTTAATCCCTTTCATGTCTTTTCTTCCTAAGGTATTGAGAGAGAGAGAGAGAGAGAGAGAGAGAGAGAGAGAGAGAGAGAGAGAGAGAGAGAGAGAGAGAGAGAGAGAGAGAGAGAGAGCACTAACCCAAGCATCTTTCCCTGCAGGTTAGGTTTGGGGGCAAGAAGGACAGCAACAGCCGCACACCCACCCCTGAGGAGACCACCTTCCACCTGCTGCACCTGAGCCTCATGCGGGAGTACATTAACTATGAGTTTCATGACCTGCGGTGTGCCCTGCCCTTCCCTTATGACCTGGAGAGCATCATTGACGACTGGGTGCTGATGGGCTTCCTGGTGGGCAACGACTTTATCCCACACTTGCCACACCTGCACATCAACAAGGAGGCACTGCCCATTCTCTACAGGACCTACAAGGCCACACTGCCCACCCTGGACGGCTACCTCAATGAAGGGGGGAAGCTGCACCTGCCGCGGTTTGAGAAGTTCATGGTCAAGCTGGCGGAGTTTGAACTGGAGAATTTTCATGAGATTTATGCCGACCTCAAGTACTTCAAGGGCAAGAGACTCAAGGATGGGGAGGCATTCAAGGCAAACAAGAGAGCCATGGATCTGAAGCCGTTCAATTTTGAGGAGGAGGACAGCAATGACACACTTAATGGGGCGCTTCTGGGCAGCCTGGAGGAGGAGGAGGATGAGGAGGATGAAGTGGAGGACCTGCGCCGTACCTACGAGCGTCTGGGATACGAGCCAGACCCAGCATTTGTGGATGACGAGGATGAGGATGAGGACAGCTCGACATCGGAGGGTGGTGGTGGCGGCGGCGGTGGCGGTGGCGGCAGCACGTTCAAGGAGGAGTTCCGGCTGCACAAGCGTGACTACTACATGACCAAGATGAACATCAAGCAGGTGAACTCGGCTGCCCTGCACCACCAGGCCACCAGCTACGTGAGGGCCATCCAGTGGATCCTCAACTACTACTACAATGGCATCTGCTCCTGGTCCTGGTACTACCCATTCCACTATGCCCCGTACATCTCTGACGTGAGGGACTTTGCACACATGGAGATGGGCTTTGAGTTGGGCCGCCCCTTCCTCCCCTACCAGCAGCTCCTCGCCGTGCTGCCGCCCCTTAGCAAGAACCTCCTCTGCAAGGCCTACTGGAGCCTCCTCACTAGCGCTGACTCCCCTGTCAAGGACTTCTACCCTGACACCTTCCTCACAGACCTCAACGGGAAGCAGCAGGTTTGTGTGTGTGTGTGTGTGTGTGTGTGTGTGTGTGTGTGTGTGTGTGTGTGTGTATTTCATTATTCTGTGCATATATTATTTGGTTTAGTTATGTTTTTAATGGATTTGTTTATGTGTGCATTTCTTTATTCTGGAAATATTTATTTATTCTCCCATTGGGAGCAAGTCCCGCTTAGGGTTCTAATTTTGTTAGCATACAACCCACCGTTCCGCCTGGCCCCTGGAAGGTGCAATGATGATTTGGCCAGGAGCACATTTTGGTGTCCATCACATATAAAAAAATGTGATTTCAGTGTGGGAAACACCTGGAAAGTAACTTTTGACAGCACATCTTTCTGATTTTGTGATATTTTTTTGTCAGACCCACCGCTTTGCTGTATTTTACATGTTTCAACTTATCGAGTGTGCAAAATGTGTGAATTATTTGCCATAACTCACTTCATATATGGGACAGCCAGTTTTGATTGACACCACCAGACTCAGCAGTGACTGTAGAATCAAGGTGTGTTGTAAAAACTTGACAAAACAAAAAAAGAAAATGGTATTACAACAAGTTGAACTGTGAAGCTGTTAAAAAAATGCTTATAACAGTTTTACTTATGCTCGTTATTTTCAACCGTTAATCATTGAATGCTGAATATATTATTACATTAAGTAGGAAAAACTCATGAACACAATAGTGTGATCAGAATGCTGGTAAAGCTCCACATATTGAAAACATAGAGTCTTTTATAGCAACATGTCACTCAGCACAACCATCACGGTGGCGTGACACTTGGTGTGCAGGCGGGCTCCATATGACCAGATCTGCGATGTGTCTAAAAATTAGAACTCCCAGCCACGGGGGGAAGATGCTTTAATTTGCTCTGTAGCTTAAAACACCTATTACTTTTTTCTTTTTTTTTTTTTTACATACAATTTTTTCTATTCAGTTGTGTATTTACGCGTGTATGTATCTCAACTTCTTTGTGTGTGTGTGCACTGCTTCCTTCCAGCACAAACAATTGACGACACACATACAGCACCTCTATCTAGCTGTGTATTTGTGTGTGTGTGTGTGTGTTGCATCCTGCCAGGATTAATCATGACCCACTGAGCACCACAGTTCCTCCTCTGTGTGCTGCAGGACTGGGAGGCAGTGGTGCTGATCCCCTTCATCGATGAGGAGCGACTGCTGCAGGCCATGGAGGTGTGCAACACAATGCTCAGTGAGGAGGAGAGGAAGAGGAACTCCCACGGACCCATGTACATCTACACCTACACTGAGCAGAACCTGGGTGACTACCATGTGAGTAGGCACCACCACCCACCACCAATACTACTACTGCTATGCTTCTACTACTACTACTACTACTACTACTACTACTACTACTACTACTACTACTACTACTACTACTACTACTACTACTACTACTACTACTACTACTGCTGCTACTACTGGTATTGCTACACTATGCTACTAATATTTCAGCTACTGCTGCTGCTGCTGCTGCTGCTGCTACTACTACTACTACTACTACTACTACTACTACTACTACTACTACTACTACTACTACTACTACTACTACTACTACTACTACTGTTGCTACTGCTACTATTATTCCTTTCTCTTCTTTATCTTTGCCTTCTGTATTTTTCCCTTCTTTTCCTTCCTTTCTCTCTTCTTTATCTTTCTTATCTTTTCCTTCCTTTCTCTTCTTTATCTTTCCTTTCTTCTTTTCCTTCCTTTCTGCCTTATCTTTCCTTTCTTCTTTTCCTTCCTTTCACTTTATCTCTTCTTTTCTTTCATTTGTCTCCTTTTGTCTTTCTTCTTTTACTTCCTTGATACCTTCTTCCTTCTCTCCCTCCTTTCTCCTCTCCTTCCTTCTTTCTCCTCTCTGCCTCCTTTTATCTCCTTCCCCCCCCCCCCCCCCCCCTCTCTCTCTCTCTCTCTCTCTCTCTCTCTCTCTCTCTCTCTCTCTCTCTCTCTCTCTCTCTCTCTCTCTCTCTCTCTCTCTCTCTCTCTCTCTCTCTCTCTCTCTCTCTCTCTCTCTCTCTCTCTCTCTCTCTCTCTCTCTCTCTCTCTCTCTCTCTCTCTCTCTCTCTCTCTCTCTCTCTCTCTCTCTCAAAGAAGGGAACGAGGAGATGATAGCAATTTATAGAACCATGAAGAAGATGGAGGTGGTGGATAGAGAAGACCTAATAAAGTGGGACATGAGAGATACAAGAGGACATGGAAAGGAGATAAAAAAGATAGTTACAGAAGTAATGTGAAAGTGAACAGCTTTCCCCACAGAGTAGTAGATGTATGGAATGGACCAGATGAGAAGGTAGTGTGTGTAGAGACGATACATGAATTGAAGGCCATGTTAGACATCGTGAGACACCAAGACATGACAGCACCAGCATAGCTCCCCTCCCGTACATTACAACTAGGTAAATACACACACACAACCAACTCACCTCTCCTCCACCTGTTGTCTTCTACCAGGCACCCAAGTTACTTCCCGGTGATCCACATGAACCACGCCCAGGTGGAGAGGGTGTGGAGGGAGACGTGGGAGCTACCGCCAGACAAGATCAAGAAGGGCCTATGTCCTGAGGTCCAGCTGGATGTGTACTTCGCTGGCTTCCCAACCTTGAAACATGTCGACCATAAGGTGAGGCTGTGTGGATGTCAGTGAGGCTCTGTGGTCATCAGGTGAGGCTGTGTGGACATCAGGTGAGGCTGTGTGGTTGTCAGGTGAGGCTCTGTGGATATCAGGTGAGGCTGTGTGGTTGTCAGGTGAGGCTGTGTGGACGCCAGTGAGGATGTGTGGACGCCAGTGAGGCTGTTTGGACGTCAGTGAGGCTGTGTGGACATCATTGAGGCTGTGTGGGTGCCAATGAGGCTGTGTGGATGCCAGTGAGCCTGTGTGGATGTCAGTGAGGCTGTGTGGACACCATTTGGGCTGTGTGGATGCCAGTGAGGCTGTGTGGATGTCAATGAGGCTGTGTGGACACCAGTGAGGCTGTGTGGACACCAGTGAAGCTGTGTGGACATCAGGTGAGGCTGTGTGGACATCAGTGAGGCTGTGTGGACGTCAGTGAGGCTGTATGGACGTCAGGTGAGGCCATATGGACGTCAGGTGAGACTGTGTGGATGTCAGGTGAGGCTGTGTGGACGTCAGGTGAGGCCATATGGACGTCAGGTGAGACTGTGTGGACGTCAGGTGAGGCTGTGTGGGCATGAGGTCTTGTTTTGTGCTTCTGTGCTGCTGTGTCTTCTTGCTGTAAAGGCACTGTTGCAGGGTATGTTCTCCATCACCACAGCTCTGAGGGAAGTTGTGTTTTTTGTTATCTGAGTGTGCTGATGGCAAGTGTATGGTTGATGATGCTTTTATGAGGCTGTTTAATGACATACACCTAAATATTTAATGAAATCATGATGCATAAATATTTTCATGAATGGCAGACAAAGTTAGAACTTGTTGTGATATCTTTAACCCTTTCACTGCAACATAAAACAATTAGCAGCACCAGAAGCAATGCGTGAAGTCTCTTTAAGCATCTACAAGAAAGTTAGCAATGAAAAAAAATATATGTTGCAATTTCTTTCCAGTTCAAAGATTGGATGTGGCTGTAGAACAAGTAAAGATGTCTCAGAGTGATTGGTAATTAGGGAAAGGTGTACCAAGTGGCAGTCAGAGGGTTAAATAGTGAAACAGTGAAATATTCCACATAGACAATGGTGACGAAGAGCCTTCTTCACAGTGCACATGTCACCTGTCAGCTTGTCTTGGTGTTGATCAGCACAACAACAAGGGCCTCGTAAACGTACAAACTTACAGACAGTAGCCCGTCCTGTGTTATTATTTGCATGAGTGGCTTGTAAATTTATACCGATGGAAAATATGCCCATGTAATAGTGCCTTAATTTGTGTTGTGTGTATGTGCTCCACTGTTTTCCTTCTTGTCTTCTTTCTGTGTGTGTGTGTGTGTGTGTGTGTGTGTGTGTGTGTGTGTGTGTGTGTGTGTGTGTGTGTGTGTATTATCTCTTTTCCAACTCTGAAGCACAAAAAGCATAAAGTAAGGTCTGGATGTGTCCTGCCTTGAGTTTCTGTGTTCCTGTATCTCTAGTACCAGTTTCATCTCCTTTTCTTTCTTTTTCATCACTACGTTCTTATTTGTCTTCATCATAATTCTTCTGTTCCTGCTCTTCCATCTCTGTATTCTCTTCCTCTCAGTCTTAGTTCTTTCCCTTTCTACTTGTCTTCCTTTGTCATCTCTTTCTTCCTCTTGAGAATCCTTCTCTTCCCTTTCATATTTTCTTCATTTCCTCCTCCTCATCATCCTCCTATTCTTTCTCAGTACAGCGCAAGCTAAGGGTGGTGATATGGTGGTGCATGGCTGTGGTGTTGAGGAGGCAGTAGTGCAGTTGTGTGTCTGTCCTGTGCTTTTCCTCACCATGCCTGTTTGTTGTGTAACTGTTTGAGATATTTTTGTTGTATTCATTATTAAGTGTGCTGTATGTGTGGGGCAGTTAAGCTCAAGCAAGCACAACCCTCTCATAACTGCCTGGGTTGTGCTCCGCCTGACTCATGTTACCGCTCCATCCCACACAGTTCCACGTGGCCAAGGAGGCAGTGAAGGTCTTCCAGCAGAACAGTCGTGGTGAGAACTTCATCCTGGACATTACAGAGAAGGACACACCTGACCTGAGGGACGTGGCCAACCAGCTGCTGGGCAAAGAGGTGTTTGTGTCCTGGCCGCACCTGGTGGAGGCCAAGGTGGGTCACTGCCTAACTGTTACTCTCCTCTCTGGAGCTGGTACCTTCTGTGGACCTTTTCATTAAATTTCTTTGCTGTCAATGTCCATGGCTGCTCTTACATAAAAATGGCAGAAAAATAAGGGTTCAGGTGTTGTGTTAAGTTGGGTCATGAAGGAGTACAGTTTGGTTAAGTCATTGAGGGGGTTATGTTTCATGAAGGCATGAAGGGACTAAGTTAGGTTAGGTTAAGTTACAGAAGGATTTAAGTTTCGTTGGCTTAAATGATGGAAGGGTTATGTTAAGACAGGAAGAGGTTAAGCTATTCTAAGTTCAGTCATGAAGGATTTAGATTATTTTGGTCTAAGTTATGAAAGATGGAAGTTAATGAAGGGATTAAGGTAGGTTAGGTTACATCATGAAAGGTGGTTATCTTAAGTTTGTTCTTCCATCCTTTCCACCCTCATGGCTTCACCCAAATCCTGCAGGTGGAGGCGGTGAGTGACGCCAAGGACCGTTACCAGCTCGGGGGGGACCAGGAAGTGCAGAGACACATGGTAGAGCACACCCTGAAGGAAGAGTTCTCACTGTCCCGAAACTCCCTCATTTCACACCACCATGACCGCTGGGGCATCAACCTCAACAACACTCCCATCCTTGTGTATGCCGCACCCATGACTGGCAGGAGGTGAGTGTGTGTATGTGTGTGTGTGGGAGAGATGAGGTAAGTTCTCCTGGCCTGAAGTACATGATTTTTTGGTTCATACACACACCAGATCCAAACTTACACACCCACATGCCTTCCCTCAGGTACATCGCAGGGCTGAGTGGCAAGATGACCTTGGAGAAGGTGTGGTCCAAGGTGGTACAGTCCTACCCCCTGCAGACCATTGTGAAGGACATCGGTGTGCACTCCCCTGGCTACCAGATGCACCTCACACCTCAGGAGTATTTTCCCCCACGCACCAAGGTCTTCATGCTGGGCCAGCCGCATTATGGAGCCATGGGGGAGGTGAGAGGAAGGGGAGGGAGTAAGAGAGAGAGAGAGAGAGAGAGAGAGAGAGAGAAAGAGAGAGAGAGAAAGAGAGAGATTAATTTTAGTAATGGGCTGTTTGTCAGTCTATCCATGCGCTGTTAATATTTTGCTCTTTTAGTGATAAATATAATTGTTTAAGATGAGAGAGAGAGAGAGAGAGAGAGAGAGAGAGAGAGAGAGAGAGAGAGAGAGAGAGAGAGATTTAAAGGACCATAACAGAAGGATCACTTGATACTAGAGAAAGAGAGAGCATATTTACTATACTACCTATGGATCTTGGGATAAGGTGAGAGAAAGGTTGGGGTATGAGAGAGAGAGAGAGACTGCCTTCTTTCTTTCCGTAGTAGAGAAATGGATGAATAAGTGTAAAATATGGAAGAGAGAAATCACATTATTTGAACCATCTCTTATTCATTCATATTAGAGAGAAAAATGAATGAGTTTAAATTGTACAAGGCATGATGTTAAATTGGTTTTCTTATTTTTCAGTTTATCTTTAATTTTTATCCTCATCCTTCTAGTTAGTCTGTTATTCTCCATCCCTTACTTTTTGAGCCCTGACCTGTGACCTGATCTCTCTGCCAGGTCATTGAGATTGACCCAAGCCACAAGGGCAGGATTCGCGTGGCCATGACAGTGATGCACGAACCCAGTTTTGATGTGGTGCGGGGCAAGCAGAACCAGCTGGAGGAGCGCTACATGACAGGTGAGGGCCATGCCAGGACTCCCTGGAGCTAGCAGTGACTCTGGTGACAGTAGTAATACTAGAAAAAGTATTTGTAGTGTTTTGTGCCTTACAGTTACTCTGGTGATAGTAGTAACACTAGAAACAGTATTTGTAATGTTTTGTGCCTTACAGTTAATCTAATAACAATAGTGACACTAGAAACAGTATATGTAGTATTTCGTGTTTCACAGCTAATCTGATGGCAGTAGTAACACAAACAGCATATGTAGTGTTTTGTGCCTTACAGTTAATCTGACAACAATAGCATTACTAGGAACAGTATTTTTATTTATCTAAGATTTTTGACTAGTTTTTCATCAGTTCCATTCTAGCAGATTCTCAAATGATCCATTTTTAGAATAGAAATGCAATATATGAAATTTGATGCAAGGGAATCACACTTTTTGTCCATTTCTTTATAGAATATTTTATTAATTGTATTGGTGAGTTTAGGTTTCTATTATGGGACTTTATAAGGGAAGAATTAGTCCCCAGCCTCCCTCCTCTTGACATGCCACCACACTGTCCCTCCTCAGCACACTCACCACACCCTCTTCACGCCTCATCACCCCTTCAGTAAACCTTCACTACCACAACCTGTCTCCCTGTCAGTTTCTTGCAATTTTCACCTATTTATTTTTGTCTGAACAAGACCAGACACCTACCATTGAACACAGAATGAAATTTCCTATCCAACAGTGTATAGCACAACCATTGGGCTCTTGCAAAATTTTGAGCTAGAACGGTTTGAATATCAGGCAAGTTTTTGATGTGTGGGCTGCTTTTATTGTTCCATTACTGACAGCTTTGTTTGTCAGTTGCCTTCTAGGTGTTTTACTGGTGGTAGTAGTAGTAGTAGTAGTAATAGTAGTGGTGGTGGTGATGGCAGTAGTAGTACTAGTAGTAGTAGTAGTAATATTTAATAGTAGTAGCTCAAAAATTTTTATGACCATCTCTAAACATTATATTAGCTCAAAATTAGAAAACCTATCCTTTGAATGTCATCTTTCTTATAAATACTTGCAAAAATTTAATGCAGTAATATGTTCTTTGTCTTCCCACTACACACCAACACCTGATGCCTCACATCCACCTCTCAATCCCCAGCCTACCACGCAGCACAGAGGCTGGGCATATCCTCCCACCTGCTGTCGCGCCTCACCGGGACTGTGTTCCTGGCACCTCCCATGGGTGATGGGCTGCTGGATGAGGCTGAGATGAGGAACAAGCTGAACATTGGACTCAACCTGAAGAACAACAAGAAGAATGAAGAGGTGAGGGGCTTTGGTTACAGGAGCTACAGGAGTTAAAGAGAATAGAAGTTAGGAAAAAGTGATGGAGTTGAAGAGGATTGTACAAATTAAGAGTGACAGAGGAGTTAAAGAGAACTGTACAATTTAAGAAAGAGTGATGGATGAGTTGAAGAGAATTGTAAAAGATAGGAAAGAGTGATGGAGTTAGAGAATTGTGAAAGCTAGGAAAGAGTGATAAAAAAATAGATGTAAGTTAGAAAGGCTGTAGTTTTGTTGTTGTGGTGAGAGAGGAAGAGTGGAAAGAATGACAGAAAGGTGGATGTAAAGAAAAGAGGAGGGTTTTAGTGTGATGCTATTGAAAGGGTGATTGGAAAAGAATGTTAGAGAGAGAGAGAGAGAGAGAGAGAGAGAGTGTGAGGTTCTTATTGTTTGATAATGTCTTAAATCCTCCTCCTCCTCCTCCTCCTCCTCCTCCTCCTCCTCCTCCTCCTCCTCCTCCTCCTCCTCCTACTACTACTACTGTTCAATAACTTCTCTTATCCTCAATCTCTTCCTTTTTCTGGCCTTTTTGTCTGTTCCATTTCCTCTACCTCTCATCCCTCCTCCTCCTCCCTGTCTTCTCCTCCCCCTTCCTCCGCCACAGGTGAGTGGGTACAGCCGCAAGATCAAGGAGGTGGGGGTGGACAAGACAACGTGGCTTTATTCAGACAAGGCGGTGGAAGCCATGATGGAGTACCATGCAAAGTTCCCAGAGATTTTCGACCACCTCTCTGTCAATATTGGCCAGCGTGACATCTTCCACCAGGACGAGGTGTTCGGCGAGGCACAGTGAGTAGTAGTGGTGGTGGTGGTGGTGGTAGTTGTTTGTGATATAGTTTGTTTCTTAGTTCCATTGTGGTTTTGTGTGATTTTTTTTTTTTTTTTTTTTTCATTTCTCTCTCTCTTCCTTTATTTGTTGGTAATTTATCTTTTTGTTTTGTTTTCTTTGTATTCTCTTTTCTGGTTCCTGGTTCCTTCATGGCTTGTTTTTAGTTCTGTTGTGATCTTGTGTGATTCTCTCTCTCTCTCTCTCTCTCTCTCTCTCTCTCTCTCTCTCTCTCTCTCTCTCTCTCTCTCTCTCTCTCTCTCTCTCTCTCTCTCTCTCTCTCTCTCTCTCTTCCCATGCTTGTTGGTTATTTGTCTGTGTTTTTCCTTTGGTATTCTGTTTCCTCTATTTCTGGTGGTGGTGGTGGTGGTGGTGGTGGTGGTGGGTTGCTTGGCTCTTTAGGTCTCATTTTTAGTTTTAGTGTTATTTCTGTTGTTTCCCTCTTTCTATTTTTATTGCTTATTTGTATGAGTTATGTTTTTCTTCTTTTTTATGCTGTTTCCTCTGTTTATGGTGACAGTGGTGGTGGTTGTGGTGGTGGCGGCAGTGACAGTGGTGGCTTGCTTGGTTCTTCCTGTCTTTACTTTTAATTTTAGTGTGATCTTTCCTTTATTTTCTCACTTCCCTCCATATTTATTGCTTATTTGTATGATAAGTGTTTTTTTACTTGATGTACTGTTACCTTGCTTTATTTCTTCTCTCCTTCAAGAATATATTTTATTCATTCTTCTGATCTTCCTAACTTCATGTCTCCCCTCTTCTCTCGGTCTTTCTGCATAAGTCTTTCTATTTTCTCTCACCCCAGTTCTGCCCATGTCTCTAATGCAAGTGTATTCTGAATCATTCATCCCTTTCTCTCACCACTTTTTTGTCCATCTCCCTAATATAAGAGTTAACCAGTATTCTCAATCTTTCATCCCTTTCTCTCATCACTTTTCTGTCCACATCCCTAAAGCAAGAGTTGACCAGTATTCTCAGTCTTTCATCTTTTCACTCGTAAACTGAAACTTCATGCCAGCTTCTGTATTTCTGCCTTTGTAGAATGACTTTTAGCCCTTTTTCTTTAGGGACTGACACTTCCATGAATCTTTTTATTTATGCTAAAATATTTGTTGCTTTTGGCCAGTACCCCTCTTACATATAATTTTTGTTTTATTATTTTTCAAACATGTTATCATCCCGTTCCCTTTATTTCTCCATCCACTGCAGCAAGGAGAGAGTGGTGGAGCTGGCAGAGTGGCTCAAGACGTCAGAGTTTGCCAAGGCGGAGCGGCAGCCTTGCGGGACACAGACGTTGGGAGAGGCTGTAGTGGCGTGTGTGGCAGAGGAAGTGGACAAGGCCAACACTGTGCGGGCCAAGGTGGTCAAGATGCAAGTCAGGCCTCACCTGCTCTTTAAGGTACATGTGTGTGAGTCTGGAGATGGAATATGGTGGCTCCTTATTGTTTTAAATCCTCCTATACTTCATGCTGTAGAAAGGCAGGAGTATTTACAGGTCTATAAGCAGAATACAAGGACTCCTTATTGCCTTAAATCCTCCTATACCTCATGCATTAGATAGGCAGGAGTGTTTGACTGAACTGTCCTAACTGTTGCCTGTGTTGTGCATTGCAGCCCAACCCCCTCCAGGGCAGCACTCCCCCCGACCACACTGTGACCTTCCAGATGTTTGATCGTGTCGTCAATGTGAGGGAGGGCTTCTCCGTTCCTCTCGGTGCTCGGGGAACCATCATAGGTGAGTCCGTGTTGGTAATTGATCGATGGTTAGATATTGCCACCATCATGATTTTGTTTTTATGTCAATTTTTTTCTTCTGGGGTTGAACAGCTTGTGAGTGTCTCCTACTTCCTTGTGGCTGTGAAAGATGCTCTCTCATTTGTACCCTTCTGTCCTCCTCTCTCATGTTTATCCTTCTGTCCTCCTCTCTCATGTTTATTCTTTTGTCCTCCTCCCTCATGTGTACCCTTCTCCTTTCCTCCTCCTCTCTCATGTTTACCCTTCTGTCCTCCTCCCTCATGTTTACCCTTCTCCTGTCCTCCTGTCATGTTTACCCTTCTCCTGTCCTCCTCCTGTCATATTTACCCTTCTTCTGCCCTCCTCCCTCATGTCTACCCTTCTGTTCTTCTCCTTTCATTGTCTCCAGGTCTTCTTTGGTCCTCCAGCTGGTCTGCTTCTAACTGTTCTGTATATGTAGATAGGTAGATGACGCTAAAGTGACGAAAATAAAGAACATATAGTGTGGTGATAGAACAGAGGACACCAGCTCCCATTTCAAGATACCTTTATACCAAGAATATTACTGGACCGATCTTCAAATCTTGCTGGGGTCGTAGTGTTTTGTTTTATGTAGTAATGCAAAATTGATACGTGTAGAGTAATGAACGCTCTTACTGTAACAGCTTCACAAAGACCAAAGGGAACCAGGGAAATGACAAGCAGAAGTAGTTGTTTCAGGTTGTAGTTGCCCGAAATATTGTGTGCTTGTCATCACTTCTTTGGGCAAGTGTACTGCATCTGTGTCACTGATATCCCTGCCTCTCACCACCACTGGGGACTCAGCTACTCAACATCCTACCTTGCCTCACCACCAGCCACTCCACACCCTGCCTTGCCTCATCACCAGCTACTCCACACCCTCCTTGATGCACCACCAGCTACTCCACACCCTACCTTGCCTCACCACCAGCTGCTCCACACCCTGCCTTGCCTCAACAGGAATCCAGCCGGGGGAGAAACAGGCTGACGTTCTGTACGACATCCTGTTTGACGAGGCGTTCCCTGGTGGCCTGACCCTGCGTGGCAAAGTGTCAGAGCAGCGGTGTTACTCCCTCCACTGGGCTGCCCTTATCAACATCACCCATGGGTGCCGCTCCCCCACTGGCCAGGCGCCCCCCACACAGATCTACCAGGTGAGGGGATGTGTGTGTTGGTGTTGTTTTGGGGGTGTGGTGAGGTGTGGGGTGAGGGTATTTATTTATTTATTTATTTATTTATTTTTGTGGAATGAGGAATTTATTTCCTTTTGTTAGTCTTTTTATGTTTCTCTTTTATGTTTTTAGGTTTTATTTGCTTTGTTTTTTTATGTAAGAAAGACACTGGCCAAGGGCAACAAAAATCCAATAAAAAAGATGCCCACTGAAATGCCAGTCCCATAAAAGGGTCAAAGCAGTGGTCAAAAATTGATGAATAAGTGTCTTGAAACCTCCCTCTTGAAGGAATTCAAGTCATAGGAAGGTGGAAACACAGAAACAGGCAGGGAGTTCTAGAGTTTACCAGAGAAAGGGATGAATGATTGAGAGTACTGGTTAACTCTTGCATTAGAGAGGTGGACAGAATAGGGGTGAGAGAAAGAAGAAAGTCTTGTGCAGCGAGGCTGTGGGAGGAGGGGAGGCATGCAGTTAGCAAGATCAGAAGAGCAGTTAGCATGAAAATAGCAGTAGAAGACAGCTAGAGATGCAACATTGCGGCAGTGAGAGAGAGGCTGAAGACAGTCAGTTAGAGGAGAGGAGTTGAGATGAAAAGCTTTTGATTCCACCCTGTCTAAAAGAACAGTATGAGTGGAATCCCCCCCAGACAAGTGAAGCATACTCCATACATGGACAGATAAGACCCTTGTACAGAGTTAGCAGCTGGGGGGGTGAGAAAAACTGGCGGAGACATCTCAGAACGCCAAACTTCATAGAAGCTGTTTTAGCTAGAGATGAGATGTGAAGTTTCCAGTTCAGATTATAAGTAAAGGACAGACCAAAGATGTTCAGTGTAGAAGAGGGGGGCAGTTGAGTGTCATTGAAGAAGAGGGGATAGTTGTCTGGAAGGTTGTGTCGAGTTGATAGATGGAGGAATTGAGTTTTGAGGCATTGAACAATACCAAGTTTGCTCTGCCACAATCAGAAATTTTAGAAAGATCAGAAGTCAAGCGTTCTGTGGCTTCCCTGCATGAAATGTTTACCTCCTGAAGGGTTGGACGTCTATGAAAAGACGTGGAAAAGTGCAGGGTGGTATCATCAGCGTAGGAGTAGATAGGACAAGAAGTTTGGTTTAGAAGATCATTAATGAATAATAAGAAGAGAGTGGGTGACAGGACAG
Organism: Scylla paramamosain; assembly: GCF_035594125.1. Classification (NCBI taxonomy): domain Eukaryota; kingdom Metazoa; phylum Arthropoda; class Malacostraca; order Decapoda; family Portunidae; genus Scylla; species Scylla paramamosain. The sequence goes on along the minus strand of NC_087179.1, from coordinate 15,286,730 downwards.
AACCCTGAGGAACACCACTGTTAATAGATTTAGGAGAAGAACAGTGACCGTCTACCACAGAAGCAATAGAACAGTTAGAAAGGAAACTTGAGATGAAGTTACAGAGAGAAGGAGAGAAGCTGTAGGAGGGTAGTTTGGAAATCAAAGCTTTGTGCCAGACTCTATCAAAAGCTTTTGATATGTCCAAGGTAACAGCAAAAGTTTCACCAAAATCTCTAAAAGAGGATGACCAAGACTCAGTAAGGAAAGCCAAAAGATCACCAGTAGAGCGGCCTTGACGGAACCCATACTAGCGATCAGATAGAAGGTTGTGAAGTGATAGATGTTTAAGAATCTTCCTGTTGAGGATAGATTAAAAAACTTTAGATAGGCAGTAAATTAAAGCAATAGGACGGTAGTTTGAGGAATTAGAACGGTTGCCCTTTTTAGGAACAGGTTGAATGTAGGCAAACTTCGAGTAGGAAGGAACAGACAGACAGAGCTGAAAGAGTTTGACTAGGCAAGGTGCAAGCACGGAGGCACAGTTTCAGAGAACAATAGGAAGGACCCCATCAGGTCCATAAGCCTTCCGAGGGTTTAGGCCAGTGAGGGCATGGAAAACATCATTGCGAAGAATTTTAATAGGTGGCATGAAGTAGTCACAGGGTGGAGGAGAGGGAGGGAACAAGCCCAGAATCATTCAAGGTAGAGTTTTTAGCAAAGGTTTGAGCAAAGAGTTCAGCTTTAGAAATAGATGTGATAGCAGTGGTGCCATCTGGTTGAAACAGAGGAGGGAAAGAAGAAGCAAAGTTATTGGAGATATTTTTGGCTAGATGCCAGAATTCACGAGGGGAGTTAGATCTTGAAAAGTTTTGACACTTTTCTGTTAATGAAGGAGTTTTTTGGCTAGTTTGAGAACAGACTTGGCATGGTTCCGGGCAGAAATATAAAGTGCATGAGATTCTGGTGATGGAAGGCTGAAGTACCTTTTGTGGGCCACCTCTCTATCATGTATAGCACAAGAACAAGCTGTGTTAAACCAAGGTTTAGAAGGTTTAGGATGAGAAAATGAATGAGGAATGTACGCCTCCATGCCAGACACTATCACCTCTGTTATGCGCTCAGCACACCAAGACGGGTCAGTGAAGGGAGAGGAAAGCCAAAGCTGGTGGTGAACATTGAAGTCTCTAAGAATGGAGATCTCTGCAAAAGGGAAGAGAGTAAGAATGTGCTCCACATTGGAAGGTTAAGTAGTCAAAGAATTTCTTATAGTCAGAGGAGTCAGGTGAGAGGTATACAGCACAGATAAATTTTAGTTTGAGAGTGACTCTGTAGTCGTAGCCAGATGGTGGAAAACTCGGAATATTCAAGAGCGTGGGGCACAAGAGCAGGTTAAGTCACTGTGCACATAAACGCAGCATCCAGCTTTGGATTGAAAATGAGGATAGAGAAAGTAAGAGGGAACAGAAAAGGGGCTCCTATCAGTTGCTGAGGATGTTATTATCTTTTGTTTATCTTTTTTTTGTTTTAGGTATGTTTTTATCTCTTGTTTGTCTGTGATGAGGTTATGGTCTAGTTTCCTGTATATATATATATATATTATATATATATAATATATATATATATATATATATATATATATATATATATATATATATATATATATATATATATATATATATATATATATATATATATATATATTTTTTTTTTTTTCCTATCTATTTATGGGTTTATGTTTATCTGTGTGTTTATATGCTCTCGCTCTCTCTCTCTCTCTCCTCCTCTCCTCATCTCTCTCTCTCTCTCCTCTCTCTCTCTCTCTCTCCTCTCTCTCTCCTCTCCTCTCTCTCTCTCTCCTCCTCTCTCTCTCTCTCTCTCTCTCTCTCTCTCTCTCCATCTTTTTTTACTGTGTTTGTCTGTTTCTTTCTCTTTACCTGTCTCTGCCTCAGTCCATCTGTTTCTCTCCATCTCTGTCCCTCTCTGTTGATCTGTTTCTCTCACTCCCTCCCTCATGAAGCTAAGTAAACCTTCACTTCTGCCCCACCTTCCAGCCACCTCAGGACAACAGATGGTCACAGCCGCCCAACTTCAACAGGAATGACAACAACAGGAACTACAGTCACCAGTCAGCTCCTGTGGTGAGTGTGTGGTGTAGTGGTGGTGTGGTAAAGAGTGGAGTGAATGTGTGTGGTGGAGTGACACTTGCTTGCGTGGTACTGTGGTGTGGTGGATGGATGTGGTTTTGTGTGTGTGTGTGTGTGTGTGTGTGTGTGTGTGTGTGTGTGTGTGTGTGTGCCTGTCTCATTACATTAAATTACAGAGATGGCAGCAGCAACAGCCACAACAGCAGCAAACCCCAGCAGAGGTACCAAACTCCACAACAGCAACAACAGCAGCAGCAGCAGCAACAACAGTACCGATATCAGCCTCCCCAGCAGCAACAGCAGCAGCAAAGATACCAACAACCACAAAGATACCAACACCCTCACCAGCAGCAGCAGCAGCAGCAGCAGCAGCAGCAGAAATACCAATCCCCACAGGCCCCTCAGCACCAACAGCAACAGCAGGCAAGGAACAAAGGCAGCATTGGTCTCTCGGCATCTCTCATGGCTGGCTTGAGAGCACCTTCCAGACAGCATGTCAAAAAGTACACCCTTGGTAAGTGGTGGTGACAATGATATTAACATAGTAGGACAGTCATGAGGTGGTAAGGTGACTGCATAAGGTCAGTTAACCAACACAACACAGCTCCAGTTAATGCTATTCTTATTCCATCATTGTTATCATTGTTATTTTTGTTTGACATTTCCCTCATGGGTTTGGATGCCTTTTTGTGGTCATAGGTGCCCTCCCTGATGTATGTCTCTCTTTGGTCTTCATCCACACACCACCTCTTATCCTGTTAGCTGCTCCCTCTTGTGGCATAAGTCTTCAGATCAACCTTGGTGCTTTAAAACATGAGATGTACCAAGTCTTTATACATCTCCTGTCTTTCTTTCTTTCTCTCCTCTGTCAGTGTTATCATGAGTAACAAGTCTTGGTGTTAGTGTCAGTGCATCACCTTTCTTACCTCCATCAGTGTTATTGTGAGTAGCAACAACCTCTCATGTGTTCCCTCTTCCTCTCTCCATCAGCAGGGTAACACTAACACCCACAGCCCCGAGCATGGTGGTCCTCAGCCCCCAGACCCACACCAGCTGCCCAGCCCTGCCAGTCTGCGCATTGCTCAGCCCCAGGGAAAGTGTATGGCTAATGGTGACCTTAACCAAACCAAACCACAGTCACCTTCAAAGAGTCAGGTGGTTGTCTCTCATGCTGTTTTTTATTTGCTATTTTGAGGGAGTGTTTAAAACTCTCTCTCTCTCTCTCTCTCTCCTCTCTCTCTCTCTCTCTCTCTCTCTCTCTCCTCTCTCTCTCTCTCTCCTCTCTCTCTCTCTCTCTCTCTCTCTCTCTCTCTCTCTCTCTCTCTCTCTCTCTCTCTCTCTCTCTCTCTCTCTCTCTCTCTCTCTCTCTCTCTCCTCTCTCTTTTCCCTTTTTTTCTTGCTGTTATGAAAGAAAACCATGTGAAAGTAAGATTGATTTGCTTAGTTAAGGTAGAAATCTTGTCTTCCCTCATTATTATTATTATTATTATTATTATTTTTTTTTTTTTTTTTGCCCCTCCCATTGCCTCTGCTATTGTGAAAAAGATTGTTATCATAGAAAATGTAAACATTTCATGTTATCTTTTTTTCTATGCAGATGTGAAACAAAATGTATATTGAAAAGAACCAGTTTGTTTGTTTGTATTCAGAATGACATGACTTCTTTCGCTTATCATCCTCCTTGACTTCCAGCAGCGGAAGATTGTGGAGATTAAGTCTGCGGATGAAATAGAGTGTGTGGTGCACGGAACATACTACTCTTATGTGTCCAAGATCCTGCAGAAAGGCCTGGTGAAGCCCTCCCCTCACTCCCTCATCCCTTGCTACCCCTTTGTGCCCCTCAACACAGGGGGGCCGCGCTCCTACCAGCTGTACATCTTCATCAACATGCGGCAAGCCATGAGGGACGGCATCAAGTTCTTCACATCGGGGGAGCGGCAGGTGTTGTGCTCGGGGGATGCACAGGGGTGTCTTCTACCCAAGTACTTCAGTCAGGTGGTGGATGCAGAGACGAGGGCAGTGATATACCCGAAACCTCAAGGCCAGGGTGTCAGTGTGAATGTGAACGGCCCGCCAATGAATGTCAAGACACCACCAGGCCTTGGGAGAGGAGCACCGATCTCCACAGCACAGAAGTCACATGGTGGCATGTACAATGACATCTGGTCACAGGTGCAGCGTCTGGATGCCGATAAGGTGAACCTGAGGCCATACCAGGGACAGAACACCCAGCACAGGGCCAGTCCTGGGCGAGTGGAGGTGTCAGTGGACGACATCTTCCGTGGGGCTGCCAACCACACCCGGCACCCACAGCCTCACCCACACCTCCCACAGAATCCACAGTCCAAGGGTGAGCCAAACATAATGAGTCTGTTGACTGCTGCACACCAGTCTTATGCCCTCTCCAACTCCTCCACTGCTGCCACCTCCACCACCACCACCACCACCACGCCACACAAGAATGGATCGCCAGCCAAGTCTGCCTTTGTACCCACTCAAGTCATACGGAATCAAACACCACGCAAGCCGAAGCCTAATGGGCAGGAGCGCACACACAGTAATAAAGCCGAGGGCGGTGCCAATGCAATCCCACAGCAGCAACAGCAGCAGCAGCAACAGCAAAGGAAGGACAACCAGAACAGCAGTCATCAGCACCAGCAGAAGCAGAGTCAGGGATCAGAAGGAGCGGCCAAACCCAGAAAACAAGTACGGAATAGACTGGCGGTGCGTTTTGATCAGATTCCAGGGAAGAAGGACTGAAGGCCTTGTGGGAGTTCATCACCGTCTTCCCCAGCTACTTAACACTGGATAACCAAATCTTCTTTGTTGTGATGTCAGTTGATTCACCAGGCTCTCAGTCGTTTGGTCTGTACCTTGTGTCTACTTCCAGAGAATTTTGTGTGCATGCGAAGGGTGAGGTGTGCATTCATTCAGGTTTAGTGATAAATAGAACTTTGGTCATTACCAGAATTAATTTAGTCAATTTACCCCAGGTCTTGATCTATTTAGTCAGGACATTTTGCTTGTCTTAGTTTTGTCAGTTTGGCTCTTGCTGTATCTACTTGTATTTGTTGTTCAGTATGTCTCTGTCTCCCTCTCTCCCTCTGTGTTTGCTACAAGATGAGAGGTGCCACTGGGGCCCTCTGAATTTTATAGGAGCCTGTACTGACTGATGCTCCCAGTATGGAGAAAGTTTGTGCAGGCCAGTGTATACCACTACTATTGTACTGTGTGTGTGTGTGTGTGTGTGTGTGTGTGTGTGGCAGATAATTGTGGGCTTTAATAACTCACTATAACACAATTTTTATTAAGTACTACGTAGTAATGTATATAATTTGAGTGAAATGTACAGTGACCATATGTGTGTGTGTATGTGTGTGTGTGTGTGTGTGAGTGAGTGAATGTTTGTGTAGATTTATAACTTCAACTCAGTCTGTTGTGTGCCTCTATACAACACATCAAGTCAATCTACGTTAACTGAAGCAAGTGGCCAGCTGGGTGACGCCACAAAGATGGTGTTGGTCTTGTCGTCTGTGCAATGTAACTCAGCATCGTGACTTGCCACGAGTTATGTAGATTAGGTAGAAGCGGAAACACTGACAAAGACTGAAAGACTGTGTGAAAAGTGGCTGTAGTGCAGCACCCTGAGATTATTTGTTTTACAGGGGGAAAGTAGTAGAAAGTGTGAGGATGAGGGAGTGTATATGAGTGTGTAGATGTGCAAGATGTAAGAGAGACAGGAAAAATTGAGGTTATTAAGAGAATACATGTGAGTATTGGAGATGTGCTGATTGCGAGAGAAGTAAAGCACGGAGATGGTTTGACCATTGAGACAGAATGGCTGAGAGTGAGATGACAAAGTGATTATAAAGTAGTGTGTATGTGTATGTGTAGATGCAGTGGGGTGTGAGAGGGAGAGATAAGTGTAATGATAAAGAGATAGAGTGTGTATGAGTATTGGAGTGAGAAGCAGTTGAGGCTATGAAGAAAGTATAAGTGAGTATGGCATTGTGTGAAACATGGAGAGGAAATACTGAGAATACAAAAAGAATTATATTGTAGATTTGAAGGGTAAGCAGAAAAAAAAAAAAAAGGGAGAATATATTTGAGTGTAGGCAATAGCATAGAGAAAAACAAAAGAAAAAAAAGTGACATGACAAAGAGAGCAAGTATATATGATTAAGGACACAGGGACACAAGATACAGGATAGTGCAGTGGTGTGTGTCAGTGTGCCTGTCTTGCCGGGCACTGAACTATCCGTCCAGGAAGATGTGTGTGTTTACTCCTGGCCGTGGGTGACAGCTCCTGCCTCAGGCTTGGGTGGTGTAGCCTGCCGTGGTGTAGAGTGTGTCGTAATAATTGCATGTGTGAAGCATTGCCATCGTGTTATGTATAACTATTTATTTTTTGTTTTGTGTTTACATTCACCTTAGTTGTGATTGCATTACATATTGCATTTTTTTATTATTATTTTTATTTTTTTCTTGTGATGTGGCCCAGTTGAGATTGTTTCATTAATGTCCTTATCAATTTACATACAGTTTGTGTAGTAATTATAATTTTCTCAATTCTATACAATTTTGTCAATAATGTAGTGGCAGCTGTGTGATTACCTCCGTGTCATGCTGTGCTTGTGCTAATGGACTGGGGAATGTGTGATGTTTTTTCCCTTGTCCATTTCATGCTGGCAGTGATGTGATGATTGACAGAGCGCCTGGAAACATGACAGAGAGGTAAACTTAAGACAGGACTCGTCGTGGTTTGTACTCACCTTTGTATTTATCACTCAAGCTCATTGAAGTATGATAAAGTCACAGTTAGTCTAAGCACGATTAGCAGCAAAAGCCACAGCCGGAATACACTCGGCTCTCCCTTACTAGAGATCTTCTTGAGGAATATCCACTGAAAAGAATAGAGTCCCTTTGAGGAAGTCCTACATGTATACCTCATGGCTTCCTGCAGCTTCCCTTATGTTATGTTGTAGTACTTCTCTGTTTACCCAGTCAAGTTAATACAGTGGTGGTCACAAGCTGAGAAACCTGCACTACTCATCTCCACTGTGTTTTGTGTTCTCCTGTCAAAAGTCTTATGATCTGCTTACAATCTCCTGACAAAACTTGATGGTTGATAGATTCCTAGCAGATCAGGGGGCTCTAGATTGTGCTTTGCTTTAGTCTTAAGTCTTGTGATCTGCTGACAGTCTCCTGACAAAACTTGGTGGTTGATAGATTCTTAGCAGATCAGAGGACTTGAAATTGTCTTAACTTCTCTGATTTGCTGACAGTCTCCTTACAAAGTGTGAGGGTTGATAGATTTTCAGCAGATCACAGGACTCACAATTGTGCTTTGCTTAAATCTTAAGTCCTCTGATCTGCTAATAATCTGATACTCAAGACTGAGGGAAAACTTGAAGTACAGTGGAAAGGACTTTGGTGTATTACTTAGCTTCTGACTGTGACTGTACCATATTATTAAGGAGATGCTGTGTGTGTGTGCATTTGTGTGATTCCCTCGTTTGAGTTACCATTACTACAGATTATGGGAATGAAATCTGGGCTGTCCTGAACTGATAGTGGGCTTATTTACCATTGCTATGTGGGAGGGTTAGGTGAAGCACACCACTTCACTCCTGATGTAAAGCACTATTTCTAGGAAGAGGCCAGTTTGTTATGTCTGAAAGCTGCCTCTTGTGGTTGTACCAGTGAGGTGTTTAATGAACTCAGGCCATCATACAATGGTAGCCACTGTGTACTGTCTTCAAACAGCGGTCACTCAAGATTTTACTGACTTTCTTGTGCTTTATTGATAGTTCACTGTGTATGTTTTGTTTGAAGACACTGAAGATTTGTTATACTTGCCTCTTGTAATGATCAAGAGTTTGTTAAATGTAAGGCTTATTTGAGAAGCTACATTTGTTATATCCCATACTTACTATATTGAAGGTTTGCTGTATTAACATTGTCTGTATAAGTGTGGAGGGATAGATGGTGCCATCCTACACACACACACATACACACACACACACACACACACACACACACACACTCAGACATATGATGATCTGAAGTGTTCATATGTGCTGGTTTAAGTGTGTGTATGTGTGTGGCTCGGCTTTGGAAACTCATCAACTATTGTGTAAGATGGAATTTGGGTGATGAAAGTCCTGTGTATTCCATTGCACTCATTCCAAGTGAGGGAGAGTTGAGTGTTTCATGTGGTGATGGATATTTCTACAGTTGCAATCAATTTTTATATTGCTTTAATGTAAATAATATGTACTGTATAGGCCAGGTGTGTAGAGTTGGGGTGAGTACAGGACAGTTAATAGACAAAGAGAGACGCCGATCCTTCTATATTTGTTGGTTCTTAGAGTCTTTGTGTCATGGCTATCCCTTCAAAGAGATTTTTAGGAGAAAGCATTGGATATAGATTAATAGATAGATAGATAGACACACAGATAGATAGTCTTTCCTACGTACATCCCTCTTGAACCTAACTGCCCCCCCCCCCCATCCCTAAAATGTACAAACCTCCTTCAGATAATCTAACCCTCTTGTTATAACAGTCATTTAATTTCCAGCAACCAATCCAGTGCTTCATTGACTTAAATATTGAGTAGTGTGGCCAGGCATTGAACCATTAACAGGAGGCTCAAGACACAGCACATAAGCCAAGTCCAAATGACTTACTGATGTTCTTGTGTCAATTTAGAATGTCCCTCCACTAACACCTTCACTCCCCCCAAGATGCTGCAGGAGGCGAACTATGCACCACACACGTTACAATGCCTGGTTCTGTGCCATATATATAGATATCTTGCAACTTTGTCAAGAGTTTGCTATACGTATATCTTTGTGTGAAAAGTTGTGTGGGTTCTATTCTTGTAATGTTCTTGTGAGCTCTATACAGGGTAATACTGAGGAGTGGAAGTGTGTGTGTGTGTGTGTGTGTGTGTGTGTGTGTGTGTGTGTGTGTGTGTGTGTGTGTGTGTGTGTGTGTGTGTGTGTGTGTGTGTGTGTGTGAGACAATTGAACACTAAGAGGAGAGACAGAAAGTCATGTTTGCAATAGTAGACAAAAGAATATTTTACCTGTGTCCATCAGGTACCTCCAGTATTGCACTATATTACATGTTCATGATAACCATTGATAACCAGAGTGGTGATGACTGAAGACTATGCAATGTACTAATAGTCTGTGTTGTTCTGTACTTATATACATTGTGAATCTCTCACGTGTCAGTGTGTGGCACACATCAAGAGTCATCAACGTGATTCACTTCGTCTTGCTGTGAAGTGACTAATATGACCGACATTTCGTAAAGCTAACTTTGTGTTTGTGAAGTGACCGATATTTCATGATGCCTGAAGTGACTCATACTTTACATGACTATTTGTAAGTCATTTGCTTTCCGTACATTGTGTGAGGTGTTTCCAAGTACACAGGTTGCATGCCGTGTGTCGTGTGGCAGAGGTGACATATCAAAGGTTGTGTTGTGGTGATACAGATGAGCTTTAAGGCCTGTGTTTCTTTGACGTTTTGCTCTCATCTCCACTACTTTTAACAGGTTCTAGTGGAAGTTATTATAGGTTTCAAGGGTGTTTTCATGATTCTAGTGGTAGGTAGGTCATCATCAGCAGGGGAAATATACCCGTGAGAGCACAACTAATTAACTCTGGCCTTTGAAAATAGTGGTGCTAAGAGAACAAGGCGTTTAAGAACAGTGGCCCATGTCCCATCCGTGAAGGTCTGGTGAAGGGAAGACACGGGATGAGGCGTTGCGTCTCTGATACAGCGACCCCTCCCGGTGTGATGAATGTTGATATGTACAATTATGTGGTACAAAATATATTTATTCCCAGTCAGGAGGATCACGCTTCTCACACACCACAGTGCCGCGTGCCTCGGGATGGCACCATTGATTTTCTTAGCAGAGAGGAGAGATAGATGGCCCTCCATGCTTACTGCAGCACCCGGTCACCCGAGCCAGACAGGGAGGGCAGGGGAGGTGTGCAGGGGTGTCTGGACCGTGTGTCTGGCCGTGATAATTCGTAATGCTAGAAACAATGCGTGCTGTCTCGCTGCAGCGCCTGCCTGGTGTGAGGCTACAGTAACACCCCACGCTGCATGCTGCACCGCCCAACGTGAGGAATATTTTCTCACATTTTGTGAAATAAAACTGAAAAAAAAAGTCCGTGTATTTATTACTTCCCTACAGTCTCTCTCTCTCTCTCTCTCTCTCTCTCTCTCTCTCTCTCTCTCTCTCTCTCTCTCTCTCTCTCTCTCTCTCTCTCATGTTATCGGTGCACAATGCACGCAGCTTTCCTGGGTAGCGTTGCCGTGATGAAAACACGCAGTAATGTTACGTCAACGCTAATGAGATAGTGGCCCTGTGTGGCCGCGGTGGTCGTGGCGGTGGCACTAATGATAAAATCAATACCAGTGGGGCCTGTCCCGTCCTGGCGAGCTGGGAGGTAGGTAGTGAACACACACCACCACAAATTACAGTGACACTCCGTAATTAATGGTAGAACACAAACAGTAGTGGACATGACAGTTGTAATGGTAGAATGGGGAAGAGCCTGGTGATGGCAACAGCGGCGGACACTCCACTCACACACGCCCTCTCCCTCCCTCCCTCATCCCCACCCAGCCTGGCCCTCCCACTCTCTCTCTGAGCCAGCCAGCAGCCAGCCAGCGCCTAGCCTGCTGTGAGCGAGCCAGTTGGTCTGAGCGGGTGGTGGTGAGCGGTTGTACGTGCAATACAATGAGGCGAGTGCTGCGTGTCTCCGCGGTGAATACAGGAGTGTCTGAGGGGTGGGAGTAGTGGCGCAGAATGACGGCGGATATCACCACAGTGGGCAGCATCACCATGGGCCGCAAGGGGGAGAAAGAGGTGATTCACTCCGGTCACTTCATGGTGTCGGACTTCGAGGCGGACGCCCAGGATGACGAGGAGAACGTGTTGCTGGAGATCCCGGGGGACATTATGGAGGAGTCCGCGGGGTCCAATGAGCAGGGGAGGGCTCGCCAGCAGCAGGAGCAGGGCGTGATCACCTACGCCAAGAAGAGCAGCAGGGCCAAGGTGGAGACTGTGAGCATCGACAGTTCCCTCACCAAGCTGTTCAATGCCATGTCCATCGCTTACAGGTATGACAACACTGCTGGCCCCTGCTTCTACCACTTCTACGTCCCCTGTTGGGTACTGCTCATACTACTACTATTGCCAATACAACTACTTCTTCCCGTCTTATCTTCCCTTACACTGTTATATCGTCTTATCATTTTTTTCACTCTCCTTTAATGCTGCTACTATTCATATTGCCTGCTACTACTACTACTACTACTACTACTACTACTACTACTACTACTACTACTACTACTACTACTACTACTACCACCACCACTATTACCATATTATTTTTTCTTTTCCTCTAATGTATCGTCTTTTTATCTCTCCCTTTTCACTCCTCGCCCTTCTGGTTCCCCTCCCATTACTAGCATTTCTACATCTGTATTTCCTCACCAGCCCTCTTGTTCTCTTCCTGTTCACTTTCCTCGTGTCCATCATTCTTCTGTCCATACTTCTCTTTCTTTTATTCCTCATTCTTTGCTACATCTTTCACCTTCTACTAGTCTTTTAGCCTTTCATTTCCTACTCTCTCTCTCTCTCTCTCTCTCTCTCTCTCTCTCTCTCTCTCTCTCTCTCTCTCTCTCTCTCTCTCTCTCTCTCTCTCTCTCTCTCTCTCTCTCTCCTTGCGTCATGTTTTTCCTTCTCCCTTTCATTTTCTTCTCTTTCTTCCTTCTCTCTCTTCATTCTTTTCTTTACGATTCTGTTCTTTATTCTTCAATTCCTCTTCTCTCTACAGTTTCTACATCTTTCTATTCCTCCTCCTCCTCCTCTTCCTCTTCTTCTTTTGCCTTCTTCACGATTGTTCCTCCCTGCCACCTTGACCTTTATATCTCTAGATTGTGTTTATTGTCAAAAATCTTCATTAATTTTTCCTTTCCTATTCTTCTCAGTGTAAAGGTAAACAATAACAATGTTTTTTTGTGGTATTTCCTCGTTTACCAGTTATTGTTTATGGATTTATGGTGTTTGGTAAAGAGGGAGGAAGTCATTTACGCATCTATTGGCAGTCCCAGCGTATATATATTTAGGCAATTGCATAATATAGGCGTGTTCTCAGTAGGCTGGCGTCACAAGGCAAGCCAGCCAGCCAGCCAGCCAACCAGTCAGCCAGGCCTCGCTACGGTACATTGGCATCGCTATCAGTACTGCCTGGCTGCGGTGACGGTACGGTTCATTCATAGCTACTGGTGTTGTTGCCATCGTTACTTGCTAAAAATTAAGTAACAAATACATGACTAAAGCAAACAAATAAATTGATTAATTAGTAAATAAAAAATACAGTGCACTGCCATTTCATTCACACTTCATTATCGTCATTGTTTTCATAGTTTGTTATTGTTGTTATTATTATTATTATTATTATTATTATTATTATTATTATTATTATTATATATTATCATTATTATTATTATTATTATTATTATTATTATTATTATTATTATTATTATTGGTTAGCTACGGTGCATATCATTCATTCATCATCAAGTACTATTATTGTTGGCAAGCTACGGTACAGTTTCATCGTTATTATTACCTAGCTACGGTACAGTTCATTCAGTTTGTCATCATTGTTGTAAATGTCCGTATTACTAGCTAACTACGGCACATACACTTCATTCATAGTTACTGCCATCGCCACCGCAATCATTTTCTCCGATCATCGTCATCATCACTGGCAAGCTACGGTACACATCAGTCTCATAAAACTGTACACGCCTTGACAATTTGTGTGTGTGTGTGTGTGTGTGTGTGTGATTCACCTACGTTCGTCTGGTGGTCATCCAGCCAGCTGTTCCCTTATGGAAAGAGCTCAGAGCTCATAGTGAGCTCTAAGCTCTTTGTGTGTGTGTGTTGTGTGTGTGTGTAAAAACTCCACGTATATCAATATAGATACACACCAAACAGTATATTAAACTTGAGTGCCTTTAAACGCAGAGATAACTTGGGGAGATAAGAGAGAGAGAGAGAGAGAGAGAGAGAGAGAGAGAGAGAGAGAGAGAACTTCAAGGTCAACATTAAGTTATACAGACTAACAGATTTTACGTATCAACTTATTACTTCATTCAATTATTGGGTTAATTAATTAGGTGTGTGTGTGTGTGTGTGTGTGTGTGTGTGTGTGTGTGTGTGTGTGTGTGAAGAGAGAGAGAGAGAGTTACATGAATACGTTCTTGAGAAGCAGCACGCCTTTCATTTCTGTCACTATATAACTTCCTACATAGTCACTTTTCACTTTAGCATTCCTTGTTGGTATGTCTTAATATTCCTCAGAGTGTGCGTTGGTCGGAGCAAGGCAATGTGGTAATGATTGTTCGTAGCTAGGTTAGGTTAGGCTAGGTGGCTCTGTTTGTTTGTTTGTACATAGGTAGATTAGATTAGGTTAGGTTAGCTGGGTTAGGTTGGTTAATTTATGGGTTTGTTTGTTTGTTAGATCAGTTAGGTTAGGCTAGGTGGCTCTGTTTGTTTGTTTGTTTGTACGTAGGTAGATTAGATTAGGTTAGGTTAGCTGGGTTAGGTTGGTTAATTTATGGGTTTGTTTGTTTGTTAGATCAGTTAGGTTAGGTTAGGTTAGGCTAGGTGGCTCTGTTTGTTTGTTTGTTTGTACATAGGTAGATTAGATTAGGTTAGGTTAGCTGGGTTAGGTTAGGCTAATTTATGGGTTTGTTTGTTTGTTAGATCAGTTAGGTTAGGTTAGGCTAGGTGGCTCTGTTTGTTTGTTTGTACGTACGTGGGTAGATTAGATTAGGTTAGGTTAGGTTGGTTAATTTATGGGTTTGTTTGTTTGTTAGATCAGTTAGGTTAGGTTAGGTTAGGCTAGGTGGCTCTGTCTGTTTGTTTGTTTGTACGTAGGTAGATTAGATTAGGTTAGGTTAGCTAGGTTAGGTTGGTTAATTTATGGATTTGTTTGTTAGATCAGTTAGATTAGGTTGCACATTTGTTTGTTTGTGTATAAGTAGATTGGATTAGGTAAGTTTAGTTCACAGGTTTGTTTGTTAGGTCAGGTCAGGTTAGGTTGGTTAGGTTAGGTCAGGTTAGGTTGGTGAAGTTATTTAATTCATAGCTTTGTTTGTCACATGTTATTAAGTTAGGTTAGTTATTTCTTAGCTTTGTCAGGTCGTTAGGTTCGTGGTTAGGGTATGCTAGGTGATGACATACTTAGTTGATTGGTTTGTTAGGTAATTTAGTTTAGGTTAGTTTGTTTCCTCGTTAGTAAGGTAGATCAGGTCAGGTTGGTTAATTAGTGGGTTAGGATAGTTAGTAAGATAGGTTAGGTTAGCTGGGTTAGGTTAGGTTAGGTTAGTTAGTAAGATAGGTTAGGTTAGCTGAGTTAGGTTGGTTAATTCATGGGTTTGTTTGCTTGTTAGGTCAGCATGGGTGGTTGGAGTCAGAGATACATAGGTTTAGTTAGCTGGTTAGGTTAGGTAGCTAGTCGGTTAGTTTGTTTGTTTGTTGGTTATTCAGTCTGTTAATTACTTAATTGGGTATTTATTCATTTATTTATATAGTTTATTAATTTGTTAGGTAGGTAATTACAGTTTATTTATTTATTCATTTAATTGTTAGTTAGTTTAGATAGTTAGGTAGGTATGTAGGCAAGTAGAGTTAGGTAAAGTTACGATAGGTTTAATTGGTTGGATAGTGAAGTAGGTAGTTAATTAGCTAGATTAGGTTAGGTAGGTAGAATTATTTAGTGTAGTTTATTTAGGTTAGTATAGTTAATTGATTAGATAGGTAGGTAGGTAGGTAAGTAGATGGTTAGATTAGGTTAGGTAAGTTATTTAGTTCTGTTAAATAAAGTTAAGCAAGGTATCACTCAGGTGTGGGACATGCAGGAAGTACTGACAGTTGAACACTTTCTTGAACCAAAGTGGAGCTCCTACAGTGTGGTATGAATGTATGTAGGTATATATTTGGTTTTATTCTTTTTTTTTTCATAATTCCTGGCTTGAAATGTTTTATTATTATTGTTATTATTGTTATTATTATTATTATTATTATTATTATTATTATTATTATTATTATTATTATTATTATTTTTATTATTATTATTATTCAGTTTTATTTTATTTATATACTTTACTTTTTTTATGTAAGAGGGACACTGGCTTAGGGCAACAAAATGAGAGAGAGAGAGAGAGAGAGAGAGAGAGAGAGAGAGAGAGAGAGAGAGAGAGAGAGAGAGAGAGAGAGAACCCTGTTGATGATGCCAATTCCCAATACAGCACCATACATTTCAGAAAGAACCTTGTGATAAGCAATGTATAAGGTAATAAAATGATAACTATACAATGCTTAATGTTTACTAATACACTTGTGTGAATCATAACAGCCATTACAGATAAGTGCGGGCAATTTCTTCTTGATAACCTCTATATTACTGATATTTCTCACACCAATCAGCAGTTAATAGTATAATGTCGGTGCACTGCATTTAGAAGCCCTGCAGCTCATTGTGGCAATGTTACACCTGTGGTGGGTTTATGTGCATGTCTTATATCTGTGTGTGTGTGTGTGTGTGTGTGTGTGTGTGTGTGTGTGTGTGTGTGTGTGTGTGTGTGTGGCAGTGATGTGGAGTCAGAGTAAGAAGCAATGTGGTGCTGTTGGAGTCAGAGTCAGTATGTCCTGTCTCTGATTGACTATGACTCCACAGCCCTGTATTCTAAGTATGTATGGGTGTGATGTGTGTGTGTGTGTGTGTGTGTGTGCGCGCCTTTTTTTTAGGAGTTATAATTAGCTTTGAACTCTGTCTAGGAAAGCAATGCATAGAGGCCAGAAACAGGGCAAATAGGGTATTAGGATTAATTTTTTGTAGTGTTAAAAGTAGTAGGCCCAAAGAAATATTAAAGTTATATTTGGTGCTGGTCAGACCTCATCTAGATTCCACTGTGCAGTTCTGGTCCCTACGTTACAGGAAGGATACAGGTCTATTAGAATCTGTACAAAGGAGAATGACAAAGGATACAGGGGATGAGGAGTATTCCTTATGAGGTGAGATTGAAGTTGTTAAATTTACATTCTTTAGAGAGAGACGTAGGTTAAGAGGGGACCTGATTGAAGTTTTTAAGTGGTATAAGGGTTATAACAAGGGGGATGTAAGCAAAATTCTTAGGATCAGCAACCAGGTTAGAACAAGAAATAATGGGTTCAAGCTTGAAAAATTTAGGTTTAAGAAAGAGATAGGAAGAAATTGGGTCACAAATAGAGTGGTAAATGAGTGGAATGGACTCAGTAATCAAGTTGTTAGTGCTAAGACATTAGGGAGCTTTAAGAGAAGATTAGACAGGTTTATGGATAGGGATGATAGTGAAAATGCAGGGACTGCCACGTGTAAGCCTGGTAGCTTCTTGCAGCTTCCCTTATTTCTTATGTTCTTATGTTCTTATGTTTATTAATTAATTAATTAATTAATTATTTGTTTATTCATTTATTTATTTATTTATTTATTTTATTTTATTTTATTTTATTTTATTTTATTTATTTATTTTTGTGAAATTCTTGAGTATTTTTTGTTTTTGTGCATTTTTGGGATGTGTGTTTTCTGGGAATTATTGGGTATTTAAGCATGTTTTTGGGGAATTATTGGGTATTTAAGCATGTTTTTTGGGAATTATTAGAGTACTTCAGCGTGTTTTCTGGGAAATATTGGATATTTAATTGTGTTTCCTGGGAATTATTGTACCTAGGAGACAGAGACAGAGTTGGGGTTGGGTGTTTTGGGTACTTGACTGCACAGGCCTGGTATCTGGTGGCTGGGGACTGAGTATGGTATAGTTTGAATTATTGTACACAGATTACTGTCTTTATATTGAGATCTATCTGATAATGTTCATTCATCCATACATAGTTGGGAATATATTTTTACAGGAATATACTTTTTTTTATGAAAGGGGAATACTCATTTAAGTCTGTCAGTAGCATAAGTTTTGTTTTTGTGATATTATCCAGCTTATGTGTTTACTATTTGTCTGTAAAGGAAACTATTTTAATGTATAAATCCTTACTGTGTGTAAACATTTTATTTTTTATTGTGTAAATGAATTTTGTACAACATGTGCCTCTTGTTTTGTGGTTTTAAAGTGAATGGTTGTTGTAAAAATGTTGTTATATAGTTATTATAATTTTGACAAAAAAAAATGTAATGTATTTAGCAGAAAAGTACCTGTGGTCAATAAAACTGTATCTATCTATCTGTCTGTCTATCTATCTATCCATCTATCTATTCACCTACCTACACTCAAGCTAGAAAGTCATGGAAAGAGAGAGAGAGAGAGAGAGAGAGAGAGAGAGAGAGAGAGAGAGAGAGAGAGAGAGAGAGAGAATGGTGAGCAAATAGCCAAAAGGTGTGAATTGTTGTAGTTGATCCCTTTCCTTCAAGTCAACCGGTGCCTTTCATCTAGAAGCTTTTACATGCTGATAAGTTAGTCCACCAAGGATTAGAGGAGGCGGAAGGCCGAGTGGAAAAAAGGCACACACATTGGCTCCATCACTTCCTAGGTCCAGGGTACATTACTGTAACTATCCACATGACTTGGCATCAAGCTGTATAATTGAGCTATATGAGTATTTAAAAGCCCAGGACCTCACATCAGTATTGCAATTAAGTATTATATCAGTACTTACATTTACATTATTTATAGTATACACACCCACATATCAGGCTGCCAGTGCTGAGTCATTATGGAGCTTTTAAAAAACTAGACAGATTTATAGATAAGGATGAGAGGTGGAAATAAAGAGACATGCTTCATACAGGGACTGCCACATGTAGACCTGGTGGCTTTTTGCAGCTTCCCTTAGTGTGTGGGGAAGAGAAGTGAGAAATAAACACAGTGGAAGAGTGAAGTGTTGGAGAGATGCTGTTGGTGTGTTAGGGCTGCCTGTGACTGGTGTGTTGTTGCCAGCATCCCTATCATAATTTGGTGGCTTCTGGTGGTGCTGGTGGGAGGTGGTGGTGCTTCTGCTTTTGCATGATATAGATAGATAGACAGATAGTTTTATTGACCACATAGATAGACAGATAGTTTTATTGATCACATAGATAGACAGATAGTTTTATTGACCACATAGATGGACAGATAGTTTTATTGCTTAACTCTGACTGCTGTTTGGTACATCTTTTCATGATTACGTATAATTATTTTTGAGACGTCTTCACTTTTTCTGCAGTCATATCCAATCTTTAAACTGGGTAGAAATTGCAAAATCTATTCTTTTCAGCCCCCAACTTTCTTGTAGATGCTTATAAAGATTTCATGCATTGCTTCTGCTGTTGTTACTTGTTTTGTATTGCAATGAAAGGATTAACAGATACATTGCAATACATTTTTTTCCTCGGTCCAAATTACAAAGACTATATGTTACAAGCTTTACAACAACCATTCATTGTAAAAACCACAAAATAAGAAGCACATGTTGTATAAGATTCATTTACATAATAAAAAAAATTACAAAATAAAGATTTACAGGGACTGCCAGGCATCGTGTGAGGAAAGTGATATGATATGTAACTAATGGGGAAAATAGAAGGGTTACTGAATTTGAAATGTTAAATTGCACTATGTATTTTGTCCTTAAGTCTATTTATGCCTGTGGTGAGCGAATAATACTAGTTACTATGGGTTATCCTTCTTTATTAACCTCAACTTTGAATGTAAAATCTAAAACAATAGATATGCAAAAAAAAAAATAAATAAATAAATAAAATAAAAATCTGGGTAGAACAGTTTTATCTTTGTTTATTGATCTCAACTTTGAAAATGAAAGCTAAAAAAAAAATAGATGTCCAGAAAAAAAAAGAGAAGGAAAAAGAAAGAATCTGGCCAGAACAGTTCATCTTTGTTTATTATTCTTAACTTTAAACATAAAAGCTAAAAACAATAAAAATGCAAAAAAAAAAAAAAAAAAAAAAAAAGCAGATAAAATTCCCTTAATCATTTGACAGCTATGGTCGTCCTCTGCTCAGCTTCCTGGCGCTGTAAAAATCGTTTGGGTGGAGACACAGGAGAGGAAAGAGAGAAAGCAGGAGGATGATATTGTCTTGTCACACTGCAGAAATATTCATGAGAGCTTAGGGCAAGAATAGTCTAATGATTTGGTTATTTTTATTCATACTTCTTATGTATATTGTCATTTTACCCCGCATAATGTATACAGGAATTTAGTGCAAGAACATTATAAATGAGAAAGGGGAAGGGAAAAAAGATGAAAGAATGACGAGAGAGAATAAAGAGTGAGCAGTGAACAATTTTTTGGGTCTACGTGTTTATATTGTCAGAAAAGTTATATGCATTGAAGTAGAAAGTTTGTGTAGCAGAGAAAGTTTTAATATTCATGTATGTGGTGTAGCAGTGGGTGGGCTGGCTGTGCTATTGGAAACTTCATGTAAATTCAGCTATTTTTAAAGGCTTTATGGAAATAACCCTTGCCTACTGGTTTTGTGACAGTAACTAAATATGATGCAACTACACAATGATGGGATTACCAGTGAAATTAATGAACTTATTAATCTAAGCATAACCTAATGCAACCTAACCTACCCCTCAGAAGCTAATGTTATGTCAATATTATTTTTATTATTATTATTATTTTTTTTTTTCCCTGTGATTTGGTGTTGTCTTTCCTAATTAATGACCATTCTGAGGTGGCTGTTCCTTCTTGCTTCACTGTCATCTAAGTCATCCCTGACCATTATACTGACAAAAAACTGCCAAATCTATCACTTTAATCCTCCATCCTGCCCCCCCTCCAACCAACCCCCTTTATTTATTTATTTTTTTTTATTTATTTTTATTTTTTATTACACTTATTAACATGTCATTGCTTCTAGTACAGTGAGGCAGTGCATGTCCCAATGAAAGGGTTGATGTATTGTAAGTCATGCTAAACCACATGTATGTTAACCCTTTCAGCTCTTTGCCACACCTTTTGCTGTGACACTAACCATTCGGACTTCTTTTCTTGTTGCTTTTGGTATTGTGAGGCAGTGCATATCTCATTGAAAGGGTTGATGTACTGTGTTAACCCTTCCACTACAATTTGCCACATCTTTACTTAACCACTAACCACCCTGAGTCATCTTTTCTTGTTGCCTATTAACATTTCATTGCTTCTGGCATGGTGAGACGGAAGGGTTGATGCACTCTTTTAACCCTTCCACTACAATTTGAGGCATCTTTTCCTGTTGCTTATTAACATTCCATTGCTTCTGGTATTGTGACATGGTGCATATCTCAGTGAAAGGGTTGAAACATTGTGCTGGCTAGAAATTGCTAAATCTACCCTTTTTTAATCTCCTTCTTTCTTGTATATGCTTAAAAAGACTGTATTAACCCTTTGACTGCAATTTGCCACACCTTTACTTAATCACTAACCACTCTGAAGCATTTTTTCCTGTTCTTCACCGACCTCCAAACATTGTACTGGCTAGAAATTGCTAAATCTACTCTTTTTAATCCCCTTCTTTCTTGTAGATGCTTAAAAAGACTCCATACACTGATTTTAGTGGTGGGAATTGTTGCATACCACAGTGACTGGGTTTAGAAAGCTTGTCTCAACCCAGTCTCAATACTACAGTGTTCAGGAGTACTCTTATGATTCCTGAAGCAGTTAGGTTAGGTTAGTTAGGTTAGGATAGTTAGGTTAGGTTAGTTAGGTTAGGTTAGTTAGGTCAGTTAGGTTAGTTAGGTTAGGTCAGTTAGATTAGGTTAGGTTAGTTTAGTTAGGTCAGTTAGGTTAGATTAGGTTAGTTAGGTTAGCTCAGTTAGATTAGGTTAGGTTAGTTAGGTTAGGTCAGTTAGGTTAGGTTAGGTTAGTTATTTTAGGTCAGTTAGATTAGGTTAGTTAGGTTAGGTTAGGTTAGGTTAATTAGGTTAGGTCAGTTAGGTTAGGTTAGGTTAGGCTCGTTAGTAATGTTATATTGGTAGTTAGTTTAGTTTAGTTAGTTTGTTAGTTAGGTAGATTGAATGAGTTTAATGTAGTTTTTAATTAATGTATTTATTTTATTATTTTTTTATTATTATTGTCATTTTATTTTATTTTTTTTTGGTTGGTTAGTTTAGGTTAGGTTAGTAATGTTATATTAGTAGAGTTATTTTAGTTAGTCTGGTTAGTTTGTTAGTTTGGTTAGCTTGGTAGAGTTATATAGTTGATTGGTTTCTTAATTCAGTTAGGTTAGGTTAGGTTAGTTTGTTAGTTTGTTAGTTAGGTTTAGTTAATTTAGTTTAGTTGCTTGGTTGGCCTTGCTGTGACACCCCTCACTTGTATAACCCTTGCTGTGGCACCCCTCACTGGTGTAGCCCTTCCTGTGGCACCCCTCACTGGTGTAGCCCTTCCTGTGGCACCCCTCACTTGTACAACCCTTGCTGTGACACCCTTCACTGGTGCAGCCCTTCCTGTGGCATCCCTCACTGGTGCAGCCCTTCCTGTGGCACCCCTCACTGGTGTAGCCCTTCCTGTGGCACCCCTCACTGGTGTAGCCCTTCCTGTGGCACCCCTCACTTGTACAATCCTTGCTGTGGCACCCCTCACTGGTGTAGCCCTTCCTGTGGCACCCCTCACTGGTGTAGTCCTTCCTGTGGCACCCCTCACTGGTGCAGCCCTTCCTGTGGCACCCCTCATTGGTGCAGCCCTTCCTGTGGCACACCGCACTGGTGTAATCCTTTCTGTGGCACTTCTCACTGATGTAACCCTTCCTGTGGCATTCCTCACTGGTGCAGCCCTTCCTGTGGCACTCCTCACTGGTGTAATCCTTCCTGTGGCACTCCTCACTGGTGTAATCCTTCCTGTGGCACTCCTCACTGGTGTAATCCTTCCTGTGGCACTCCTCACTGGTGTAATCCTTCCTGTGGCACTCCTCACTGGTGTAATCCTTCCTGTGGCACTCCTCACTGGTGTAATCCTTCCTGTGGCACCCCTCACTGGTGTAATCCTTCCTGTGGCACTCCTCACTGGTGTAACCCTTCCTGTGGCATCCCTCACTGGTGCAGCCCTTCCTGTGGCACTCCTCACTGGTGTAATCCTTCCTGTGGCACTCCTCACTGGTGTAATCCTTCCTGTGGCACTCCTCACTGGTGTAATCCTTCCTGTGGCACTC